>NW_008238633.1:488798-532611 GCF_000691975.1 Corvus brachyrhynchos
ACATACCCAGTTTGTAGAAACCTTTGAGCAATGCAAATTGTGGCTGTCTAGAAAGAAGAGCTGAAAGCAGGGATTCAGCAGAGCTCTGCTTAGCTAGAATGTTCTCTGTGGGTTGGGGGAATCAGGACAGTTGTGGTTCTAGTTTGGGTTCTGTATAGTATGAGGTCTAGTTTCAGTGGTAAACTTTCCAGACTGGAAGTATGCTTTTATCCTGAATTCTGCCTAAAAATAACACCTAAAAATAACACCTATGGAGTGAAGGTGCTTGGTTTGCTGGGGCTTTTTTCCGCCCTCTGAAATGAGCGTTGGATAAATATGGCAGCATGTCAGCTGCAACGGAAATATATTGAACTGTATAATTGAGTGAAACTCAGCATTTCTGAAAACACAAGTGACCAGCATTGTACCATTCCATTGGTTTTGCCTGTATACTTCCTTAGCACTCTAGCTTTTCATGCTCACGAGCTTCTCATACTCAGCAGCACAGGAGGGAATGTCTGAGTGATAGTGAATAACTGTCATGCTCTCAGACAGAAGAGTGAATTAATTACTGACGAGTTGACTCCAATGAATAAGATTCATTTAGAACAGCATTCTAACTGCTTTTTGGGAGCAGCCATGTTCTTGATCTTGTCATGCTGTGCAAACAAATTAAGTAAACTGGATCTTCTTTTTAGTTTCTCACTCACTTTGTTTCAGTTGTGGGTACATGATAGAGGAATAAAACTTCTTTGAAAGCTCTGAATGAGAGATTTTGTGTTACTGTTTTAAATGCTAATATTTTAGCAGTCTTTAATATTGCTCCCAGTCCAGGAAGGCACCTTCCATGTTAAGAAGGAAAGAACCAATGGCTCTTGCAGTAGAAAGCCACAAGTTTTTGACTAGCTGGAGTTGCTTTTTGTCAGTGTGTGTTTTTCCTGCCTGTGCAGGTGTAGGGAGGGAAGGCAGAGGGTTGGCTGAGCTGCCATTGCAGGAATTGCATGACAGACTACTATTGCTTGGCTTTGTTTTGGAGTCTATAAATAAGTTGGGGCATGCCAGTTCAGTGAGTAAGAATTACTGCTGGAAAAGCAGTTTCCCAGTTGCAGATACACTTTATGGACTTCATGGGAAGTGTGGCTTTAAGTTGCCACACAATTCCAGCTGCGTGGCCTGCTGAGACTTTGCTTGCTTATATCGAACAGTAGGTGAGAAAAGTTCTGATAAAGTCTCTGAAGGCTTTGCAGTTTTATGCAAGAAGCTCTTGGTTATTTTTCTCTCTTGCTGTCTTTCATGACCAAATATTTTTCAGCGTGTTCTTAGGAGAAAGAAATTTGAGGTAATTTCACATGATTACTCTAGAGAGATTTGGTGGCTTTCCCTCCTCCCCCTCAAATTGGTACAAAGGTTAAAGACCCCCAGGTCAGCTACAAGTTTAGTTTGAGTATTCCTTTGCATTTCTTGTGGGTGTGTGTATTCAGTATGAGTAAGCAGAATAAAGTTCACAGAAGTTAGAATAGAAGAGACTCCAGAGATCTTCTTGTGCTTGGGGCTTTTGTGTTATTTTTGTATGAGTGAATTTTAGGAACCCTAGGTATTTGGGATAGAAAGTGATTATATGAGCTGACAACAAACTGATACAGTTTGCCTTAAAGTACTGGCAACATGTTTTAACTTTTGCAACCTTGGTAATATAGTAACTTTTTGTTGTTGTTGTTGTTGTTAAATGGAATACTAAGTGCCTATATGCATATAGTTGTGTGTAGCATGAAATGTGTTTAAATTAGGGTGGCTCATTTTCTAATCTGAATTTTTATATTTTTGTTGAATATCTAAGGGCTTGTCTGGCTTATTCTGCCCTTGCTCCTGTGGCCTCTTTGGGTCTTTTTTGATCCTATTAAGTAGAATAAAGAAAAGCACAATGGGAAGGAATGAGTGAGCATTTGATGACATGGGAAGGCACATGAATTTCTTCTGAGTACAGCAGTATAACTCCCCATGCTAGTACTTTGTGTAGGAATAAAATAATGTATTCTGAAATAATTACAGTTAAGCTGCTGGTTTAATGTTTGCAATTCCAGAAGGCCCAAACTATCACAATAGCTGTGATATCCGTATTCAACTTTAGGGCTGCAGATGTATTTCTCTGTATCCGGGAAACTAAAGTTTCTTTGTATTCAGATTCTTTCATGTCATTAACTCCAAGAATCAGTTTGGGGAATGCTGAAAGAGTAAAATCATCCTCAAAGTTTCAGTCTCACATTAAGCAGTTGGAGAAGCCTGAGGAATGACACTAAACTGGGCAGTTAAAAAGTTGTTCTCAATGGCAAGTGATTTGGGATTGAGTTCTGTTCAGGGATAAAGTCTCAATTGAAGTATTCTTTCAAAATATTTTTCTGACTGTATCAACGAGGCAAACTTCTAAAGATTGCTTTCATATGAGGTTCTGTGTGCACTGTGGTTGGTTGGCTTGGTTTACAGTTTTTTTCCTTCTTACAGCTTTTCATCCAGAAGGGGTTTATAGCTGTACCATTATAATACAAAGGGTATCCCTTGGCATGTGGCCTGGATACTGCGTGCTCTTAAAAATTTCTGTTCTAATTGCTGCTGGTGTAAACAGGGAGTTGATTTGGGTTATTTTGTAACTTTTGACTCAAATACCTCAGAATAATTTTAAAAAAGAAAAGCAGCCCAAGCTTCAGCAAGTAGAAAAACAAACCCAGTGTGAGATATGGGGCTCTAATTCAGTGAACTCTTTAGAAAGGGCAGTGGCTTCAATTAGTATCTAATTGCTTTAAAAAAAAACTTAAGGCATACACTAAAATAAGCTATTAAAATGGGAAAAATCAATATATGTTGAGGTTGTTCAGCCAGGTCAAGAAATAGAGGTTGCTTATGTAACACTGATCTCTTTCCCACTGTGACAGCACTCTGTAACATGTTTAGTTATGGAATCCTGTACTGCTCTTCAGTAAAATTTTAGAACTATGTAAGGTAAGTACAGGCATCACTTCTTAATTGGACCACAAAAGATACTGCTGCACTTCAGTGTACATGGTGAGAATTGATCGAACGCTGCCTTATGTGTGTTCTGGGGGATGGAGTTAACTGCAATGACAGATGGAGACCAAACAAAATTGAGGTTTTGGTGGACGGGAGAGAAGGCCTGACTATTTTAAAAGGTAGCATCTGCAGGAGCGACTGTCAGTTATCACAGAACTGTGCTGCTCTGGCCACAGTAGATTTTTGCAGACCTGTATTAGAAAGACTGTCTAATCTTACCTTGATCAGATTAGTGAGTGTGGCTGTTATATGCAAACTTGTTGAATCTTTCTGATGTGAGATTAAAGTTTAGATGATAGCATCTCCTTGCTGGAGATCTTGGTAGGGGTGAAGTATTGCTTGAACACAAAGACTTTCCACTCTGAGAAGGCATCTGCTTGTCACCAGGCAGGGGACGGCTTTCCTGGCTTTCACAGGTTAAAGAGCATTAAGAGAAAACTAGATGATTTTACAAGAAAAATATCAAGAAAGAAAACAACTGTTGTAATATTCAGAGAATCTTGTCATGTTCTTTATGAACAGTGCATTCACTAATAAGCTGCTGCTCTATAAAACCAGGTATTGAATATATCCTGAAGTTTTCCACCAGAATTGTGTTAAGACATTCTGTTTAGCTCTTGTAAAGTTTGGATCTGCAGCCATTGAACTCCATCAGAGGTTGATTAGTTGTGTCTTTGATTAATAGAAATGTTTGAAATGTTTCCTAGTAAGAATTTTTTTTTGAGTGTGATGTGCTTTGGGGGAAAAAAAAAACCAGTGTAGGTGATCTTCCATTAGGTATGAACAGTGTGGTAAATACAGTCTCTATCTCTGTCCATGGAAACAACAAAATAATTTCCCAATTCCTTCCCTGCTGCCAGCCCAAGGTCTCATCTGACCCGGTCAGATCAGCAAAAGAAACTTCAGGGACTGGGAACCTGCTAAGTGTCATTGGAGCTGCTGGCGTTCCTGAGGGTTAGATAAACCTGGCTGGTGCCTTGCTGCTTGACCCGTGCTGCACAGTGGAGCAGAGTGCAGATTCCAGAGGCAGCTCCCATGTGGATCAGTAATGGCACGTGCTGGGATGCAGAAGGGGCTTACCAGCATGTGTCAGGGAGCAATAGAATGTGTTCTTACACTGTTGCACCTGCATTGTGAAATCTCTTGAGGATTCCCTAATAGGACACACTGGCTTGAGGTGGGTCCCATGTTGTGCCTGGCTCCGTTGCTGCTGCAGGGGAGTTGGTTTCATGGAAGAGCGCTCCTCACACGCATAAAGTGGCTGCTGCTGCAGCAGCAGCGTGCTAATTAGGTTTTTCTGGAGTAACAAAAAGCTATCTGCAAGTTTAATCTGTTAATCCTCTTGATCGGGAGTTGAGGGCTGATTGCAGACTTGTTTGCTGTATGTAGAAATAGTGTGTAACGTTTTACAGTGTACTTAAATGAATTCTGTGTTATGTTCCAGGTAATCATATTCTACCTGATGAAGATTTGGCTTCCTTTCATTGGAGTTTACTTGGTCCAGAACATCCACTAGCTTCACTTAAGGTAAAAATTCAATATGATTCGGAGAAATTAAGCTAAAATCAATGCTGCTGGTTAACAAGAGCAATGTGGTAGGTTAATTGAGAGCAGCTCTGCAAGGCCCTTGTGCTGGGTCACCCTCAGGTATCCCAGTCCCCGGCTGCAGAGGATACCTGGGGTCATTGGCCTTACAGGTCTAAACTTAGCCCTGTGATCCCCCTCAGTGCCCTTCAGCTGCACGAGCCGGAGCTCCAGTGTGGTTTGGCTTGGAGAATGCAGCTTCTTGCTCTCCTCTTTCTCGAAGAGGAGAGTTTTTTGTTTAGTCATGTTCTTCAGCTATCAAAAATAATGAGCTGTATATCTTCCTACCATCTTGTTTTGTTTTCTGCTGCTCTGAGTTTGTCTGTAATAGTCTGTTTTTGGAATGTAAAGTGTAGATATGCTGGAGAACAGATTGCATGAGAAAGCTAAAGTGGCCTTTGGTAGTTTTGGGGGGTTGAGACAAGTAACTTGCCTGATGCTCTTAGTTTACAGTACGTGTGTTCTGCTGCTTCATCACACTTGCCTCGTGCATCTGCCAAGTAGACAGCTATAAAAGGGAAACTGGACACATCAGAGAATGGGATCACAGTGACCTTTCTCTCTGCCACAACAAATGTATCTGTTTGCCTTTCTCCTAAGGTGTACCATGCAGCAAATAATCTGCTTTTTGTAAATTCTGTCAGACTGTTTTGTTATCTCTACAGCAAAAATAGGTGGGTTTTTTTCCCCTTCTGTTCTGAAAGTTTATTAAGCCTTGAAAACTTGTTTTGCCAAAGGTAGAATTTAAAACTAGATTCCAGATTTTCAGCAGAATTTTTAGGGCTTGCACATGCATTGTTTAGTGAACAGTTGTGACATTTGATGTTACACTCATCCTCTATTTTGCTGCCACTCTGGTGTTTAGGAAGGTAAGTGTCAGCACATTCCAGTGGCAAAACAAAACCTGCATGCATGTTTGCTACTTCCTTGTAAAATCTGAGGTGAAAAAATGAGGGAGTGTGCTTGTATTTTCATTTTTTACTAAAAAGGTTAGAATGTAGGGCTTCTTGCCAAGTGGTTGATAAACTTTCTGGTGATTCTTTCTGTGGTCTAGCCTGAATAGACTTGTTTGCCAGTCAGATCAGATTATGACTTCAGACACCTAGACCTCCTGGAAAGCCCTCTAAAGTTATCCTGAATTACTTAAATGAAAATTAGGTATTTGTCATCTTTGCTTCTCGATGTACCTGTTCAGTGGAAATGCCAGCTGGCCTTTGTAGCTGGCATCCCAAGGAAGTGAAACATGTACCCTCAGAGCATCCTGGCCTGCCTTAAGCAGTCCTCCCTGATGGATTTTATCTGTTGGCCAATGTAATTAGATATGAAAGGAGTTCCCATTTGGCTGTTAAAGGTTCCGTGAAAACTGCTGCGCTGGTGTCAGTGCAAAGCCCCAGATGAGTGCCCTGACTGAGGAAAGGCTAGCACAACACGGGATTTGTTGAATTTCATGGCCGCTTGCTGGCCATTTGTTCAGTTCACAGCCCCAAACTGAGCACAGCACCTCTGTCTCCTGCCTGCCAGTTGTGTCAGGTGGAAGGACACATCTGCAGCAAACCAGTCTTCCTTAGTTACTGGTATTGGAACAACTGCCTGTTTGTTTCAGCTTTAATTTCACAGTGCTCATGGTTTGAAATGATAACTTGTTTCAGGAGCTCATTAATTGAGTTTCATTTCATTGACATGCTAGTATGTCAGTGATGTCACCACAGCTCCCTGTAGGGACCTCTTCAGTGTAGATCTGCACAAAGCAATATTACATGTAAATTTTATGAGTGCTTAAAAAACCCTAAAAAACATTTCTATTAACCACAAGGCTGATAGCAAGGAGTAGTTTCAGAACAGTCCCAAAAAGCACAAGCCCTCATGAAAACTGGAAATGGGGGGAAGTTGTTGTGTTTCCCCAGGATGTCCTTCCTGGGCTGTGCTTACAAACTTTGCTTTGTTGTGTCTATTTAGAGTCACAACTGAGTGTTCTCCGTGCTCGGGAACCAAGGGCTTTAATCCCACACCTCATGCATCTCAGGATTTAGAAGGCTTTTTCTCATTGTGTAAAGATTTTAATCTTTTGTCTTTAGAACAGTATGGTCTTGAGCATCAAAGCTGACAGATTCTGTTCCAGTGGCGGATTTGTTGCTTTTCAGGGAGAACTATTACAGTTAATAAAATACAATTTATTTCCTGCATTCTCTCTCAATCTTTTATTATGCTGTAGCAAAATAGTAATTACTTTTCCTGCAAGAGAAGCTTTGCCAGTTCACCAGTGGAAGAGGGTAACTTAGAAAAGAAACTACCAGCTTTGCTGGTGGAAATTGCTGGGTCTCCCCTGCAGTCGCCATGGGGAGGGGAAAAAAGCAAACCAGAGGAACCCCTACCTCTGTTTTAAAGGGGGGGGTTCATCCAGGAACAGCTGAGTAGAGATGGGAAGATGGGAGGAAAATGGAAAACCTGACTGAAGAAATCCATACTTAACCTGTGGAAGGAAATGAACCCGAGAGTCAGGACAACTTCTCTATGTGTTGGATGAAAAGCCTTTCAGGAGACACCAGCAATTACCAGCCAGCTCAGCAGAACTGTGAAGATTCCATGGCCAAATTTAAATGAAGAGATATGAATTGCTGTTGCTGCAACAGGGAGAAAGAATCAAAAGCTGGATGTGACCTTTTCTGAGTCAGGATCTTGTCTGTCCAAATGTCCCTGTGGAAACATGTAATCATTGTGCAGACCTGCATTTGAGTCCTGTCACCTTCCTGAGAGCAGAGTTCACTGAAATGACCACCCAAATCAGGGGTTTGAAACAAGAAGAGTTGATTGATTTCCTGAGAAATCATCTGATTGCTAGACCTTGTTTGTAAACCAGCATTATTTGTGTGCTTTTAGATTTATCTTAAAGACAATTTGGTTCTTATTCTGGAAAAACTGGTTGAAGTATGGAGCTTCAAGATCAATGTGCAATACTGTCAGAATGAGTTTGGGAGGGCAGTTTCTTAGCTCTGGAAGGAATTGGTGCCCGTTTGGGAGCACAGACCACTGAAGAAGTGCTGACTCTTCATTCACAAGGTAACCTTAGAAACAAAGCTTAATGCAGTCTCCCTTTATTAATAAGAAGGGTATGCAGGGAAACTCCATCTCCTTAGTTGCTCCATCTCGGTGGAGAGGCAGAGATGCTTCCAGAAAGCAATCCAAAATATGCAGGTTAGGCTCCTTCTCTGAATCTCTCTAGGAAATTCCTGTCTTACTGTTTGTTGACTTCAGAGGGTGTTTGCCAGAGGGAGACTAATATGTGAAGTAGATGCTTAGGTAATTTGCTGCTGCTTAGATGACAAAGGGGACACTATTAAAATATACTTCAAATAAATGCCTTGTTGTTCATGGGGTATTTTGATGCTAAGGGTCATCATAATGCAGGTCAGAAAGACCTCAGGAAGTCATCTAGTACAGCCTCCTGTGAAAAGTGTGGTCAGCTTGAGGTCAGAGCAGGTTGCTCAGGGCATTGCCCAGACTAGTCTTGGAAATCTCCAAGGTTGGAGACTGCACAGCCTGTCTGGGCAGCCTGCCCTGTGGTTTGATGGTCCCGACGGTGAAGATGCTTGCTTTGCCTTGTGTGCAGTCTGAGCCCTTCTTGTTTCAGGCTATGTCTGGTGTCTTTTGCTCTTGCACAATGCAGTGCTGTGAAGAGCTTGGCTCTGTGTGCTCAGTTACCTTTCTGTGGGTAGTAGAAGGCTGTATTTCCAAAGCCTTGTCTTTCCCACGCTGAATAAGCCCCATTCCCTCAGCCCTGTCTTTACAGAGCAATTGTTCCCACCTCTTTGACAATCTGGATGGCCTTCTGCAGAACCAGCTCAACTGTTCGGCCACGTGGCTCGAGCCCCAGACAGAATGCAGTGCTCTGGAGTGGATCTGCTGTGTACTGAGGAGTGGGATGCCTGGGTTTGCCAGCTGTGCTCCTGCTGCACAGCCCAGGGTGCACCCTGCTGGCTCCTGTTCAGTTTGCTGCTGCCTTCCAGCCCCAGGTCCCTTTTGGCACACCTCCAGCCTGTGGATTAGCCAGGGGTTATTCCTGCCCAGGTGCAAGGCTTCACTTTTATAGCTATAGAATTTATGAAGGCTCCCGTTGGCTCATCCCTATGGCTTGTCAGGGAGTTCTGGATGGCAGCCCAGCCCTCAGGTTTGGAGTGTGCTGGGCTGTCACACAGGTCTCAGGGAAGTCTGTCTGTATCACATCTTTGGCTTGTGCTTCTGCTCTCTCCTTCGCTTTCTGACATAATTCTTGTTCCTCTTCATATCTTCAGCCTTTTCACTCACCAGTGGAAAAAAGATGTTCTCTGTGTGTTGTCTCACAGCAACTGAACGTTCGAGGTCTCTTTTTTGTTTGAGAATGAAACTGAACCAATTACCTGTTTCCAGCAGGCACAGCGGTAAATGACTAGTTGATTAGTCTCTACAGGCTTTGCTTCTGAAGACAGTGGGCAGCTGGGGTGTTCCCAGAGTTGGGGAGCTCTTCCCAGGTGTAGCTTAGGTACCTTCTACGCTATCCTAGTCATCCCGTGGAGTTGTGCTTATGTGAGTCTGTTCTCTTCCAAAAAAGCATTTTCGCAGGTTTATTTTGTCAAACCCAAGATATTTTTGTCTTGTTGCTTCTGTGTTTGTAATGTTACTCTGCCTCTCATTTTGACAATTACTTCTATAGAATGCATGGCCTTTCCCCACTTAGTCTTTTCAGAGTGCACAAAAAAGTGACTTGTGATTTTTGTCAGTGCTCTGTCACAAACTGAAGGAGTCCTTTTACAACTAGCAAAGAGACTGGGCCCTTCTCAGGTGTAAGCTCTCCAACCTGATTGCCTGCATGTGTGGGACCCACCCCCATGTTTGCCTTCCAGAAATGATTTTCCATGTTGTTGCTTGTCTGAAACTTTTCTTCAGAGGATAAGGGAAAAAAGTAACTTCTAATGAGAAATTGGTAAAACATGTTGCTGCTTTTGCTCTGAAATGCTTTGTGTGACACTAAAAGTAAGTTTGAACCACCAACACATGCTCTGTAACTTCTGCTGCTAGTCTGAATTTTTCCTATCCCTAACATGCAGTAAGACTTAGCTTGTGTTTTAATGCACGCAGGATTAGAAACATTCTTTATGATCCAGTACAAAATCTACAGTTTTGGATTTCTGGAAAGTTCTGAAATGAATAGAAATATATTTTATTCTTTAATATCAGGAAAGTACATCTTATTTCACCATTTTCATTTCAGACTTCTGTGTAGTGTAGGTCATGATACTCTTAGTTTTGAGGGTGTTCTCACATCTGTACTGGATGTCTTTGAAACAGAAGAAAAGAAAATCCAAATACGTGAAATGTCTCTAGATCTGTAAAGCATACTTCCAGAAGGCCTCACTTCAGGATTTAAGAGTATGCTCCAGTAAGATCTTGAGGCTGTTTATAGGCAGCTAAATGGGAGCGACATGCAAAGTGAGCCCTTGATAGGCCTCACTTCATACTTCAGGGCCTGAGCTGAATGTTAGTGCCAGAGTGATGTGATGTGTTCTCTTGATGCCAGCTTTATATGGTTTATTCAGTATTGTCATCATGGAGATCACATAAATTAATGGGAGATTGCTTACTTCTGTCATCCACTGTGTTTCCAAGCAGAGATTGCAGGAACACTCAGGGAGCAGTGCAGGGTTTCTGCAAGGGCTCTGCCGAGAGCGCATCCAGCATGACACAGCCACGGAATGATTCAGCTGCTTTTAGAGATGGGTAATTGTTACACATACAAGGAACATGGGAGGTGTTCACCAACTGACTTGGATTACCAGGGAGAGGAAAATCTTATCCTTCTTCTGGCAAAATGTGGGCAAAATTCTATCATCAATATTTGTGACTCTAAGCTTACATGTGAGTGTGATCTATATTTAATATTGTATATATTCAGAGTGCACACTAGTGTAAACTTAGATTTTAGTGTCTGAGATAGAAATAATTACCCTGCCACTGACTACACTGAACAGAACTGTTCTTAACTGCTCACTTTTCACAAGGACGTGGAGTGACAGAACATGGGGGAATGGTCTTAACCTGAAGGAGAGCAGGTTTAGGTTAGTTTTTAGAAAGAAATTCCTCCCTGTGAGGGTGGGCAGGCCCTGGCACGGGGTACCCAGAGCAGCTGTGGCTGCCCCTGGATCCCTGGCAGTGTCCAAGGCCAGGCTGGATGGGGCTTGGAGCAGCCTGGGACAGTGGGAGGTGTCCCTGCCCATGGCGAGGATGGCACTGGATGGGCTTTAAGGTCCCTTAACCATTCTGTTTCTATGTTTAATTTAGGCTTATAAAATACAGAGCTCATCTCTGGTAGAGAATGACCAGAGATAGAATGAATATCCTGACATTTGTAAAAAGTAGACATTAGGAGAAGGAAATTAATAAAAACGGGAATCTGGCAAAAATTCCATGGCCTAAATATGAAGAGGGCAGTGTAAGAAATTGCATCAGAAGTAGATCAAATAAGGGCAGGGAAGAAAATAATCACATATGGTAGACTCTGTATAAAATGGAGTTGTGGTACAGGTTTTAAATTTTCAAAGATAAAACTAATGAAGTATTAATCAGAATTTTGCTTAAATATTTCTGACAAGACTGAATTGTGCTATTTTCTAGTAAAGTATGATCTCTCTGTGTAGAACGCAATAAGAACACAAAGATTTTTCAAATTTTTTTATATCTTAAAAATAGAAGTATTAAATCATAATAGTGATCTCTCAAGTTTTGAATCACTGAATTTTGCAAACAGGTTAAAAGATGTTAAAAGCAAAAACCTAGCTGCCCCTGTAGACCCAGGCAGAGTGCTTCAGAATTGTGCAGAGGTTCCAGCCAGAATTTTTAGGAATTGCTCAGGCTTCCTCTAGAATGTAGGACATGTATTTGGCGACCTCGTTCCTGGCCCTGTGAGCATGTGCAGCACTCGGGATGCGAGCAGAGGCTGCCGATGGTTGAGGAGTTCTTCAGACCCAGCTGGCAGCACTGCTTCCTGCCTGGAATTTTACAGAGGTCCAGAATGGTTCCTTGGCCTGAAGCTTCTGTTCCCCACATAGGATTACATGGGGCATATAAGAGCAGCCATTCCCATAATCATATGCCAAGTCATGATTTATTTTCAGGAGGAACCAGTTGAATGCTGAGGTGGAAGTCCAGGGTTTCCAGTGGGTCTTTTTCATCAGTTCTGCTATCACTTTACACTCAGAAAATAAACTGTGTCAAAATATTTCCCGCCATATATATGTGAATGTGTGATGAAGATTATGGTTCATGATGAATTAGATGAAACATTTTGTACTGGGGGAAATGTGCAACTAGAAAGCAGTGAAAGAATCAGCACAGTTAACCTTGTTTGTTGTTGGAGCTGATACTTAACCAGCAGGTATTTACATAGAGGTGAGGTTTCACGTATATATAAATGTGTTGCAATTGTATGAGTCCCTGTTTAAGGTGAAGTCTTAAAGTGGAAGGCCCAAAAGTAGGTAGATAGTGTGGCAGCAGGGAGTTTGTTGAAGATACTGTCAGTAACGGGGGGTTCAGCTGCGTGCCGTGTGCCCGTTCCGTGCTCACGCTGCCGTGTTTGCCATGCAGGTACGTGCTCACCAGTTAGTTTTACCGCCGTGTGACGTAGTGATCAAAGCCGTAGCCGACTACGTCCGCAACATTCAGGACACCACTGATTTGGATGCCATAGCAAAAGATGTTTTTCAGCATTCGCAGGTAATAAAGTATAAAGCCAACTACTTGTCTTGCTTTCTTTTTTAAATCAATTTTGCTGTACATTTGTGTTGAAGAATTGCATTTGATAAAATAGTGATTTGATCAGTTGATAATGGGAATCTATTGGTATTTGCAGTGGCTCAGCTATTCTAATTTCATGTTCCGTGCTTTCTGAGGGTGTTTACCCTCAGTGCTTTAAATTCTTGATGACCAGAGGGGTTTGTAGCCTAGCTGTGTGCACTTCCTTTGAAAATCAGCTGTACATGAAGACTGAATGTTTAAACTTCACCCTTACATGGGTTGACATAACATTTCTTGTACTGGAGCACTGCTGCAGCCCTTGAGGGTCCCTAGGCATTAATCCTGAGATATGGTGTACATAACTACTGTACAGCCTTGTGCTGACCTACAGGTGACAAACCTGGATGTGCTTCTGACAGATTTTTTTTTTTTTTTAGTCTAGAACAGATGACAAAGTTACTCGGTTTAAGAGAGCGGTTGCTTATTACTCAGCAACTAATAAACCTATGCCATTTCATCCACCACATTACCTAGGTAAGTAATGACAGCAGCCAGGCTTTTTGTGTTAACTAACACCTGGAATAACCCTAAATCAGAAATTGTATTGGTGGCAGCATCTACAAAAGTGTTTGTATCTTCTGGCAATTCTCACTGACCCTTGAAGATGAGGTTTCAGAAGAAGGTTTTTATAGGATATGTGCTGAGGTTGTGTTCTTGCCCCAGAAGAGAGCAACCTGGTTTACTTTTCTTCTTGGCTATTGCAGCATCCATTCTGGCATTGGGACTTGAGAGAGATGATGCTGTGAACAACTGAAGTCTGGTGTCCATTCACATTCATGAGGACAGGACCTCTTTCTGGCCATTAAAACATATTTACTGTTTCTCACTGGCCTTGCTGACATGTTTCAGAAATCCCTTTATAGTCTTTGATTTTTTGATGTCATAAGAAACCTGCTTAAATTGCAGCCACACATTGTTGTGGTGTTGCAGATTATTCTCAGGCTTAAAAATTAAAATGTGTGATCACAGGATTTCCTACTCATGCCCCAATCTTAACACTAAAATGTCATTTTAGCTGAAATTTTCTGAAGATCATCAGTTACCATACTGGTACACTGACACAGATTTTTCCTGCTCTTTTTGAGGGTGTGGGAGGTCTTTATTTACATCCAAAGACCTGCATTAAAGGGTTTAGAGGCTCCCCTAGGTCAAATACTCAAATGACAAAATGCCAGCATTCTGCATCTGCGTGACGTTGGCAGCATCTTCATTGTGACATCTCTTGGGGTTTTTTTTTTCTTGTAAGCTGTCTTTGATTCCCAGGTAGAATAGGAATGTGTAGCAATGAGAGATACAAAGACCTGAAAGAAGGTGAGACACATAAAATACACTTCACAAGCTACAAAGTATTTTTATTGAAAGGCAAAAATGAATAAAACTGACTTAAAGACATAGGAGAAAACAGTAATGCTAACAGAACAAGAGTAAATGAACCATAGAAGCAAAAGGACAAACAGGGTAACATTTATGTCAAATACTGAGTGTTTTCATGAGTGTTTGGTTTTTTAGTTTGTTTTTTTTTTTCCCTTCTCTTTTCCCCTCCTCCCCTGCCATACAGCAGCCAGACCGAATCAGTTTGGTATGCCTGGGATAGTGCCACCATATGTTCCTTCTCAGATGCTTAACATTCCACAGACCTCACTACAAGCAAAACCTGTGGTAAGTGTAGCTTCTGCCCTGCTCCCTGGGAGAAGCCTGCTGTGCTCAGCAAACTGGAATCCAGGTGGGAAAGGTGGAGCCAGCTTTTTTAGAGTGGGCAGTCACTGACTGAATTTTAAATCTGGAACTGAAGTGGTGCTACAGACTCTGGTAGAACAGTTTTTGTGGATGCTCAAGATGGCTGAGTTTTAATGCATACATTTGGAAAAGGCCACTTGATTAAAGAATGTATTTTGTTTTAAAAGCAAAGCCTTATTTGACTTCACTCAAGAGTGATCCCTTTATTTTAGGCCCAGCAGATGTCCAGTCAGGGTGGGGCCCAAGGGCAGGGTCCATACCCATACAGCCTCTCTGAGCCAGCTATCACCTTGGAAACAGGTGGAAAAAGTCTGTCTGAGCAGAACAACTACAGTAACATTCCTCACGAAGGAAAACACACACCATTGTATGAACGGTCTTCTCCAATCAATCCAGCCCAGAGCGGGAGCCCTAATCATGTGGATTCAACCTATTTTCCTGCCTCTTCTACATCTTCGTCCTCTGACAATGATGAAGGCAATGGGGGTGCAGTGAAGTAAGTTTCTCATGAGGATATTCTCTTACTCAGCTTCTGCTAAAATAAATTTACTTTCAAAATCATTTACCTGTATCCTGAAAGTAAGAATCATAGAATCAATCATAGCATACCCTGAGTTGGAAGGGACCCAGAAGCATCATTGAAGTCCAGCTCCTGGCCCTGCAGAAGTCTGCAAATTAGTGATATGATAGACCTTAAAAAGATAGTTTTGGGTCACTATGACTGCAGACATGTGCATGGTTCAATCTCACCGCCGTGTTCCTTAATCAGGAATCCAAAACCAAATAGTGTTGGGTGTTTTTTCTCTTCTGCCCTTATGTTTTATTGAGAGAGTGAGGTTTTGGTAAATGTCATAAAGCCTTCCAGTCCTTTACATTGTGTAAAAAAATCTTCCTACTTCACAGTATAATTCATTAAAATTTCAGAAGCTAAAAGCTATGGAACTTCACTGAACTTGTAGTGTTTACACTTCCTAAATTTGGGGATAATGTGACTTTGCAAAGGAACCTAATGTGAATGTCAGAAATTTTTTTTGAAGACTCGTGCAAATGGACATTTTTAATAGAAAGCATCCCTTAAAATCAGAATGTCTTGCCCAAAATTCCAGTCACAGACACCAAGGATTTATTTCACTGTCTCTCAAACTGCATTTTAGTATGATGTTTTTCTTTCTGCTGTCCTTCAGCCATGTCAGTGGGAACAAAATAGGCTGGGAAAAGCCAGGAACCCAGTCAGAAGGTCAAACACGTGGAGAGCTGGGAGACCAAACAAAGGTATTTCCTTAAATTCCAAACATCACAGTTTATTACTTTGTGTTAAAGCTTTACAGCAAATTCGGGGGAGGATTTCCAATATTGATCCATAGTATTTAGTGCAAACCTTTACACTTCTTTGTGAATTACAAAACAACAGCTTTAGAGTACAGGAGGGAGGTTTCCAAGGGAGCATATACATAAAAACAAACATTAAATAGGATGTGTAAAAAAATGCTAGATACAAACCAGGAACAAGTCAATAACTTTGTGTGGCCCTTAGCCAACTATCTCACCCTCAGATGTTGCTCTCTGGGTTTCCAGTAGTGCATGTTGGACTTTGAGGAAGGAGTGTAACAGTCCGGGTGTCCATGGAGTCAGAGTCCACATCCTGTAACCCACAGTGCAGTAAGCACAGCTCTGACACCATCAGTGTTAGCCACAGGCCACTGCAGGTGTATTAGAGCTCAGCTGAGGAGTTAAAAGTCCTTTATAACTGCATGGTAGGAATTTCACATACTACTTGTTAAAGTAGCTCTGTGGGACCAGTTAGTGTTGCTGCTTAACTAGGTAAGGATGGGCTAGGTAAGCCCTTCATAAAGATTTATCATTATTAAATTTAAGATTTCAAACCACTGTTCAATCAAGAATATGGTGGCCTCTATGCCGAGTTTGAGCTGTGTTTGGAAAGAATATTCAGAGCATTTGCACTTAATATCTCTGTGCCTTGATGGTGGAGCTGTATACCAGCTGTTAACTCTGTCAAAAAACCCCTGATCCTGAGTTAGTTACACTGTAAGCAAACAACATTTTCCCTGTACTTTGGCATAGGAATTCCAGTAAACTTGGGCTTTTGTGCTTAAAATATCAAGTGGATGATTTCATCCGTCAGCGATTATTATTTCTACAGGCTATGCCTGTAGGATAGCTGTGTCTGCCTGGAGATTAGTCACCGTATGCAAATGCTAATTTGACCTATTACATTCCTTTCTTCTCTGCTGGGCTGGGCCGTGTGTGTGCAGCCCTGTGGGTCCCCGCAGCCCTGAGTGTGTCCTTTCCCAGGGACAGCCCCCACACCGAGCCAGAGCTGTACAAGCACTTTCCAATGGATGTGTGCACGCAGGCTGACTTAAACATATCCTGTTTAATGTATTGGTGCTCCTGAGCTTTACTTGCCTAGTTTTTTTAATATTATTAAACCGCTTCTTCAGCCCTCAGTAGCAGGAGAAGGCAGAAGTATCTGCTGAGCACAACAGGAAGGATTGTGAGTACGTTTTGTAAATGAACTTATTTCCTAGAGAGGTGAACATTAATGACTGAAAAAAGAGGTAGTACTTCCTTAAGAAGTTGCCCAGAGAAGGTACCCCATCCCTGGAAGTGTCCAAGGCTGGGTTGGACGGGGCTTGGAGCAACCTGGGATAGTGGAAGTGTCCCTGCCCATGGCAGGGGTGGAATGAGGTGGTCTCAAAGGTCCCTTCCAATCTGTGATTCTATGAAGATTTCAACCGAGTGAGCTGTGTGAATCTCTGAGGTAAAGTCCTGAAAATCCAGCTAAGATCAGGCAGGTAGCAGCAGTCTTGACACTCCTTTCCTTGACTTAAATGTCAAAATTCCTTGCAGTTATCTCACAGTGTGATTCTACATGACAAAGGTAAGCTCCTCTCATTTGGGTGGATGCATATTTCTAGAGAAAAAAATCCCCTTTTAACTTTGGTGTTTCCTCAGCTTAGGTGTTGGAATATTGCTGGAGCAGATGCAGGAAGAAACTGGGTAGTGCAGTCGGGGAAAGCATTGCTGTCATGTGGGGCTTTTTGTCTTCTTTCTTCCCTGTGTGCCCCCAGTAATTGATAGTTCTGTAAACTTCTCGCTGTGGTTCACTATTGGTGACTTACAGTTGTTGGGGTAGTAGAAGACAGGGACAGAAGTCTTTAACCTGATATAGAAATATTTGATACTATAACACAGATTTAATAAAGCTGTGCTATGAAAGCATTTGGTGTTAGCATGTGGTGTTGGGAGTGTTCTGGTTTACAGGTTTTAACCATTTCATCTATATATTTTCATTTTTATAACTCAAATGAAGTCCATATTGCCAACATTTAAAATGCAATCTTTCAATAGCGTCCTCTTTGGCTGTGTGATTAAAGTGTCATCTGAAAACAAGGTTTCCCTTTGATATCTTGCTAGAGTCTGTTTTTACTACCTACACCATTCTGTAGAAGATTTTTGGAAGTAGTGTGGGGTTTTTTGTTGTTTGCATGCAGGTTTGTATTTTTCATGGGTCTGAAGGGAACCACCTGAGCTTGTTTGGGCCTATTTTTTATGTTACGTGTTCTGTGGGATTTCATGCTTTGGCCATTTCTGTTTCAGCTTTGCTTTTCAAGTCTTAGGAAGCATGTGAACTTCTTTACACATATTGTGAAAATACTCATGCATGAGTATTATCAAGTGATCAAATTTTGGTCTTAAAAGTTTTTACTATTGCTATAATAATTTGTAGGCATGAAACTAACATGAGCTCTTAAGCTAAAACCAGCTTTCGGTTTTGAAGACCAGGATTTTTAGGAATGAACTCTAATTTTTTTTTTTTTTGTCATATCCATGAGAAATCAACATAAATCCTTATAAAGGCTGGGAGGTTTACAGTATATTTTTATGCATCATATTTTTCCCGTAAGTTTATGGACTGCATTTCTAGAACTGGAATAGAATGCCACTTTAATCTTTCAGTCAGAAAACTCTGCCATTTTCTCTTACAATCTTCTCAGACAAAAGAGCTTTTATGTTACAAAAAAAACCCCAACCAACCATAAAACCCAACAACATTTACCAGACTTTTGAGTTTGGACACTGTGTATTTTACATGTTACACAATTGAACTATGTTATTTTCCCTGTTTTGTCTAGAATTGCAAGCTGAGAAGGGCTATGTTTATGGAAGTCATAGATAAATTACAGACTATGTGGCTGTCAGTTAACACATTGAGTTGGGAGTATCTTGGAAATACTGAGTTGAGAGGCCATTCATAGGTCATTAAAAGGCCATCAGTCCACTTTTGCATTATGCAGTTAAAATTTTTTTTAAAAATAGCAATTACTGTTGCTGTTAATAAGTTAAAAGTTTTATCGTAATATTTATTTTCGTAGTAATTTGGTTCCACTAGCAGACAATGGCTGAAGGTTTCTGTTTCCTGAAAACCTTGCAGCCAGCTTTGGATAATGTATTCTGCACACTGCAACAGCGTGATGCGAGGATTTATTGTTTTCATTGGGGGTGAGGGAGGAAGTTTGCTGTTTCTCTTGGCTGATCTCCTGGTATGTTTCTGGATACATCCAAAGCACTTTATTTTGTATGTTCTGTTACAGGCAGAAGGTTCCTCTAGTGCTTCTTCAGGAAGTCAGGCAGCTGATGTCAAAGGGAATCAAACCAGTAATCCACAAATCCCATGCCTGTTGTCCATGCCCACCAGAAACCACATGGATATTACTACCCCTCCATTACCTCCGGTAGCACCTGAAGTATTACGAGTGGCAGAGCACAGGCACAAGAAGGGGTTAATGTATCCCTACATCTTTCATGTCCTAACTAAGGTATGATATTTTAAAATGAGGTACTGTGAGATAATGATTCTGTGAAGATAATTGTCCTGGCATTTCTGGCTAAAGAGTATCAGATTTTTACATCGTTTTTAATGCTCTAAGTTCTGGTCCCTTTTCAGTCTTTTGAACCAGTTTTCCCCCCATTTTCTAACCACTGATCTGGTACATTGTTCCAATAAATATGAGGTTACGATAATTAGAAGTATTTATTTACAAAATTAATTTTTTTTCCCCAGCTATATGCAGATATTCGTATATCTCTATGCATAGGTGTATATGTCTCTGTGTGTATGTTTATGCAGAGTCCATTTCCATCTAAAAATTCCAGTGCATGTGCTTTGGTGTCTGTGCCAAGTCTTTTCTATTTTCAGTGTTCTGAAGTACTGAGATTGTTTTCCCTCCCATCTGATCCCTCCCATTGCTGATAGCTGGCCCCAAAGAAACACAGCAGCTCTAAGAAATCCCTTTTGTACCAGCAGCTAGCAAAATGGCACTGTCCCCATTCCTGTTAACCTTTATTCACCTTAAAAATCCTCATCAGGACAATAAGGACCGCAGGGAGGTCTGACATCCATCAAACTAAAAGTTACTGCATCGAGGTTGAGGTTTGGATTTCCTATTTCCCATTTGTTTGTTTAGTACCACAGCTCATGTTGCTGTCATGTTCTTACACTTTTTTGTCAAAGAGAAGTGAAGAATCAAAAGGTCTGTGAAGACCATTGATGTCAGGTCTGTTTCACACTTTGCACAGCCAAATATTCTTAGCATGTTTAAATACTACTTGATGTTTAGTCACAGAATCACAGAATCATTTAGGTTAGAAAAGATCTTTAAGATCATTGAGTACAATTGCTAACCCAGCACTGCCAAGGCCACCACTGAACCATGTCCCCAGCTGCCCCATCTACGTGGCTTTTAAATCCCTCCAGGGAGGGGGACTCCACCACTGCCACCTAAAGCCATTTCCTTTGTCCTGTCCCTGTTCCCTGGAAGCAGAGCTCACTCCCCCCTGGCTGCCCCCTCCTGTCAGGGAGTTGTGCAGAGCCACAAGGTCCCCCCTGAGCCTCCTTTGCTCCAGGCTGAGCCCCTTTCCCAGCTCCCTCAGCTCCTTCCCAGCTCTGTTCCCTTCTCTGGACATGCTCCAGCCCCTCAAGGTCATTCTTGTTGTGAGGAGCCCAAAACTGACCCCAGGAGCTGAGGTGGGGCTTCACCAGTGCCCAGCACAGGGGATGGGCACTGCCCTGGTCCTGCTGCCCCACCATGGCTGGAACAGGCCTGGGTGCCCTGGTCCTTCTTGCCCACCTGGGCTCCTGTTCAGCTGCTGCCACCAGCACCCCCAGGGCCTTTCCTGCCGGGCCCTTTCCAGCCCCTCTGGCTCAGCCTGGAGCTGCAGAGGGTCTCTGTGACCCTAGTGCAGAGCTGTTGAACCTTGTGGTGGAATTATGGGGATTCTTCAGAAATGGACACGTGTTCCAGGTTATGTTGCTGTTACTGAGAGAGACCTTTTAGACACAACCTTAAACCTAAGGTAGTTTTGTCGAAGTTAAACCTGACAATATCCTAATGTAATCACTTCAAGGTGTCACCTTCAGGATTCATTACTAGGATAGTTTAAATAGGTTTTTTTTTAAGAGAAAGTAGCACAATGGAGTGTTTTCTTGTCAGTGTTAAAAATAAAGGTTGATTTTTGGGGGCAGTGCAGTCAGTTGTTCTCCAAGAATATCCTAACATGTTTGGATATGCAGTTATAGAAAACAGTGCTGTTTTGAGAGAAAATCTTGGAAGGTTCTTTTGTGCTTTTTTCTTAAAAGGTATAAAACACTAAATTTTTTGCATACATGTATTCAAACCTAACCTTACTCGAGTAATTCCCAGATAGGTGGTTTTGTCCAGGTGTGCTCATGCATTGTTTTTCACATTGAGTCCCCAATATTGTTTCAAATCCTGCAGCAAAGACTGGTGTTTTTAGACAGCATGAATATTTTTTGAAATAACTGCCTGAAATGTAGATCAGCTTCAGATGTGTTTGGCTGTCTAAAAGCACGTTGCTCTATTTCCATGTGTACTGTTTTTTCAAGTGCCTGTATTAAAAGTACAATATTTAGTTAATCCTCACATGTAGCTAGTCCAGACAAACAAATATGTGTGTGATGGAGAAGGGCAAGAGGAAAGCAACAGAACCTGGAGGAAATGAGGCAGGCTGGGTTAATCCTAACCCGAGCTGAGATCCGCTTTATTACTGAATCACATTTGTCTTGACTAGCTGACATGTGTATTAGGGTTGGATTGGGTTCCCGTGCATACCTAAGTGCTTTTTGTTCACTGTAACATGTCATATTTCTCTGCTTTCTTTCATGCCAAAGGGTGAAATCAAAATTGCCGTTTCTATAGAAGATGAAGCCAACAAAGACTTGCCTCCTGCTGCTCTCCTGTATAGGCCAGTGCGTCAGTATGTTTACGGAGTCCTGTTTAGTTTGGCAGAAAGCAGAAAGAAAACTGAAAGGCTTGCTTTTAGAAAGAACAGACTTCCACCAGAATGTACGTACTGCAGAACCCATGCTTTATTCCTCTTCCCTTTGCTGTGGTTTCAGAGCCGCTTGTACCATGATGTGAATGGGAATTGTTGCTAAGATCCTGTCAGGGTAGCTGATGCCAGAGGAATTTTGGGCTTATTGGATACCATGGATAAGAGAAAAAGATATTGTTAATTTGAAATTTTATTTCCTATTGTAGTTTAAGAACTATAAATGTTGCCATTTCTAAGCAAGCTCTGAGGTTTGGCTTTGAATGTCTGCTTAAGCTGCTGCCAGACCTGCAGTGAGTGATGTCAGCTTGTGATGTCATTTCTGTGTATGGCAGCACTGGATTTTAGGAAACTTCTATTCTCTGTACATGCATACAAATCTCCCTGCGTTTTTAAAAAATGAGAGGTGCACAGGTTAACTTGCCCTGTCTTCCCAAATGTGTCCCTGAAGGTACCTCAGGGAAATTTGTAAGTATCTTGTGTATTTCAGGTATTGGCATATAAAAACCTAGTTTCAACCCCACAGAAATCAGAGTGTAATGTAACCAAAGGTAGACCTGGGTGAGGACAGACTAAACTTTTGCAAGCAACCTTGTCAGAAGATCCTTTGACTTGTTCAGAGAGATGGATGTTAATCTTCTCATTAATCTGGAAGTTGTCTTCTTAAGTCTTCAGTTTCCAGGAATTACTACCATTCTAGTCCTTGTTCTAGAGTGTTTTTGTTATAATGAAATGCATGCAAGGAAATGACTGAACTTTGCAGTAGCAGCTTATAAAGGTTACAGGAATGCTGAAGCATTCAGTGCATGGCACCAGCAGCACAAGTATTTAAATGTAGGAGTCTGCTGTCACTATGCTAAATCTAAGAATCAGATATTTGGAATGTATGAAATCATCATTCACAGGTTTCGTGTGTAAAAGGATAAAAATAATTATCAGTTGTAAACTTTGTATTCATTCCCTTTGCTCTTTCCATTTGTAATTGTGAAATGTTTTTGTACATTTGTAGTGAAAATTATAATCTCCCAATGATGTTTGAAAAGCCATTTATCTTTGCCAGTTACTTTGTGGGAATCAGTATTTACCCTGTTTGAATAATACCTCAGCACACATACAAACTTCTTACTTCTTAAAACTCACACAGCATAGTACTATTTTGGGTTACAAGGTTATTTGAGGATTAAAACAGTGATTTTATTTGCAGTCTTCATTTATCCTCATGAGACTTCTGTCCTGAAAAGTGTACTACAGCCTGTTTTTTGGTGAAGTAGCTGAATGCTGGAGGTCCACTTCAGGTTTAATCTTGTAAACCTAGAAAGTTCTCTGTAGGCTGCTGGAGAAGCCTATATAATCTCTATTTTCTCTTCATTTATCCTGCTTTCCAGAGTTTATTCTTAGTGGAGGGTAAGCACACTGCTGCTGACTTGGTTTAGTTACAGGAGCTCTGGCAAATCTTGCTGTAGGACGTATTCAGCTACTGACCTACTTCTAGCTTAGGACTGACCAAGCTCTTAAAAAAGCAAAAACCAATTTGAACACATGCCCAGAAGTTCCTTGCTTCGCTGCAAAGCTGGCAGTGCCGGTAAAGATGGGTTGGGGCTGCTGTGCAGGTGTGGGGTATGAAAGGGCTCTGGTGCAGGAACGCCTTTATTTTGGTTGGCTCTCTTACAGAGCAGCAAGACTTGGGCAGTCTGTCCAAGATGTGAGGAGGGGACAGTGTCTGAAGCACTGATTAGCCCTCTCTAATTTTTCTGAGGACCCAGGCTATAATGAACTAGGTGCTCATTCTGCTCCAGTGTCTAAATTATTTTGCTGCTCTCAAAAATGAGTAAGTTATGAAACACAGTAATGAAGACAATTAAGAGAAAATTTAGGGATTAAGATATGTTAAGAGAATTAAGAAATTAGTTTCTGAAGAAATGTAAATAGTCCTTAAGATTTATGTAGAGAGGTAATGAATATTAATATCGGAAATCCTGTCATGTTTGTTGTGCAAACCTAACATTGGCAACTTAATAATAGTGCCTGAATAATTGGCAAGGATATTGCATGTGAGGGTTATGGGAGGCTGGGAAAAATGCATAATAAACTGACACCTCAGGATTATTACTAAATATATAGATGGCAAGATAATGGGTCTTTCATGAAACGGATGGGTTCTTGTCTTCTAAATCATTATTTTTTGTATGAAGTTGAAAAGCCAATGAGAAACAACAGAAGCAGCAATCAGTGGTGTTCCTCAGTAATCAGTGTCTGCTAAGTAATGCCTTTGCTGTACATGGCCTCGTCTCTGCTCCCAGAGGACAGGAGAGGCTGGGTCACAGAGTGCCTGATTGTGTTTGGCTGCCAAGGGCACGGTGCTGACTGTGCTGCCCTTCCCCCAGAGGGGGTAGAAACCAAGGGTCTCAACTTGCTCTGCTTGTCAAGCTCTGAAACAGGTTATTTCCATGTCCCGATAAATACATGTGTGTACTGAAACCATCTGCTCTTTCTGCTCAGTGGCGAAACGCACACTTGCTCAAGCTGTCAGAGCTCCTGGTTGGATCCCAAGGTTTGTTATTTTAAGCCCAGCCACCTTGTGATGTGCTGTTCCCCATCATGGATGTACTCAGCCGGTGCTGGCCTTGCCAAGAGGAAAGCCGTGTCTCTTGGGCAGTAGCCCTCGTGCAAAATCAAGCGTGCTGAGCTCAAGCTGTGCTGTCAGGAAGGATTGTAAGGTTAAAAATTACAGTTAATGAATAAGACCAGAACTACTGGAGCTGTGCTTGGCAACCAGAGCTCTGCTGGGGTGCTGTGGCTGGTGCCTTCAGAGCCTGTAACAGCACTCAGAAGTTCATCAGGCAGGTTACTGTTGTGCAGGTTGATGCTGACCCCCTTTGCTTGGATTGACCTTAGCATGTTGTGAGGGCACTGTTGAAAGCAGAAGTCCATAGATTGTGTGGTGCCTTGGGCCTCTGTGGGTATTCAAACCTGCTGATGAGCAGTAGGATGAGGTTGGTATGAAAACAGTAGAATCACCATGGTAATGGGGCTGAACGTTATAATGGGGCTGATCCTAGTTGTAGTCAACGTAGTTTTCAGGGTAGGCACTGCTCATTTCTCAGTGGAAGTCATGGGAGAAAATGCCATAGGTCCCTGTGAGGACAGAGATTCTGGCAGCTGAGGATGCAGTGAGTTTGGCAGCAGTCTCAGTACAGATTTGTCAAAGGTTTAAGAAATGCCCTGGACAAATTAGTGGATATGGACAAGTCCTGAATTCATCTGTTAGGTTAAATGCTGATTTTGGATGGACAGTGCTACAGTTGCTTGTCAATGGATTCAGCTGCAATTCCTCGTCCCCGTCACTCAGAGAGGAAACTGTATTCCAGCCCACTAGATAAACCTTCATGTTAAACCTTTCCACAAGAAGCATGGTTACCTGCATCCAGCTCTGGGTCCTCAGCACAGGGCATGGACCTGGAGAAGCAAGTCCAGAGAAGGCCATGAAGATGTTCTGAGGGCTGGAACACTTCTGTTACAGAGACACTCTGGGAAGACTCTTTAGCTTAGAGAAGAGAGGGCTCCAGGGAGACTTAGAACCCCCTTCCAGTACCTAACGGGACTCCAAGAGAGCTGGAGATAAACTTTGGACAAGGGCCTGGAGTGGCAGGACAATGGGAATGGCTTCCAGAGGGCAAATATGGGATATTGGGAAGAAATTCTTCCTTGTGAGAGTGGTGAGGCCCTGGCACAGGTTGCCCTGCCACAGCAGGGGATGGAACTTTAAGGGGTGGGCTTTAGGGTCTGTTTCCACTCCAGCCATTCTAGGGGTCTTGTATATTATTACTGTTTAGCACAATGTAGAAGCCAGTGCAGATCTCTAGTGTGACCTCTGTAGCATGTGCCTGAAGAACAGGCTGAGGTGTTCTTCCTGTGGCCTTCATGTCACAGAGCCATGGAGGTTCTCATCCACAGATTAAAAGCTTTGAACCAGATTTGAGTGTTGAAACCTAAGATAGAAAACATAGATGTAAAACATTCTCTTCTTCTAAGCTTAAGGTCTTTATGTGTTCAGTGTAAGTGAAAGAAACATCAGGGAAACACTGGTGGTGTGTACAGCATTACTTCTGATATCTAAAGCAATTACAGTAGGGTTGAAAGCCCACATAAAATACATCCTTTTGTTTGTGTTTGCTGTTCTGGGCCTAAGCAAGCAGAGAAACCCGGAGAGATGAGCAGGGCAGGGTAGCTCTGCTGGCTCTTGGAGCCCATCTTTAGAGCGTGGTGGTGGATAAAACCTGGGAGCAACCAAAATAGAACATGATTTTATAGTGAGGCAACCAACTAAATATGTCAGAATGTTTATTTGCATTGTTGCGTGTGATCTTTGTAAAACTGCCCTGAGTTCTGTGAAGGGTAACTAATGCTAGGCTGGGTTTATTCCCGAAAAGCAGGAGAGCCTTTTGGGGTGTTCTAGAGTTTCTTCCTTTAGTCCTGACCATCACCTGTGCCGTGGTTTGCCTGCCCCTGGCTATACAATCACACGTTGGGCTGCTGCCCCATTGCTGAAGGAGGCTTTGTAGCTGTAGGCCTGTGCTGGCACCAGAAGGATGCATTCCCCAGGCTGTATCCAGTGGATTTCCAGCAGAAAGAGCAGGTCTGGGCTCCCGCAGGGAATCTCCCCAGGCTGTAACCTGAACCTGCACTAACAAGTTCCTTGAACCTTTCCACACTGCATAACTGGGCTCAGAGTTAGGGTGCAGGCACGCTGTGAACTGTGTCAGGCTCGGGGTTGCTCCAAGGCCAAAGGTATCGTGTCTCAGCCTTGACTTGAACTTGTGTTCTGTTCTGGTTGTCTTCAAATAGAAGGGAGATGATTTAGCAGCAATGTAGAGTGAACTGTCTTCGTGCTGATGTGGATGAAAGGGAGCTTAGGCACAAAGCCACTAACCTCTTCATAGACAGCAGTGCAATAAATGGGGAGGTTTATGTAAAGTGATGTTTTGTAACGTTTTTAGGGAGAAGAACTCCAAACCCACCTGTATTTGAGATCTCATTCCATTGTAGTAACTGAACAGCTACAGACAAGTATAATAATACCAGGTTTAAATATGATTCAGATAAAATCACTAGGATCATACTGTTCTTAAAAGAGCACATATGGGATATATTTGTGTTTATGTACTATTTTTATTTATCACTGTAAGTTTCTGATCACACACAAGTACTGTTGGATATGACAGTATGATCACACACAGATATGACACAGGTATTTAAGGGGAAAATTGCATTTTTAAGTTAAAATCACTGAATGGTTCAGATTGGAAGGGACCTTGAAGATCATCCATTTCCAATCCTCTGCCATGGGCAGGGACACCTTCCAGTAGAGCAGGTTTCTCCAAGCCCTGTCCACCCTGGCCTTGGACATTTCCAGGGGAAATTGTGCTGTTTGTTTTAGAAAAATAGTGTATTTCCTTTATGTTGTATATTAATTTGAAAATATTAGCACGACATTCCTAGTGTATGCATGTCTGTCTACACTTTAATTTGTCAGTGATCACAATGAAAGGATATTTCATGCAGGGTTTGAATTACCAGTTTGGCAGTGTAATCCAGCACACTATTGCAGTCTCAAAGTGATGCTTTTTGAATCAAAACCTCTTGCATGTGAAGTTTGAAATAAATGCTGGAATATGAAGCATTAGCTCAGCATGATTTCTTTCTGGTGTTGCCGTTCTGCAGTTTCACCGGTGATAATTAAGGAATGGGCTGCTTACAAAGGCAAATCTCCTCAGACCCCTGAGCTGGTGGAAGCCCTGGCCTTCAGAGAGTGGACCTGCCCAAACCTGAAGAAGCTGTGGCTGGGCAAAGCCGTGGAAGACAAGAACCGACGGATGAGGGCGTTTCTGGCCTGTATGCGATCAGACACACCAGCAATGCTCAACCCAACTAATGTGCCCACTCATCTTATGGTGCTCTGCTGTGTGCTGAGGTCAGTGTCACCTCCAGGGAAATCAGAGCCGAGGAAAGGTTCTACTGTGGGATCTCTGTGCAAAGTGTTAATTCGTATTTGCAGCCTCACTGGGAGAGGGGGTTTGGTTTGGTTATAGAATAGCATGTTGTGTAGTTCTTTGTCAGTCTCCAAAGGATTGACGGGAAGACAAAAAAGATCTTTTGTTGCAAAGAGGCTGTATCATTTGAATTAGTTCTTCCTTAGTGTACTCGAAGCTTCAGCTCAGTAAAAAACCAACTTTTGGGGCCTCAGAGGCTTGTGTGGGTGAAGTTGCACAGCAGAAGAGAGTCGTTCAGAGAAAGCTGCATAGCAGCTTATCAGGATGCAGAGCTTGCGGGATGATGCCTGTGGTGTGTGGAGCTCCCTGAGTTAGAATTACTCATCCAGTTGAGGTGATGATAATCAACAGTAGAAGTATTAATTCTGTATTTCAGCTTTCCAGAGAGAAAGTCACAAAGTCCAAAATCCTGAACTGTTTAATTTTCAGATTGAAAATTGACAGAGGAATTGGGAGATGCTTACATTTGGGGTAATTATTTAAGACAACTAGCGTGTAATTCTTTCAGAATCCAAGGTTAGCATCTTACACATGGTAAAATTTAAGTCATTTTTGAGAGTGATAAATAGAAATTTGTCTTTGGTTCTATTGAACTTCACCTTGCCTTTTGAGCACTAAAACACCATTTCTCCTTATAGAATAGTTAGTATGCAAAAAAAGTGGTATCTTAAAGGTCCTCTTTTCAGTGGCACAGCATGTTTCTCTCCTGTCACATGTTCTGTACATACACTGGGGATTTCAGACTTGCCCATTAAGAAGCCACTGACAGGACGTGCTTCCCTTACAGGTATATGGTACAGTGGCCGGGGGTGCGCATCCTGCGTCGCCAGGAACTCGATGCTTTCCTTGCCCAAGCATTGTCTCCAAAGCTCTATGAACCTGACCAGCTTCAGGAACTCAAGGTAATTCTTAACTATATCTTACATAATTTAAGAGATTAGTTTCCAGCTGATCTGGGAATTAACTGTAGTGGCTGATTTATATGTGCCTGTCTCACTGAAAGCCTTGCACAATCACCTATACTTTCCAAAATATTAATCTTAGTGGCTTGAAGTGTTGCAGAGATTCATAATCCATTCTGTTTCACTAATCAGAAAGGTAACTAAAATCCTAAACATGTCCTATGCTGCAGAACCTTTTCTCACAATTCATTAAGTAATTGTGTCTTGGAAGTTCAAAGATTGTGCTTCCATTGAAAAGATGAAGGAAAACAGATGCTGCTTCTCAGTGTGGCTGTTTTCAAACACTAACCTGGGTATTTTCTTATGATTCAGCATTCAAAAGATTTTTTCAGCTAAGTGTAAAAATGGAGCCTTATATAATCTTGAGTGGAAAAATGCAGGAGAAACAAGTAAAATAGTTTGTGAATTCTCAGAATTGTAGAAATCATTATTTTGAGGATTTTAAAAGTTAAAATCTCAAAGTGGTGTTACATGAAGTAAATACTGCTGGCTAACTGCTAGTTAGTGTGGTATTCTTGCTGTAGGTACACAGTGTAAAGCAGCAGGGAGGAAGTGGCCCTTGTTTCCCAGGTTGGTTCATGTTTACAGGTACACCCTGTGGAGGGGCACGGACATGAGCAGCAATCCTAGCACCCCTCTTCTCAGGAGAAACAGTAATTAGGCTCATGCAGATTCTAACTATTGGGCTTTTTTCCAAGGAATATTTTGTCACTGATGCCAGATCTGCAAGAGGATTCTCAAAGCAAGCACGTGGCTATTTTCTTTTCTGACGAGCTGACGAGCTAATAATGTTTTGGTTTAATAGTAATTGTTTTATTTTTCGATCATACATAAAGTGATGCAGATTACTTCCATAAGATATGTCGGTTAACTGGAAGATGCAGTAACTCCCTCAGGGTTGTTACTGTCTTCACAGGAAGCAGCTTGTGAGGTCAGACAGAAAGAGCAGCTGGATTTGAACCCAGCTATGTATCTGCAAAATGAGCGGGATAGTCTTTGGGCTCTTAAAGGTTGTTTATGCATAAGGAAGGTGGTAATGGAGTTTAATTTTAAAATTTAATACCAAGGTCTTGAAAATGTTCCCAAGCAAGGGCTGATATTTTGAGAAGTATTTCAGAGAACACCAGTAGTGATATTTTCTTACGCCAGAGCTAAAAATACACTTGCTGCAAGCAAATCCTTTTTTGCTTTGACCACTACCTATTATTCACTGTTTAATTCTACCTTTATGTCTCTATCCTGCATCCTAAATAAAGCTGTTGTATGCATAAACACTACTTTGTGTTCTTAAAGCAAAATTTTGAATCAAACTAATAGAAAATCCATTATAAAGGAGTTCAGAAGGAAATGTGTTGCATGGGAAGAAAAATGGACTTTTGCATTGAGGTCATTCCTGAGATGTTCTATAACACATCTCAGAAGATGTGTTATAGAATTTGGACTAAAATTTTTGATGAAGTTTTCTAGTGCTAATTTCCTGTAAGTCTCTTTAGAAATAGTTTCCTGGGCTTTGTGTTGAGAAAACAGGGGTTTGTGTTTATCTCTGGCCTCCAGAGCAGGTGGATGGGACCACAGCTTTCCTGAAGATGGCAGCTCTGCATGCACAAGCGAGAGGTTCCGGTGCATTCTTCTGCTCAAACTTCTGAAAGTCTGGATGACCTTTTAAAATCCCTCTGTTTGCAAGAGTTTTGAAAAGAATATAACTATTGGAATAACTTTGAATTACATCTCATTGCAATCTTACTAAATTTACCATGTTTTTAAACAGATTGAGAATTTGGATCCCCGCGGAATCCAGCTGTCAGCTCTCTTCATGAGTGGTGTGGATATGGCTCTTTTTGCCAACGACGCCTGCGGACAGCCAATTCCGTGGGAGCACTGCTGTCCCTGGATGTATTTTGATGGGAAATTATTCCAGACCAAGCTCATCAAAGCAAGCCGGGAGAAAGTTCCGCTCATTGACCTCTGTGATGGTCAGGTGTGTAGTTGTGCAGGGTGATGGAGTGTCCCATGTGCCCACAAGGGTTCCATGGGGTGGGTTGTCATCATTCACTTCATGTGTCATCTCTGCTTTTAAAGGCAAATATGAGGAGAATGGCTAATGGCTGGGGTTTGCTGTTTAATCCCTTATTTCTTGATGAGTAGGATGGCAGTTGGGTGGATTTGGAAGAAGGGCATCAACTTGAACTTGATTTTTTTTTTTTTTTCTGTCTGAAAAATGAAACACTGATATGAATGGCCAAGTTGGAAACTCTCTGCTCATTTGTTCAAGTCCCATCTTTTTGGGTCAGACTGTCCAAAGGACTAAGCTGCACTGGTTTTGTAGTGAAAGAAAATTGGTGATGTCTAGCTGATTTTACAGACTGTGAAGTCATTCTTGGGGTCCTCAGCTCAAAATCTTTTCACATTTCTTAAAACCATCTTAAAATACAAATGAAGGAGACTTTTGTTGTATCCAAATGATGCAAAATTACTATGTAACTGTAAAACCAGGAAACGGATAAAACGGTTTACTGAATAACCCAAACCTTTTTTGTTTTTAACTTTTTGAAAGGTATGAAATTGTATCCCTTGTCCTTTCTGACTTGAGGGAAGCTGATCCTAGCTTTGCCACTGATGGTGTGGTTCCTCTCAGGGTTGCTACCCTCCAGGCATGTTTCAGCCTGTATGCAGAGACTCTGGTTTGCAGCCTAGGTTTAGGATGATGATTCTCCTCCATTACTTTGTGTTTTTCTTTGAATTTGTTGTGTTAAAGTAGCTTTATTCAATTGAAATGAGAATTTTAACATCCTTCTGTGACCTTCTCTTTATTCCTAGGCTGAGCAGGCAGCCAAGGTTGAAAAGATGCGTCAGAGCATCCTAGAAGGATTAAATTTCTCCAGGCAGAACCATCCTCTCCCTTTCCCACCTCCACCTGCCATGCCTTTCTATCCAGCTTCTATGTATCCTCGACACTTTGGGCCAGTCCCACCACCTCAGGGCAGGGGGAGAGGCTTTGCTGGTAAGTGATGGGACAGCGGTGCCACACGTTACCTTACCTTGCCCATTCCCAAAACTACCAACCCTGTTCAATTTCATAGGGAAAATACATAAAAGCAAGTGGTCAGCTTGTGTTGGCATGTGCCAATCACTGTATTTTGGGGTTGCTTTTATTAGCCCAGTGATACGGAATGTGCCGTATTGCTGCGTATTTTCATCGGGATTTTAGTAGCTGTGCCAGATCAAAATATTTTTACTGTTGTTGTAGAACTAGAAAAAAGAGCAATGGATCGACACTGGGTGGTATGAAAAGGCTCTGATTTGCACAGTAAATCGCTTCAAAACATTTATAAATTAACAGACACAGTTTAACTGCCAGGGTTGAAGACAACCTTTCCCCCTCCCCACTCCTCTGTGTTTTGCTACAGTCATATAACCATTGGCACCCTCAAGTGTAAATACTGACATAACCATTCCAAGCTCCTCTTAGAATTGCTCCCTTCCTCAAAATCTCTCCGTACCAAGCTCCATAGGTGTATGGATACTGGACAATGGCATTCCAGGGTGCCATGACTGTAGCCACCAGACCTCACTGCCAAAAAACTGTCACAAGCCTTTACAACACCATAGAGTTGGGATCCCATTCCAAGCCCCAAGGCCTGCCCTTCAGCAGAGACTCCCTGCTGGCTGAGACAGCAGGACTCCTTTGCCAGGGCTCTCTTGGTGCGGTGCTGCAGCTTTGCCCACAGGAGCCCGGCCCGCGGGAGCGCAGCCCTCCCAGCTGGCTCTGGAAGGGTGGAAGGAGGCAGCAACCTCTCTGCTGGGGCCTTCCTGGTTGCCTGGCCCCCTCACAGCTTTTCCCCTGTCTTTCTTTACCCTGGGTCTAACAGGAGTCTATGGCTTCGGAGGCCCTTATGGGGAAACAGTAGCCACAGGCGCTTACCGGGCCTTCCGGGTGGCGGCAGCAGCAGGACACTCCGGAGCCTTCTCTGGCAATGACAGCAACAGGACTAGCAAGTTTCAGGGCGGTAATTATACCCAAACCCCTTTTCTTAGAGCTTCTGGCAACGGCTTCCTCCACTGTACGGTTTGGTCTGAGGCTTTCCTACTGACTCCCTGTCTGCCTAACTGTCTCAGCTTCCCTCTCTAGAGCCTGCCTGGGCTGCTGTCCACTCTGCTCCCCGTCCCTGCCGCAAGCCCCCGGCGCCAGCCCTCCTCGTGCCTAGAAACCCTCCTCCAAATACAGGAGAGCCCGAGACCCAGCGGGGCAGGTTGTCTCCTGTGCTCCCACAGGCGAAGAGGGCATCAGTAACCCACTGGCCTCTGCCTCTATATTAACAGGGATTTTCCAAAATCTGGGGGCAGTTGAGCTTTTTGCAAAGACCCAGCCTAGAAATTACTGACTTTGGTATTACTGCTGAGGCCTTCTTTGCTGGCATCAGTGCTGGCATGGACACAGGAGTGGGATTTACTTCCCTACCTGTGTGCCCATGCTCACTTCCTGTATGATGTGGGATGATGGAAACCTATTTAGGGTAAATTTTTCCCACGTATTTAGCTGTTCTTTCTGGCCTCTAAACTTTTATCCTAAGAGCAAACATACCTCTAATGCTTCATGTGTGAATAACTCTGGCCCTGCAAACCATCTGCATTTGGAGCTCAAGGACTTGCACAGGGAAGTAGGAACCTTCTGGATGTAATCAGTAGTGTAGTTCCCAGCCTATTAACACTGGAGACTAATTATGGCTGCGTAAACGCTGTGGTTTGTAACCCTTTTGGTGCTGATGGTCTTACCAGTAACATCTTGCTCAGTTCACATACCTGGATTTCTTGAAATACGTGTTATGCCCCAGAGCTGATTTTTCAGGGCAGAACACTATGAAGACATAAGCAACTTGAACAGAAGCTACAGTTGCATCTTAGACAACTGTAATTTTAGCTGCCTTCTTGGAGGGGGAAGGATAAACCCACCTTTTAAACCAGATCTGTTCGAATGCTACATTTTTATAGCAACTTAGTGTTAGTACAGCTTATCCTGCCTAGTAAGTTCTTTATTGCCAATATAATCTGTGTGGTCTATTCTGATACTTGCTGTTGGCTAAAATGTGCCTTGAACCTGCAAGAATTTCTTCTTCATTAGAAGTGCAGGAAGAAAGCAATCTTCATCCAGCTTGTAAAATTCCCCTTGTTTCTTGAGGCTTATCTCAAGTATATTTTTAATTACTGAAACTGAAGCATTCATGTCAGATTATTTTTCTTTTCAGAATTCATATCTATTTTTAAAAAGGGGTGGGGGAAACACTCTTGGAGTTCTAACACTTCTGAAATACTGCAAAATGAGCAATAATCTCACAGTATCCATAGAGGAAATGGGATATGTGGTGAAATCTGGGCAAACCAGCTTTCCGTTCATTTGGAGCTTTACTGTGATGATTGTGAAGATCAAAGTTTGGTTTTGCTTTTATGTGCAGGAGTCCAACCTATTCCTTCTCAGGGAGGGAAACTTGAAATTGCCGGCACTGTAGTCGGCCATTGGGCTGGAAGCAGACGTGGACGAGGGGGGAGAGGGCCATTTCCTCTGCAGGTGGTGTCCGTGGGAGGACCAGCCAGAGGGTAAGTGCCGGCCTGGGAATGTGCTTCTCATGTGGGATTTAATGATTGGGGAAACAAGGACAACAGGGAAAAGTTGGAGGCAGTAGAGATTGCATATGACACACTGTAGGACACACTGGGTCAATTATACCCACCAAATACTCAGGAAAAGCATTGGCATTCGTTTTAAGAACTTTTTTAGCCAGTTATTTGTATAGATATAAGCATTTCTATGTGTAAATAAAATTCATACCCAATCTGAGATACATAGAGATATAGCTATATTTGTATGTATAGCTATATATACACACACACAGAGGTTGATTTTGCATGAGGAGATGACTTTGGGACTTTCCCATGAAATCAGTAGATGCATTACATTTGATTCCTTTCTTTTTTGTGGCAGGGCATCTATTAAGAAGCATGATAACATTTTAAATAACTACATTATGTAATCCTGTGAAGCAGAAAACACCTGAAGGACATTTCTAGGTTCAATAGTTCTCTGTTACAGTTGTGATGGAAGTGTGCTTAAAAGAATATTAATTTCTTCAGCTCTTCCACTTCATTTCACTACAGCTGAAGTTACAGGTGCACAACGTGTCTGAAAACCAAGTACTTTATTACAAAAGTATCTAGTTCATTACTTTTAAGATTATATTTTTTCCATAGGATTGCTGGTTCTGTGCCTTACAGAACTCTCTTATCTTTAATTATGGTCGTGTCTATTACAGGAGACAATCCTAAAGCAACATGATTTATGTATTGTGTCTGTATCAGGAGTAGAGTAAAGCTGATGGAGTTATTGCCACCTCAAGCTAGGGAGCAGCAGTGTGAAAGGCTGCACTGCATGAATTCCATCTCTCTGTTAATTTTCTCCAATGTGCACTATGAAGCTTCATGCTGGAGCCAGGGAGAGCTGTTGGAAAGCCTGTTGGTGTTGGGCCGAGTGAGGAGATGGGTTGATCTGAAGGCCTGGGAGAATGGGAGCTGCTGTGGGGACAGGGAGAGGCAGGAGCAGTGGAAACAAATGCAGACAGGTTCAGTGGCACTACGGTGTGCTGTGGGAGCAGAGCTGACCCTTCCAGGGGATCACATTTACCTAGGACTGCTCACTTCTCTAGAATGAGATTCAGCTGCCAAAACAGAAGCATTGAGTGTTGATCTAGGTGTTTCAGACAACTGTCAGGCACCTGTGCGGGCGTGGGGGGGTTTTTGGGAGCCCTGTGCTGATCCAGAGCAGCATCTGGAGACAGTGGGAGTGAGCAAAGGTGAGGAGGCATGAGGCTTGTTTGGGTATCGGGAGACAAAATAACCTTTTTCACCAGTGAAATGAGGTTCTTGGATGATCATCGGTTCTATTTTTCATGAGGATACATGAACAGAAGCTGGTTGCTTCTTCCAGTGACCTGCACTCTGTGTGGGGAGGTGCTGCTGGTGATGGCTGGTGTCCTGCCAAAGCCAGTGTCTGCCAGAGCACCCTGAGCAGGGTCTGGGCTCGGAGCTGGGTTACATCAACACAGGACAGCAGTTCCTCCATCTCCTGAACAGGGAAATACCTGAATTCATGCAGAACATCAGTAGCCAGGAACTGAGAATCCTCCTTATCTGGGAAGTGAACAGATCACTGAAAGGGTGTCATGGCTCCTGCCAGTACCTTTATGACAGAGAAGTATGGTTCTTCAGTAGTAGCTTTTGATTTGAGATAAAATACCTGAGGTTTCTTTTTGTTGGAGGTACTGTCTTAAGGCAGTAACGTTTGGGTGCAAGTTGTCACCCCAGAGACAGGAAAACTGTCAATGCCAGACCTTCCTGTCTCCATCAAATCAGCACCGATAGGGCGTTCTTCACGTGTAGAGTTACTGGAATAGGTCAGAGGGAAAATGACTGCAGGCAGCTTACCTGTTTGTTGGGTCAGTTGATACTAAAATAGGACCAATAGGAAAACATGCTTGTGTTAAGGGTTCTGCCCGAAGACAGAATCACAGAACCACAGAATATTTTGAGTTGGAAAGGAGCTGCAGGTATCCTGGAGTCCAGCTTCTGGCCCTGTACAGGACACCCCGACAACCTCCATCCTGTCCCTGAGAGCAGTGTCCAAAGGATCCTGGAGCTCTGGCAGCCTCGGGCCGTGCCCATTCCCTGGGGAGCCTGGGCAGTGCCCAGCAGCCTCTGGGGGAAGAACCTTTGCTGATACCCAGCCTAAATCTCCAGTGCTTGAACAACAGGTTCATGTTGACAGAGGTTATTTCCTACCAAAGGTCACCAGTACAAAACAGCACAGCAGGTTGTCTCAGTTCATGGCCCAGTTCTGCACACTAGTAGTCCATTTTTATCTCTTCAGCAGAGGGGATCGAGTCAGGCTTGTTCACCCCATTGCCTCATGTCTCTGCAATGCTGAGCTCAGATATTGTTCTTACTGTGTAAAATTATAGCAGCTGCTTTGTATTGGCTTTGATCCATCAGTATATTTAATGTGATTTTGAGGGGGAAAAGCCCTTCTCAGCTCCTTGAAGGGCACGCTTTGACCTTGCAAAAAGAGAGCCAGTGGGGTTGGCAAGGAAGGAACACAGTGAGAGGGACTCACTCTCAAACCACAACTCTTCTGTCTTCATTCTCTGCTGTTGCTTCTAAACCTCAGAATTCGATTTCTTACTGCCCAGTGTGGGAATTCACAGCATGTGAGAGGAGACTGGGGGGGGCACAGGCCAGTGCCGCTCCCCTGGGTAGTTCAGCCTCACTCAGCTCAGAGACCTGAGCTGCACCTGGCTGCTCCAGCCAGCCCCAGTGGGGTTAGGTGTCACACCAGGACCTCCCAGTATCGGGCAGCACATCCAGAGGAAATACAGGGCATTCCCATGCTTCTAGAGCAAACCAGTATTTCTAGTAGAGATTTTTTAGGACAACGGTATTCTTGACATGATAAGGAAGTTCAGTTTCTGCAAATGATGGAATTAAAGCAGTTGTAGCTGAATTCTGGAATTGTTAAAGTTGGAAAAGACCTCTAAGATCATCAAGTCCAACCGTCAACCCAGTAATACCCACCACCCTAAACTATATCTGCAAGTGCCGCATCCACGTGTTTTGTGAACAGTTCCAGGGATGGTGACTCCAGCACTGCCCTGGGCAGCCTGTGCCAGGGCTTGACAACCCTTTCTCTGAACAAATTTTCCCAAATATATCTGATCTAAACTACCCCCCCTTGTCCTTGTCCTCACGTGCAATCCCATACCTGTGCAATGGGACTGAGAATTGTGATTATCTGGATAATGAGAATGCTGGAGAACAGCAGTTCTGACTCACCTGCAAAGTCCTTCTGTAAAATCCTTCAGCAGCTTAGAGCAGGTATTCTAGTAGGTAAAAATTGAGGCACAACTTGAGACCAAGGTGAGGAAGTTTGGTTTTATCTGATCTAATCTTTACTGAATCACACCAAAAATCACCACCTAATGTGTCTAAGTTAGGAGTCTCCACTGGAAAGCATCCCAACTTATCAATTGCCACATGCCATATACAGGTGAAACTCCTTTATTCCCTCAGTTTCTTAGATAATTTTGTATTCTCCCATCAAAACCAAGGCGATTTTTTTATTTTGCCTCACGTTCTTTTATCAGATCCTGTCTGTCTTGTGTGTTTATATGGGGAACTGTTATTAAATGGGGGAAATGGCCTTCTCTGTTGTTCAAATTGCTATTTTTGTAAGGTGAAAGTATTTTGAGCTCTGGTTTTAAAGTGCCATGAGGATAATTTGACACTTGGAAAATGTTTCTGCAAAGCTTGAAAGTATCATTTATTGTTTCTTTAGAAGAGAACTATAGAAACAGACATTTTATTGCTCCGGACCCAAAAGGTTTGTTGGGTTTGATACAATTGCAAGCAATAGAACCTTGCAATTTGGAATTAGTCATCTTGCCTCTTGGAAGACGTGTTGATGACAGGCCCTAGACAGTAAAGATAGGAAAATAATATTCCAGCAAAACTAAATGTAAAGAGTTGTAAACAAAACTGATCTATGTTTTATTCTCTCCCCTCTCCCCACCCCTGCAGGCGTCCTAGAGGAGTTATCTCCACTCCAGTGATAAGAACTTTTGGAAGAGGTGGAAGGTACTATGGGCGAGGTTATAAAAGCCAGGGAGCAATTCAGGTAATGAAGCCATGTGCCTGACTGCAGCACGCTCTGTGACAGGCTGGGCTGGGGTGGACTCCAGACCAGCACCACTTTAACAGCTACAAGTGTTTCTGGCGACTCATGGAAGCTGTGAGCTGCACAGCGGTGACAGGACAGGCTGGTGTCACAGCTCACTTAAAGCAAACTTTGCTTCTAAAGACAGACGTGGAAGAATGTATTTTGACATGAATCCTGTGCCTACACAGCTCTAACCAGCCGTGGGAGTAGAAGAAAATTTAGAAAATGGGAGAAATACAAAGCTGAAACAAATTAGCAGTTCTGCTCCTGCCCCCACTCTTCCCCAATTTCTTTTCTGGGACCACGGTCCAACCTCATGAAGGAAAGTTTCTAGCAGTGAAGGATCTTTGCTGCTGCCATGCTCCAGATCTAAGAGGTCTCTCTAAACTTCTGGGGAATAGCAGAGCAGCCTTTGCCCCCTGAGCATGCAGGCTCCTTTCTGGTGACACCCTGCCAAGCGTCCGTGGATCGTGACTTCTGTCTAGTCCATGGATCCTTCAAATATAGCTGAGGCAGACTGCTGATCTGTATGAGATGCCAGTTGCTTTCAGAGCTCTGTTTTCCTCCCTTTTCCATGGTTTTGGCTGCTATGCAGTTTGGATGAATGAGTAGTAAATAGCTGGAAAAACTTCCACAATAAATATGTCATATGGACATGCCATTTGTCAGGGAGACCTGAGAGTAGGGGGGTGTTTTCAGGTGTCACACAGTAAGAGAGAGAATGTTCTCCAGTAGTTAATGAAGCAACTATTAACTTCCAGTAAAACTTACTGTTTTACAGGTGTAAAAATTCAAATACTTCCTTGTTAAATTTCTGTGTGCACAGACTCTATATGTCTAAAATGTACCTGTGGATCTGAAACTTTACATCTTTAAATAGAAGAGAAACCACTATGTTAATAATAGAGCATCTAATTTCTGAGTACCTTAAGCTTTGAAATAAAGGAAATCCTGAAAACGAGCTCCCACATACTCCAGGCTTACTACATATGGGAGTGTAGTTCAGGTGGTAGCTGCAGGTGTCTTGACAAATGCCATCAAGGTTGGGTATTTGCATTTTTATTAATGATATGTAATTTGGATGGTAAATACTTGTGATCACAAGGACCTGTGTGTAAAATTGTGCCTGGAGAAGAAAGGTAAATGGCATTTTCTATGGACCTGAGCTCATTGCATTTTGTGGTCATCAAGGCCCAATAGGATTTTCTTGTACAGGAAGAGAAAAAAGGTGATTTAAAATGCACATGGCAGGGAGAGCTTCCCATGTCGTGAGTGGGTTGTGATAGCCAGGTGAGGCTGGGCAGTGCCAGCGGCCCTTCTGCCTCACTGAGGCAGTGCCTGTGTAAGGCCAGGCTCAGCCTGAGGCACTTCCTCCCCAAAGCTTGGGAATCTGACCAAAACGAGCTGTTTGGATTTATCCAACACATCAGACTGGTCTGTTTTATCCCAAGATGAGGCCTTTCACTCTTGTCCTGGAAAGAAACTAAAGCATGTCTTGAAAGCTGAACTTAAGGATGTCTATAAAGAGGCATCTTGGCAGTGATCAGTGTCCCTTGTCCTCACATGCAATCCCATACCTGTGCAATGGGACTGAGAATTGTGATTATCTGGATAATGAGAATACTGGAGAACAGCAGTTCTGACTCACCTGCAAAGTCCTTCTGTAAAATCCTTCAGCAGCTTAGAGCAGGTGTTCTAGTAGGTAAAAAATGAGGTTTTTATACTGCAAAGCTGTTTGCTGCTGTTGGAAGTGTCCCTGTCTTAAGCCATTTCTTAGCACTTGACTTTGTGAACAGTGTGACAGGCTGGTGTGCTGCTTCTTAGCAGCCTAACCTGCTTATTTTGGTTTGTTTAAAGCCTATTATGTTTCTGGAATGCTAAGATTAATTATAAATACTTAAAAACTAATTGTATGCTGCATCAGTCTGGTTTTTATGGCTATACTCAGTCTTGTAAGATTTTACTATATGCTTTTTTATGAAACCCTTTCCTAATCTTGGAAGCGTATAGCTTGGTGCAGGGAATAGTGCACGGTGCCTCTGCACTCCTCCAAACACTGGCTGGAAACAGTCAGGTTTGTATTTGAGTAACACGGAATCCTGCCACTGAATCACAGCACACATGAACCAAGAAGTAGAGTTCAGCTGTACACTGATTCTCAGTTTCGGTGTTTCAGACATTTATGTAGCTCTGATGTTGTGAAAGGAGGGCAACATCGAAGTTAAAACTAAAGCATTTGCCCCGGGGGCATCAGAAGGCTCTGGGGAACACCGAAAATCCTCTCTGTGTATTTTGTGGGCCACTTCTTTCAGCAATGCCTAATATTTGGTGTTCACTCACGATCCTGTGCCCTGCATGCTGCCTGTTGTAGTGTCCTTATATCAGACTGTACATTTATATACATTTTTAGCACTGGTTCTTCAGTAATTCTCTTCTTTTTTTAACAACTAGGGCAAACCTCCTTACGCTGCTTCAGCAGAAGAAGTAGCCAAAGAACTTAAGTCAAAATCCGAGGAATCTAAATCCTCACTTGTGTCTTCAGATGGATCCCTGGCTGAAAATGGAGTTGTGACTGAGGAAAAACCAGCTTCCCAGATGAATGGGAATACAGGAGACATCAGGGCTTCCAATCAGTCTGAAAGTGCCTTGAGTAATGACTCTAAAATGTGCAATACGAATCCTCACTTAAATGCACTAAATGCAGACAGTGTTTGCCATAAAGATGATGCTCTTGAGGCCACTGTCTTAAAAAAAGAAGAGTAAACTTATTTTTTATAGAGGGTGAAGGATGTTGGGAAGGGTCAGGATTAGGAATATCTGGAAAGAAAGAGAGCCTACAGTTATGTACATTTTTTCCTTTCCGTAAGAGAAAAATGAGGACTTTGGAAATTCGGATCCCTCTTTGATGTCAGAGATTTAAACAACACATTTTTTTAGTTTTAACCAGTTGTAGTCAAAATGCTACAATAAAACAAAAAAAAAAAAAAAGAGAATGAAGAGCATTTGACTCCCGCACTTAAAATGAAGTATACATAAAGTTTAAACTGGTTATGACAAAAGCTTGTAGTTTTGTTTTTTGAAATATAAAGAAAACAAATTTTGGCAGTCTTTAAGTATATATAGCTTAAAACTATAATTTTTAGTACTTGGCACCATATGTATGCCATTATATTTGATTTTGCATTACTGTGTCACAATAAAGCTTTCTTTAAGGCTTTGATTTCATGATTCTGGGGGGAAAAAGGCACAACCACAGTTTTTTCTTTCTGAAATCTCATCACCGTTGCCGTGGTTCTTTTGTGTTAAAAATGTGCAAACTCTCGAAACTACCAATTCTCAGTAACACTGCAGTTCTGCTGAGTTCAATAGACATCATACATATGTTACGAGCGAGTTAAACGGAGATAAACTTGAAATCATAGAAGATGCAAACGACCTTTCAAAACAAACACAATGTGTTGGGAAACTTTTTGTGACTAATACCATGCATCCGTGATCAATGAACTATGTGGTTTTGAATCAGACGTAGACCATTAGTACTACTATTTGAGCTAAACTTCTGCATGGTTCATGATTTTTAAAGTGTGTAGTTAATATTATGCATGTTATTGTCCTCTTTCTTCCATTCTTACAAGTACTGTGCCCATTTGCAAAACAAAAAAAGCTAATAATCAGTAATAGTCCTATAAAAGATGTTAACTATGTTTAGTCATTGACTGATCTTGCTCTAACCTTAAAATTTTGTGATTATTGACCTCTGTTGCATTTATTCTAAAACTTTAAAAAAAAAATTATCTAGCCGTTTTGAATATCAACGTTACCCTGGTGTACTCATTGCTGTATGCATTATTGTTCTCTGTTGCTGTTTTATGCCTTCATATTAGCAAATATGAAATTCTGTGAAAAACAAAAAAAAAAACGCTTTGATCTTCAAAAAAAAAAGTACCCCCCTTCTGTAGCAGGAAACAAATGGCTTGTTCTTGAGAACTTTCCCATCAAGAATTTAGTATAAGCAAATATACCTGTATCATTTTGATGTTTTTGTTAGTGTTTCCAAACTTAATGTACTTCAAAATCAGAATCATTTCTTTATATTCGTTTTCATATAATTCTCCTGATGCTCTTCATCACACATTAGTGATCAGAAATGAGGTGTAATTCCCCATTCCCTGCCCGCCAGAGCTAAGTAGGTATCTTAATGTAAGTTGAAGGGAGTTCTGCCCCAACTCATGGATTGTGCAAGAATGAACTACTGTTGGGTTTGGCTGGTTGTAGATGGATTGTGGTGTGGTGTCTTTGAAGGCTATTGAATGCAACTTACAGTGCTTAATAAAAATCTTTATTCTTTTAGTATAAAATACTGTATGCCTTTTTTGTCAAGTATTTTTTTAATTAACATGTAAATAAAAGTTTTTCCTATGCCCAAGTCAAGTGGTTGAGTTGGCAGGATCTGTGGTGTCCTCCTACAAGGCAGAGGAGGCCATTGGTTGTGGGTGCCCTATTCCTGGCAGTGTCCAAGGCCAGGCTGGACAGTGCTTAGAGCAGCCTGGGACAGTGGAAGGTGTCCCTGCCCATGGCAGGGGTGGGACTGGATGAGCTTTAAGGTCCCTTCCAACCCAAACCGTTCTGGGATTTTGTGATTCACCCACTGCTGGGGGACACCACACCTGATTGGAGTCATGCCCTGGCTTTGCTGGTGTGTGCAGTTCCTTTACATGTCACCTTTCAATGTCAGATGGTTGCAGAGATGTAAATAAGACACAAAGAACGGGGAGCAGTTGTTCAAAGAAGAAAAACCGCAGGTGCTCACAGAGGTTGATACACAAGGTGGTGAGCAGTGCCTCTACAGAGCCGGGCACCAGTTGGTCTGTTACACAGGATCCAACCGACAGAACATGAGGAGTTGCAGATTTACACATTGGTGTAGATTGGGGAGCTTTCTCCCCTGCCGTGCCCGTCCGCTCGGTGCCCACAGCCGCGTTCACGCATCTCCCGGGCTGTGAGCGGTGGGCACGGCTCCCACTGCCCGGCCCAGCAGCACAGCCGTGTTTTTCTCAAGGGACAGCAATCGGCCTTCTCTCTTCTTCCCGAGTCCGATCCCCCTGCAGCACCCGGGAGGGGTCGCGTCCCTGCGCTCCCTGCTCCCGGGCAGTGTGACTCGCCCATGCCAGCACTGCTCTGTCCTGACAGCATTTCCCACTCGCTGCTTCTCGTGCAGGTGCAAGGCACCCCTTGTCCCATTTCCCAGCAGTTTTCCTTTTCGAGCCCGGCCTGGGAGCTGGCATGGAATAACCAGCACCAAGAGTTAAACGGGGAGAATCCGCTATTTGGGTGGGATCCGGGGCCACTGTCCGTTCTGTGCCATCAGCGGCAGCATCGGCTCCTCCCTCCCTCCCTCCCTGTGTTAGCGAGCAGCGATGCTCGGCATGTGCCGCGCTCGGTCCCCGGCACTGCGCGTTGTACCCCGGCCTTCCCGGGGTCCA
>NW_008238633.1:532954-536719 GCF_000691975.1 Corvus brachyrhynchos
GGTGACCCCCGGACGGAGCCCCAGCCACGGCTGCAGCCAGAGGGGGAATGGGGAATGGGGAATGGGGAATGGGGAATGGGACGTGCAGGCATCGCTCCTGCGCTGGGGCGAGATGAGGAGGAGACCGTGGCACGTCTTTCAGTGCTGCCGGTGCGCAAGAGTACTGTTATCCAGCCCCGCAATTATCCAGCCCCGCAATTATCCATCCAGCCCCATGGCAGATGGCAGCACGGTCTGTGGTGAGAGTCTGTGTGATCCTTTAGATCGCACCCAAAGCCTGTAAAGTGAACCAAGTCCGGTCGCACTGACCTGCCAAGTACAGGCGGGCCCCACCCATTGGATGGAGATGGGATGAAGTGGGACAGTGTGGAATCCCAGAAGATAAGGGGTAATGTGTATGTCTCAACCACTGATAGCTGGATAGCTTTGGAGCCAACCAAGGATTGTTGGTAATAATCAAGGATTGTTGGTAATAACAGCCCATTGTAAAATAACAAGATGTGGCTGGAGAAGGGTTCATGCAGAGGGAGGGCAGCACTTTTCTGGGACAATCATTCTTGTTCCAATGTCTCTGGAGATAAGTACAACACAGTCCAGTGCAAGCACAGGAATGAGGCTGAGTAGTGAGCATCGGCTGTAAGAGGTGATCAGAACCACCCATGTCCCTCAAAGCCCTCTGACCCATTTCCAGAAAGATCTGAAAGAACGGACTGTGTGGGATGGGATGGGGTGGGATGGGAGCAGAGGGCTTGCCAGCAGGATTCTAAGTGACTGTTGGAGGAGGGTGACATTGGAGCCAGGTGCCTCCTGGGGGTGCCAGCCCAGAGGCACAGAACCCACGGGTGCCTGGAGCCTTCCTGTGGGGCTGGAGGTGCCAATCTCCCCAGCTTCTCCTCTGCATTTCCAGGTGCTGCATCAAGGTGCTGCCTCAGCAGCAGATTCTGCCGTTCATGTCAGACCACCCTGCACCTTCTCCAGAAAGTCCCAAGGAGGGTGTCCTCAAGTGCTGTCTCTGGTGAAGCTCCTCCGAGCCCACAGCCCTTGGCTTCAGGTCTCTGTCAGAGCTGAACTAACAGTTCTTATCTAACAGTGATTCCTCTGATACCTTATTCTGGTTTCGGGTTCTTAACAGCTCTCAGCAAACAGGAAAAGTTCTAAACACTTGGAAAATCTCTTTTACCTGGGAAATTCCTGGATGCTTTGAATTTGGGAAAAATGAACATTCTGATGCCTCAGAAAGTGTCCTGATCCCTAGCAGGAGACTAAACAAGTGGGGATCAGCCTGAGGCAGTGATGGGCTCGTGTGCCTCCCTCCTTTGTGGAGTTTTGGACTAGAGAACGCTCATGGCCCTGCACAGCAACACTCTGTGGGGCTCTGCCATCTGTTTGGGCCAGTGCCGCTGACTTTTTTCCAATCAGTTTAAAAATACATACTAGAAACTCACTTCAAGGTTTCGAACAAGTGAACTCTGTGATCAAATGATGTTTTGCTGAGGCACCTGGGCACAGCTCCACTGCTCACCCTCCCAGCCCAAGGGCAGCCAGGCACCTTCTGGACTGAAATGCTCATGGAGAGGTGAGGACAGTGGGACAACCTCACCCATAAGTTTCTTAATCCACTAATCCCTGTTAAAACGATGAGTAAGGTGTCTGAGCTGCCAGAACAGAGCCCCTACCTTTCCATGCAGTGTCAGCTCCATCATCCTCCAGCACAAGTACAGATGGCCCAGCTGGCTGTGGCACTTGGCAGTGTCCATAAAAACATGGACACTGTAAAAACAGGAGTAAAACTGCAGACACACCACTCTACTGCCCGGTACAGCATCACCTGAGGGCCAGTGATGGACAATGAAGAGCTGGACATGATTCCAGCCCCTAGGAGCACCTGGCTGCACTCAGGCATGGCCCTGCTGCCCTTTGTAGTGAGCACCAAACCCCCAGCGTGTTCAGAGGGTTGGCTCACCCACTGCAGCAGTTGGGACATGCTGACACTGGAGTTTGGGGTGGTGCTTTGGAAATAAGGCTGTTTGCATGGAGGTGCTTATGGGACTGAGGAAAGGGGATGAGAAAAATTCTTCACAGCTCATAGGGGCTGGGTGAGCAAAGCCCATAAACAACTGGGAGAGGAACATGGGCACAGGAAAAGGTGTGGAGGAGCTGCTTCAGGGAATAGTCATTTTGTTTGGAAAAGGCCTCCAAGATCATGGATCCACCCGCTGCTTCCATGCTCAGTAACATAAAAACACTGGTTTCAGGAAGGGAGGGAGGCCCTTCAGGTTGCAGCTGTTGGTGTTTGGTGTGTTCAGAGGCACAATGCCCAGTGTCCTCATGACCATCCTGTACCAAAGGACATCCCAGTCTTTAGAGGCTCATTTAAACCCTGAGCTGAGTGGTGCTGGGAGATGTCCTCGGCATCGAGGAGCCGTGTAAAGGTGTGTGCAGCTCTGGGATGGCTCACAGCTGTTTTGCCCCATCCTGCCTTACTACCAAGACTTGCTCTTCTACTTTCTGGCTGAAGCTCTGAACCATTAAAGCCATGACCAATAGATTTAAACTTAAACAGGGCTGGTTTTTAGGGTGCAGGTTCTTATGTGGTGCATTGTGATGAAGGAAACAGGTCCCTTGGTACGTTTTGAGACACTCAAAAGCACCGAGTCATGGTTTAGGACACAGGCCTGGGGCCTCCCACTGTGTCACTGCAATTCCAGCTGTGTCAGAGGCCACCTGTGGCAGGGCCGAGTGTGTCACTCACACACAACCCTGTGCATGACAGTCCTGCCTGTGGCATATACCTGCAGTGGCCAAGGGTAATGATCCTGACAGCCCCTCTTCAGCCTTTCGGCAACAGCCGCCTCCCTGTAGAAAAACTTGAAACTGAAGTTTTTTGGCTTCTTGAATTACCCTTGTCCTCCACAGGTGATTCTGAGGATTTTTACAGACAGATGAAAAAAGTCTGAGAAATGACAGTGTTAGTTTTTTGTTCAAAGACAAATTCCCTGCCACACCACCAAATGTAACGGATTCAAGATGCTGAATCCATTGTAATAGAATTAAAATCCCACCTTCATTGCGAGGCCCTTTGCAACCACTGTGTAGGAAGTTCTCGCTCCTCAGGGAAAGGTTCCAGTGGCCATTGAACACTCTGGGAATAGAGGTCCTTCTGAAAGCCCCCAGTCCATTTGTTTAACCCCTCTCAGAGCATTGGCATGGCAGGGCAGTGAGGTTCTGCATCTTCAGCCTCGGCTCCAACTCCATGATTCCTCTTTTGCCTCTGCATGGGAGGAGGTTGGTGTCTGTGGGGCTGTGTGGTGTTGGGGTACATAGTCAGTCAGGGCCTCAGTGTCCCCCCACAGCCCGTATGCTGCTGTGATCTGGTTCTTGGTGGGCACAAGGTGTTTATTACCATCCCCTTGGTGTCACAGCAGGGAAAGGGCTGCTGTGAGCAGAGGTGGTGACTTTAAAAGCAGGAATCATACAAATAGAGAATCACAGGGTACTTAGAGCTGGAGGCAACCTTAAAGACCATCTCCCTCCAACCCCAGTAAACCCCCGAGCTGGTTAAACCACCACTAAGATCATGTTACTGAATAGGAAGAGGTTCGTTCTTTCGGGTTCCTTTGATGCGAACCAGCCGCGGTGTGTATCTCGTTGCCCCCACCCGCACACCCAGCCGAGCGTTGTTCCCGCGGGTCGCACCGCACTTGAGGCCACTTCTCCGGGCTTCCTCGCCCTTGGGGCGGCCCGGAGCCCCCCCGTTCTCGCAGG
>NW_008238633.1:538277-553489 GCF_000691975.1 Corvus brachyrhynchos
CTGGGGACCGAAAGCCTCGACAGCCACCGCGCCGCCCGGGCAGCCGGTGCCGGGGAAGGGGAAGGGGGTCACCGGGCGAAGGGGGGGGCACACGGGTGCAGCCCCCCCCCGGCAGGACCCCTTGCTCCCTTCGGGTGTGACGGAGGAGGAGGATGGATTGTCAGCGGCATCGCAGCAATTCCCCGGGAGTGATTGAAGTGTAAAAAGTGCAATTAAAATCAGGTAAATCACCTGGATGAGCGCTTTTTACGACAGGGGTCCAGTCAGGTTAGGCTGTCGCTCTTTCATCGGAACCAGCGCCCAGCAGCGTCTCCAAACAGCTGGCGGAGGAGGCGGAGGCGGGAGGCGCTGCCTGGTGCGGCTCACGGATGCCCGAGCGGGCCCTGGGGCACCCGCGGATCTTCCGTGCGCAGAATAAACTATTCAAGACACTTTGCCGTGGCATGAGGAATGATGTTCTGCCATTTATTTTAGAAGCTCTGTAGAAACAGGAAGGGAAATGCAGAAATAGCCAGTCCTAGTGCCAGTGCTGGCAGAAGGGCGCTCTGCACGTGTGGTCCGGGACAGGAGGCTCGCAGGACTCGCGCTGGCCTGTGTCAGTGAGGACTCGGGCACAGATGGTGAGGTGAGGCTGGAGAGAAGCCTCAAGCATGTGTACTTGAAACTTAGAAAGTTTAAGGACATGAAAAAATTAAGATTTTCAGGCAAAGTGATGACAGAGTGGATTCCTGAAGAGTTAATCAGAAAAGGAGTTTAGCTGCCTGCACAGGATGGTGAATTTTGATTGAAACTGATGAAAAGAGGTTGGTTGTACCTGATCAAACAAATGATCATTTTGTGGGCAGCTCAGGGTCAATAGCACGAGGAAAGGTGTTTCATTTTGTGAATGAAGGGGCAGAAGAGGCAGAACTGATTTGTAGCACTGCTGGCGGGGGGGTTTGTACCCTTTTTTCCTTAGCTTATGGTAGCGCCCAGAGATTGATTTTAAAGAAAGAAAACTGAGGAGGAGTTCACTTGTCACAGTGTCAAAACCTGAGATAATTGTATCAGGGAAGTTCATGGAGTATTTAGTAGCAAACAGCTTATCTATGACACTGTTTGCTTGTCTTGGTAATACACAAGCAAATAGATAGTAAAAAAAAAAAAAAATCAGGATTTAGTTGTATAAAATCAAGTCTCTCCTGGACACTCAAAGCACTCATGTTAGTGTTTATACAGAACTGTAACAAAAAAATTCAATGTTTTATAGTACTGCAACCAAAAAGACAATGTTACATAGGTGCTGCAACCAAAAAGGAGGCAGTGTGCCAAGCTGTGCAGTGTTCAGGAGGCTTACCCAGTGTTTTAATCATACTTCTGTTTCTTTTTAACATGATGTACAGTGTGCAATTCAGAAAAAAAAGGTGTCATTTCTGGTTTGGTTTTGTAGAAGCAGATCAGGTGTTTTCATGTTTCCTTTCCGACAGGAGTTCCCATATATTTAAGAGAAATATTTTTCATGGGTTTATCCCTGCAATAGTCACAGTCTCCCTTGCACCTGAGGCTGGGCAACATCTCTGTGGCAATTTCAGCAGTTCTGATGGCAAACTGATACTTTCAAAGTATCAAAAGGACGTTAAACTTATGTAATGTAGTTCAGAAGTTGGAGTCAGGACAATGGAGCCCTTGCCACTTGTGGGACAAATGCATTGGAGAGCCTTGGACACTGCTGAAGTGTGCTGAGCCATGGAGCTGTTGGTGTGTTCACAGAATGCTGTGACTCCTTGTGAGACTGAGGTTTGATCATTCCTGTTCTCTCTGTTTGCCTGAGCTGCTCCAGTCAAGCAGCTTCCAGCTGTCTGGGAAGGATGGAGATGCTCTTAGAGGCACAGAACAGTAATGCCAAAGCGGGCAGGGGGCTGTTTGACTCCCTCTATGTGCAGGCCGTGTGTTCCTTGATGTGGCTGTTTGGGCTGATGAAATCCCACACCTCAGCTGCCTCAGTGCTCTGCCCTGAGCAGCCACCCTGGCTCTTCATGGTTTCCTGGCCCCTCCACCGCCTGTGCTGGCTCCTCTCCTCTTGGGTCCCATCCCAAGGAGGAGTCCTGGTGTTGTTCAGCCTGGTACCAGGTCTGCAGGCACCAGGGACAGCTGGGGCATGGGGGGAATGGTTGGCAAGGGAGGTGGCTCTTTGAAGAAAGCCAGGAAAGGAGGAAGAAGAGAGAGTGGTCTTGATGTGTGAAGAAGCTGAGACTCAGCAAGTGCCATGGGTCACTCTATGCCTCAAGGGTAGCCCTGGCTGGATAGAAAGATTGGTGGCAGCTGTGCCACAGGCCATGGGCCAGGGTCCCTGGGCCAGCCACTGCTGCTCAGGCACAGGTGATGTGGGACAAGGTGGTTCAGCTGCGTGGTGTGAGGAGCTCTGCCTTCTCCTCAGCTTGCAGGTGATGCTGCTGGCTGTCCGTGCCCGGTGCCGCTGTGCCGTGGTGTATGTGCCGTGCCCCTCAGGGACACCCTCCATTCCTGGGAGCAGGGATGGGCTGGCTGACAAGTTGCTGGTGGCTGGAAAAAGTCCGTAATGAGAGGTCTCTGGGTGTCTCATCTACAACAGAAACATTACAGAACCTCATATCCAAGACAAGGCAACTCCTTTTGTATGGGTTTGTTCAACTAGAAATCTGTACAGGGTTACTCATTACAGCTGTAGGTGAGGGGAGGTAAATTATTAATTTTCTCTGCAGTATTTTGTTACCTGTTCTTATAACATGCACCTGGTGCTGCAGGGTGGGATCATGCTCACTAAATGAAATAACAAGTATTGATTTTATTACTTCGTGTATATTTAAACTTTGAACCTTCTTGCTCCAGGCCTAGCAGTGGTCAATAACTTAGTAAGAGGTTTAGTTACCTAAAAGCAGCTCATGCAGTTATCAGATTAGCCTGAAATGATGATGGGAGTTACTCAGGAAGCCCTGGGACAGAGTGAACATGGCTCGGTTAAGAAAAGCACTTCTTTGTTACACTGCAAAGCTAAACCCTGTGTGTGGGCAGATCTTATGCTCCTAACATTCAGCATTTCCCTTTCAAAAACAGGTCTGGTTTTACACAGCAGCATCTAGTTCCTCTCTTTTACGCAGGCTTATCACTAGCTGTGGGCAAATTTGGAAATTTGGGTAAAATTTGAAGATGAGGATAATCCTAAAACTAGAGTGCTATTTGCTTTGGTTTTATCATAGCAGAGGGAATCCCTGAGGTTAATTGTGCTGTGCCCAGAATGATTTCCTTTCATGTGCCAAGTTCAGACAGTACCAAGGTGTATAAGTTTTTCAAATAATTAAAAATCTCTGATTATTTCAATTTTTCCTGAAGAGTTAGTCAAGATGACAGGCTCAGTTTTTCTGGGAGCCTGCCCACAACAGGCATCATGAATGAGCCATGCTTGTGCCTATGCTAGAATGCTTTAGAAAATCCAAACCCAAGTAACACCAAGAGGGGACAGTAGTGTGGAAAGGGCTGGCCTACATGAACATTGTCTGGCCTGCTGGTATCCGAGAGCCACTATAGATCACAGAAGATTTTTGTATGTAAGATTCTTCTAATTCTAGAAGGTTTGACCCAGATTTTACCTCCGAAAGGATAAAACGTTAGATATATTAAACACAGTTCATGTTTAATTAAAAAAAAAGAAAGAAAAATACTATGGTTTAATGAGTGCTCTCCAGCAGCCCAAGCCTTTAGGTGCCCTGTCTTGTGACCAGTCCTGTGGGCACCTGGGTACCTGTTGAGTTCAGCACTAGTGGGATGGCAGCCACGTCACAACAAAGAAATGTGTTCTGCAAGCAAAGGGGAACTTTTTCCTTAGTGCTGATAAAGGAAATGGGTAAAGATATCTTGACAAAAATTATCAAAGCAGTGTAACTATATATGGGGAGATACTGGGGAAGAGAAAAAGTGTTATACAATCACTGTAAGGCTTTCCAAAACTCAGAGGCCACCATCTTTAATATTACCTTAATATGTTTTCTTCTTTCTTTCTACAATATAAGTTTTGTAGTAGTAGTGTAGTATATCTACACAGAAAACAGAGCGTTCTCCTTACCCAGGTAGCCCTCTCCTGGAAGGGGGTAGCCCTCTCTTGTATGGCAGCCTGTAGGTGTACAGTTCTCAAAATATTTTATTAAAACATGGTTTGTGGCATTGAAAGTGTCTTACAAAGGTGCTCCGTAGCAGTGCTGGAGGCTTGTTTGTGATACAGGTGAGCTAATGCTTTGGAATCACGTGGGTTTGTCACAGTGACCATGCTATGCATCGTGTCAGGGCTGATAGCCCTGTAACCTGGGTGTTCATTAGCATATCTTACACTGGCTGACTGATATGAATAGTAATTCGTTTCCAGAGTTTTATCTGAAAAAAACGAGCCCATTCACAGTCCACTTTAGGACTTTATGCACAGCTGGTTTTGGATGTTGCCTGGCTGTTGCATCCAAATGCCTCTTGTACACAATATAATGGCAATAACAAGGTGTTTGGCAAATCTCACCAAGTCTCTCATGTAGATTTTTTCCTGGGGTGTTGCTCCCCCACCCCGTGTGATGACTGAGCATCTCCACCCCCTCAGGAGGGCACTCTCTGAGGGACAGGGGTGTCCTGGGGGCCGTGGTCTCTGGTAGTGTGGTCTGAACAGGCTGAAACATCTTGAGGCAAATGGCTTCAAGTTGTGCCAGGGGAAGTTTAGATTGGATACTGGGGAAAATTTCTCCATCAAAAGGGTTGTGATCCCTGGCACAGACGGTCCAAGGCAGTGGTGGAGTCACCATCCCTGGATGGATTTAAGAGACATGTATATCGGGGACGTGGTTAGGGGTGCACTTGGCAGTGCTGGGGGAATGGCTGGACTTGATGATTTTGGGGGGCTTTTCCAGCCCAAACAATTCCAGGATTCCATGATCTGCTTTGTTCTGGTGCTTGGTGCTCTCCAGCGCTGGGACCACAGCCAGGGGCACCCAGGGTGCCAGGGGTGAATACTCCCTCCTGGTCTTGGAGAGTGCAAATCCCTCCTTGTTGCACTCTCCTGGGCCTTTGGAAGAGCTGTTGGAAGAGGCTGACAATATGTGCAGGGTTCCCAGCCAGCAGCCCATGGAGGAGTTTCCTTCTTTTCCTCCCAGGCACATCCCCAAAAACTGATGGGTGCTGCTTCTCCAGGTGAGGCCAGGGCTTAGTCCTGTGCTTACAGGCAGAGCAGGAGGGAGGACACTGAGTTTCACTGGGTGTGGATGTGCTTAGTTCCCCAGCTAACCAGTATAAGCTTGTGCTGGGATGTTCATCAATTTTTAGTGCTTCATCCATTAGTTTTAGCAAGTAGTCAAGACAAGCAGAAAGTTAAGCAATAGTATATTTTGACAGGAAAAAATAAACCAGAATTGCAGAAACAAAGATATTTTTAAATTTCCTGTTTGCAGTTGTTAACCCAGTAATCTGGAACTCTGTGAGAGCTGCCTTATTGTTTTTATGGAATTGCTCATGGATTTCATTGTGTTTTCCTCTTTTAGTAAAATGCATGGTACATTTACTCCCAGAAACAGCATTTTGCCTCATCTGGCAGACTGGAAGGATGTAATAAGTGAAAAAAAAGTAAAATATTTCTGCTAGATATTAGTAGATATTATATTCTATGAATTCGCAGCTTTTAATACCAAAGTGGTTCTTGGCGGTATTTGGACTCTTATCCACCAACTCTCTTGCATCAGGACAAGCACATTGGCCAAAAGAAAGCACAGCTGGTCTTGAGGGAAAGTCAACAAATCCACTAATGAGACGTCCCCATGGTTTATTGGTTCATTATTGGAAAAAAATCGTGTGTGTTTCCAATCCAAGTTTGCTTATTTTCAGTTTCCAGGTGCTGTGTTATTGCATTAGTGAAGAGCCTCTTTCTCACTGGGGTGTTTCTATCAATGTTTTGATGTGCTTCTGCTCAAGTCATCTTCTTCAATTGAGAGATGATGAAATTGTTCATCTGGGTTTGGCTGAAATAGCTGAACATTTTTTCTACAGTCCAAGAAATACTCTCCATTTCCTAGTTGTGTACAGAGACCTTTTAACTTTTGACCATGTTTCAGTGAATATTTTTCACATCTCTTCTACTCCACATTCAAGTTTCCCTTTTGCTTTGTTTATATTTGCAGTAACTTATCAGACAAATGTTGGTTATCTGCATTAAACTTGTAAAGGAGCCAGATATGGACTTACTAGTTACTTTTTGAGAAGTCTGGTTTTGAAATCGGGTTTCTGCCTTTGGAACTGGCTGATTAATAACAGCAGAAGGCCTCAGCCTTGTTCTGAGTTGGGGCAAGAACAAACCTCTGCAGTCTGGTGAGCTAGCACAGATGAGTGATCATTACAGAGAGGTGAATTCCCTTGATGGTGTGGGATGTGTTGCATTTAGTCACAGCCTGTGGTGGTGTAGCAAAGCTACAACCCAACAACCCAGCAGCTCCCGGGATTGTTGGCTGTAGGAACAATCCTGCAGGAGAACCTGGTATTCCCCAGCGGGGCTGAGTCACCACTGCAAAGCCAACCTCAGCACTCTGCCTTTTACAGGAGGTGTTTGGGCAAAATTATCCTGGGTCTCTGGTCAGTCTGTGAAAGGTGTGAAAGGAGGGTAAAAAAAAAAAAGAGGAAAAAAGCCTGAAAGGAGGGTCAAGCCTGATGACAAAACTGGAGAACGCAGCGGAGCCGTGCGGGGCCCGCAGCGGGGTGGGATGTCTCTGCAGCTCCGGCTGGGTTTGTAACAGTCCTGTGCAACTCTGTGTCCAAAGAACGAAGGGAAATAATGTATCCAGCTCCTTGAGAGCCCTCTCCATCCCTTCCGAGCGAGGTGTCCTGGCACACCGTGTCTCGGCGCTGTCTCTCCAGGGTGTGATTTACAAGCGGTATCAGAAATAGTAGCAGTTTCTCACCCACAGCTGCGCTTCACCCTGTGGTATTGCTCATAGTCCCCTGCAATTTTACTCCCACGTCTTCCAGCAGTCCCAGATTTCTAAGGACATTGCTGCCTCCGTGGAAGCACACCCGTTCCTTCCACAGCCCCTGGGGCTGGGGTCGTGGCGGTGCAGCAGGGGAGGCTGAGCCGTGGGTGACAGGCTGCCTTGGCAAATCTGGGAACGAGGGCTCAGTGAATAAGGTGCTGCTGCCCTGGGGTGGGTGTGGAGCCGTTCCCGATGTGGGCTGGAGGGACAGCGCTGTGGGGCAGGAGCCCTCGGCAGGAGGTTGGTGTGCGGCCACTGCAGCAGCTCATGATTCCACCAGGCTGAACTTTGTCATAGTCCCATGCAATAGTCTAAGCATTTCTTTCGAGGGACTGTTACGCGTTTCCTTCTGCTTTCCTTGCTCCGTCAGCGTTTCTGTGTGTGGCTGCAGAGTGGCTGATGCTCAGGTTGGAGTGCTCAGTGCGATGCAGCGATCCCCGTGTGCTTTGTAGAACTGTGGGGACAAAAGACTCTCTGGATTTAAAGTTGCTGAGTAAATTGTTAAAGCCAGAACTCTGTGTTAAATACACAATATTTGTATATAATTATACTGAAAGGGCTCCAATATAATTGGAGAGGGAGTTTGACAAGGGCCTGGAGTGGCAGGACAAGGGGCAGTGGTTTCTAACTGCCAGAGGGCAGGGATGGATGGGATATTGGGAAGGAATTCCTCCCTGTGAGGGTGGGCAGGCCCTGGCACAGGGTGCCCAGAGCAGCTGTGGCTGCCCCTGGATCCCTGGCAGTGTCCAAGGCCAGGCTGGACATTGGGGCTTGGAGCAGCCTGGGACAGTGGGAGGTGTCTCTGCCCATGGCAGGGGGTGGAATGACATGGGCTTTAAGATTCCTGCCAATCCAAACCATTCTGGGATTCTATATTTTCAGACACACCAGTTAAACATGGAGATTCATGCAGAGGACAGAGATATGTGATGACAAGGTTCTATTGCTGGCTTTGCCCCTCCTTTCCTCCCAAGCTTTTGGCAAATCCATTAACTTCTCTTTGGTTGGGTTTGACTTAACTCTCTCTCATGTGTGCGCATTAATTTGAGTACATTAATATTTTAGATGTAATACGTAACATCATGAAGAAAATTAATAGTTTATCTGTAGAAGAGGAAGGGGAGCGGAGCTGTTCTGGAAGGCTGAGTCAGAAGAGACTGGAAGGGCTGGCAGCAGAGTTATGGTCTGTGCTTGATGAGTTTCCCATCCTGATGGCTGGCAGGCCACTGGAGCTGCCTCAGTAGAATCCCAGAATCTCAGGCTCCAGATTGGAATTGGCTGTCACCTGGCCCTTGTGCCAGGCTCTGACTGACACTGAGGGGCAGCTGTGCAGCACCAGCCTGGGCAGTTTCTGTTCTGTGGAACCCAGCAAACCTGTCAGTGCATGGAGTCAGCCTCTGCTGCTTGGGATCTTCAGAAAATGCTCTCTTTGAGGCTGAAGGTATGTCTAGAATGCACTGTGCTCCTCGAGTTCCTGGCAGGGCAGGGGAGTGACAATCCACAATGACTTCTGATTGTGTGTTGCAATCTGTAGTTCTCAATACATCTGCTATTGGAATCAATAGATCTGAGTGCATGTTGTGCTTTCTGGAAACGTAGGTAATGCCATATGCTCGCTCTTCTGGATTTTGTGGGATTCCATTCTGGGTTTCATTTTTTCTCAGCAAAAATTACCTTATTTTACATCTCAGGTAACTCCAAGGTTTGGGTGTGATCAGCTGTGTGCTTCTCCTGTGGCTGTTCACAGGGAATGTGGTGATATTCCCTTGGTTTGCAGGCTGGGCACAGCCCCCTGCCCTTGTGGGATGCTGTGGGTGTTACTGAAAAGTGGGAGTTCATGTTTCAGATTCACTCCTGACGTTTGCAGGTGGTAAGGAGAGGGGAGCAGGGAAGGAAATGGGTGCTGAAAGTGACACCAGCAGTGAGGAGATGGTGTGAAGAGCAGTCCTGCACCGAGTGGGTACTGGGCAGAGTGTTCTGCTCCCAGTTACAGTCTGGAGCTGCCCTGAACTGGTGTTGGCTGCTACTTAAGTCCCATAAACAGTTTATGTCCCTTTATACCATACTGCTAAATTTTTCCTTTTAAAAAATGCTGAACTGAAGTAGTTGCTGAAGTTCAGTCACAATCTTAATTTGAAAAATACCCAAAGGGCTGGAAAAGGCTGGAGCTGGGGTTGTTCCCTGATGCTTCCAAAGCAAGGGGTGTAGGAAATGATCTAGTCAACGTGTCAGTTGCAATCAGAACTGCTGCTGCCTCTAGTATTCAAAAATGAGCCAAGCCTTGATATTTTTAGGTTATCAATCCTAACTGTTGTCCCAGGAGGCTTTCTGCAGGGAGGGTGGGCAGGTTTTGTTGTTTAGTTGGGGTTTTTTTGGTTGCTTGGGACCTTTCATTTAGAGCAAGCAGAACTGTTGTTTTATGCTTTGGTGCAAGGAAGTTTTTCAGATACAAAGCACTCACTACAAATGCTCTTCAGAATAATTTTTTCTGCTTTTTTGTGGTGTGAGAGTTGGCAAATGGTTTTAGGAAGGAAACCGTGTGTCAAGGAGGTGTTTCTGAAGAGCACTTACCCAGAATTGCGCAGTGAGTGGGAACAGAGCCTGTCTGGCTGCCCATGCTCACGGTCTGAACCTGCTGGCTGCTGCTGCCTTTTCATTGCTCTTTCTGAATTTTGTGTTTCTTAGCATTCTTGGCACTCTGAAATCCCTCTCAGAGCAGAACTGATTGCTTTAACTGCAAACCATGCTGATGGGGAGGCTCAGTGGCACTGGCCTGCTGGCATTCCAGGTCCTGCTCATGCCACAGGGCTTCAAGGGGACAGAACTGCCACAGAAAATGTCACAATCACTTTTTAAGGAAGTATGTCTTGTGGAGCACTTTAAAGGAGTGTCTTGGGGAGCACAGCCTGCGTGGGCTGGAAGGGTTCAGTCAGGTAAGGTTTTCCCTTTGAGAAGAGCAAGGCTGAGCTCTGATTTTGTGTTGATAAGTCACAAGCAGTGAAACAATATTAACACTTTATGTCATGTTTGTAAAAAGGCAAGAAAAGTATCTGCAGAAAAAGAGGAAATTTATGACTTTCCATAGAATCACAGAATCCCAGAATCATTTGGTTTGGAAGGGATCTTAAACCTCATCTTGTTCCAACCTCCAGCCAGGGTTGGGATTCTGCAGTTCAAATCATGGGTTGTTAAGAAAAATGTTGGGGTTTCCCTGTCAGTTTGGACCAAACTAGTTGCAAAAAAGTGAAATTAGGCATTTCTAACACACTTGGAGTAACTTGAAAATAGACTCAAAATTGAATGAGACTGTGACATATATTTAGGTTGGAGATGAGGGAAAGGCTCTTCCCCCAGAGGGTGCTGGGCACTGCCCAGGCTCCCCAGGGAATGGGCACGGCCCTGAGGCTGCCAGAGCTCCAGGAGCGTTTGGATAGCGCTGCCAGGGATGCCCAAGGTGGGGTTGTTGGGGTGTCTGTGCAGGGCCTGGGGCTGGACTGGGTGGTCCTTGTAGGTCCCTTCCAACTTGGAAGAGTCTATTCTATTCTATTCTTCCATTCCATTCCATTCCATTCCATTCCATTCCATTCCATTCCATTCCATTCCATACTACAGTGTTTCCTGTTGGCAACAAATCCACGTCTGCATTATTATTCACCAGTAATGACATCATCTGAAACTTAACGAAATCAGTTTTAGACAAGTTACTTTGTTCCTGCTTACATTTGATATCAGATTTATTTTTTAAACTTTTAAATATGTTGTGCTTGTAAATGACAGAAACCCACATAAAAGCTTACATAAGGAGGGAGAAGAAAAGCCTCATCTTGGAGGGACCTGGTTTGCCAGAATAGGACTGTAGGAGTAAACTGTCCCACTGGGGACTGAGTGAAGGAAATCCTTTTTCAAGAGTACTTTGAGCTTCACTGGGATTCTCTTTTGTTTGTCCGCTTCAGCTAGATTAAAGTGTGTGGGATTTGTTGTTGTATTTCTAGAGAGGGAGATGCTAAAGGTGTAAGCAGGAAAATGCTGTTGGTTTCTAGCCCTGGGAGCATTGGTCTTGGCTGCCAGGCAGGGCTGGTACCACCCAGGGCCGTGCTTGCCATCCGAGGCAGGGTGCCACGTGCTTCCCAGAGAAGAAGCTGGGAGCTTGGTTCCATTTAAAATGTCCAGTTACAACCAGTTCTGATACTGAGCTTACCAACTCCTCCTTCTGTGTGTTCAGAGGAGGTTTGAGTCCCTCAGGTGCCTTGCCCAGGACCCTGAAGAGCCCTGTCTGCTTCCTGCTGTTCTTTGCTTTAATTCACATTTCAGTTCAGGCAGAGTTATTTGTGGGATGCTGGTGTGCTGTGCTGGAAGGTTGTTCAGGCTTCAGCTGTACACGACAGGTGTGACCCTTGGAAGTGTTGGGAATTGCTCTGCTAGCTGCAGCAGCAGCTACGAAGCCAGAGATTCCTCCTGAAATTCCTTCTGGCTCTTGGCCAAATCATCGTACCCTGAGCAGTTCTGTAAATCCCGCCACGTCTCCCTAGGTTAGAATGAGCATGACCCTCTCTTCCCTGCTTGGAAAATAAACATTCCCACTGCTGCAGCTCTCTCCACAGTCTTGCTGTGTTTCTCACAAGAGTGAGATCCAGAGTGCCTGCATGTCATGAGAGTGATGCTGTGTGTTCGCTGGGCCAGGCTCTGGCATCATCCCAGAATGGTGCATAAAAGAAGAGTTGTGTAAAATATAATGCTAATTGAGAGTGAATTCATTTTCTAGGAATGGCTTATGACCTTTCCAGGAGCTTGCAGTGCTCTGTCGCCAGACGGGCTGGAGGTTATTGCAAGGCTTTGGGTAAGATGCTGTTGTGAAAGCTGTAAGGAACAACCTGCTATGGCAGGACCTGATGTGGTGTGTGGGTTTGTGCTCTGGAATTGCTGATGAGCAGCAGTAAACGCCAAACATACACAACCCCGAAGTCCACAGCAGCAGGGCCTTGGGACCTGCTTCAGTAAGTAGAGGTCCTGTTGGAGGCAAGAGGGAGAAAAGGGGCCCTGGGATAAAGCCACACTGACTGATCCATCATCATCAACCTGTTGCATCATACAGCTGGTAAAAGGGAAACTGAAAAGGGAAACTGGTTCCTTTGAAGCGTGTGAGGGAGACAGTGGTACCAGTTAGCCAGGCAAGTGTGTCCAGTCGGGGGGAATTACCAGGTGGAGCAAATCCTTACAAATCCATGCACACAGAGGACACCATTTCATACCAGCCCAGGTCTGAACGCCTGATCCCAGGACACTCAGGTGGTTTATGCCTGCTGCTACCGTGGTTTTCTTTGTTTCCCTCTATCAAGGATGTCGTCTGTCATTCCCACACACACACGTGCCATGTGCTGTATCAAAGGACAAGATGGGCCATGTCCACTGTGGCTGTCTGCAGCAATGGGACAGCGCTGAGCACTCCGTGGGAGGGGACCCTGTCCTGTCACCTGGACTGCGATCGTGGCGCTGAGCCAGCCGGAGAACGGCACGGGAAGGACACGCAGAGCACAGCGTGGATGTACATGGAGATGTAGAAAGCCAATTTGCATCTCGAAATAGGAATAAAATGTGATAAAGCTGTAATTAGGTCATTTGAAATTTGATGTTAATCTTTTGAAAATGTATTTGAAGTGCTGAAATGAAGATACAAGAGCAGGTTATGCAGCTCAACAACAGGAAGAGTCAAGAATGGTTTGGAGGTTCTGTTAATAATTTATCATTCTTTAATTGTGTGGTTGTTGGGTTTAATATAGTAAGTTCTTTGTAAATATGATGGTGAAAATCATTCCTATTCCTTCTTCCCTCCTTGTTGTACTGTTGGCTCATTTTGGAGCTTCCCCTGTGAGCGTTACAGTTGTTTCAGGATGTTTGCCATGCAAAGCAGAGCATGAAAAGGTAATGTCAGGGTACTATCAGGATTTCCATGTGTTTATATATTTATATATATCTGTAAAGACTACATGAAAATGGTACTGTGACTGAAAATGAGAACCAACCATTGATCAGTATTTTTAGTGAGATCTGAGCATGCTCATGCAAATTACAGTGAGAAGTTACCTCAGGTTTAAAGATAAGTTATATAAAACGTTATATAAATGGGTGTCACAATTAAAGCAAATAAAACACATGCAGTGCTCAGGTTTGTATTGCTGTGTATAAATGCATACATGGATGTATAAACACACACAGGTACAGGTAGTTATTGCTGAACAAAGTTAATGATGTTGCCTGGGGCTTTGCTGCTGTTTAGTTTATTTGCATTTATCTGTCATTTAGTCACACATGTATGCTGCCCATCTCCAGCCTGCTCCTGCCACACGTGTGGCTGTGGATATGACACGCAGGATGAGCAGATCCTTGATGTGGTCAAGAGGGGTGAGAAGGAACATGAAATTCAAGGGAGTGGTGTTGCTCCAAGTGTTGTGGCTTTTGGAGGACAAGTCACAAAATTAAAAATTCCCGAGGGATCCATTGGTTGCAGGTGTGAGTTTGTAACAGGCTGGCGTTACAGGCAGTCTGCTGAGCTGTGGGTGCTGCACAGCTGATATTACAGCAGTGGTATTTGTAGTAGTGTTCCTGTTGGAAGGAGAAATGGACTGACAGGGTCAGGGCAGGGCTGCGGTCAGTTTGTGAGGCTTTTACATAATGGCCGATTTCCTGATATGTATGTGCTTATTTCTAAGGGTAATTCCTAGAACTGCAGAGGGCAAGACATGAGGGATACACTTTACCATGCAGTGCTTGGTGAACACAGGTTTGTGTTGCAGCACAGCTGATCCTGGCTCCTGCTCCTCAGGGCTTGGGTTTAGCCCAGCTTTTGGAGTTCCTGCTGCTGTGGGGCTATCCTGGGAAGGTGGCCTACCTGCTTGGCCACTTGTGGGATGCCATTCCTGATAGAGATGCTTTTCATCTTCAAATCCTTGGGACAGCAAAGGAATGCTGAGGTTAAATCACATCTCGTTCACAGAGCTGCCTGCTGCCACACTGGGCTGGTGGGTGCCAGGGCTCGCTCAGAGCAGTCTGCCATGGGAGCTGGCTGCGTTGGCCTCTAGGGCCTGGACACATCCTGGTTCGAGAGCTGGCAGTGCCCACCCTCCTCATCCCTCGTGGATGCGTGATGTGTTACGCTGAACCTTGGAGCTGTGACCTCATTCTGTAGGGTCTCAAGGAACTGAGCAGTGAGCCACGGCTGATTTTGGGGGTTCTGACTTCCAGCTTTGAATAACAGATTTGTTGCTGGTGTGCACAGGTGCTAGTTAGGCCACATAACAGTGTGATGCTGGCAAAGACTAGGGCTGTGCAGTAGTTGCAGATTGCTGCGGTCTAGAAACTTCATTTATTTCTCTTTGATTGATTCCTTTTTTCCAGGGTGGGTGATATTTCTTTTATATGATGTCACCAGTTTGTTTTTGCTGAGGAAAAAAAGGCACGTGCTAATAGTAGATATTTTTATAAGGTAGTTTGACCTGTGCTTGGGCAGAGGGTGCCCTATGAGTGAAAACACAGGAAGGCTGGATTGCAGTGCTTCTCTGTGGAGGATGATTTGTGCTGGGTTTGTACAAGGCTGTTCTGACAGTGGGCTGTTCCCGTGGGCTGCCTCCTGGAGTTCTTCATTGGGCAGTGGTCAACAGCTGAGGTGACACATTGCATGAGGAAGAAGTGCTGAGACACTAATATCACAGAGTTCTGTTGATCATACAGTAATGCAAGGATTATTTTCCCTGAGACAATTATCTTTCCTACTCCCTTCTGCACTGGGCAGGATATAGCCTGTGGTTTCTAAAATGATCATGAAAATCAGTCCATTCCCAGGATCTTTTGTTCACTATTACGCTTGCCTTCAGTGCATGTGAGAGAATGCACTTCATCGCTCCATCCCTGTTGTGTGCAGCAGATAAACAAGGATTTATTTGATCAACCCAGCACTAATTCCATAGAGGAGTTTTGCAGTCTGTGTGGCGATAGAAGAAGAGGTTTTTGGGGATCTGGAGAGTTGCCTATGCAGACTGGGATGAGCTGGGATGACCCGGAGGGAGGAAGGCTAAAGGGCAACTTTATGCATGAGTCCACTTTCTGGTGTATGGCCACTAACTCGACCCAGCATTTACATCCAGGCAGAGCCCCAGGGCCAGGACTCTGCCTGCAAGGACCCTTTACTCTGTAAAGCTCTCAGTGACCTCAGCA
>NW_008238633.1:553681-557841 GCF_000691975.1 Corvus brachyrhynchos
CAGGGCCAGTACTCTGCCTGCAAGGACCCTTTACTCTGTAAAGCTCTCAGTGACCGCAGCAGGAAAAGCTCAGTGTCCACCCCACTTGTTTTTAGATCTCAGCCATCGGGGAGCTTAGTGTGAGAAGTTATTCTGCTGACAGAGGCTCTGGTTAGGAGTGTCCTGTGAGGATGACAGGTCTGAGGACATCGAGCCTGTAAGGTGAGTGTCAGGCTAGTCCATGGAGTGAAATGGACTCCATGTTCTTCAGAGTCTTTTCCAATGTAAATGATTCCGTGATCCTGTCATTCTCCTGGGCCAAGAGTCCTGTGTGGGTCTGTGGGTGGAGGGGATGCTGTGCTGGTGGCACCAGGCTGGGGAGATGAGCTGTGGGGAAGGGCCCTGCACTGCACCCGGCCATGGCTGCGCAAGGGGAGCCAGGGTGTGTGCTGCCCACTCACTGGCTTTGTTTCTGAATCCTGTAGAGTGCAAAATGTGTCTGTTCAGGTGTATCTGTCTGAAGTTCTGTAGCAGAAGAGTGGAGCTGTGTCGATGGAGTCACGCTGAGTGGGACGGGTGCTGCAGCTCTGCCGGCTCTGCGGTTGCTGGCTGGCACCTGCACGTCAGTTGAAGAGGAAACAGAAACCATACATAGAGAACAGAAGGTGACTGGTGAAAGGAGTGGGAGAGAGGAAGAAAGCAGCAGAGACAAGACATGTGCAGACCAGTTCACTTTTCACACCTGCAGACTGCTGGCTCAGCCCTGAGGGCAGGAGCTCCGTCGCCCTTGCAGCACCCTTTGGGGCAGGGCTGGGATGCACTGTAGTGTTGTCTGCTTTGTCACCTTCCCCTGCTCCCAGGTCAGGATGAGTCCTTCTTGCTCCCTGCAGTTGCAGTATGGCCATCCAGCCTGGAAAAAATTTTGGATGTGGCCAAATTCTTTTGTGGACCAGTGCCACTTCTCTCAGTGGAGTCACACAAGGAATAAACGAAACCTAAGAGAATGATTTTGAGAGGAGGGTTATTTTTGTTCTGTTTGTTCAATGGAGTTCTTGACCTTTTGGGTTATATTTGGGCTTCGCAATTTTTTCCTTGAGTTTTGCTTTATTCCTGCTTTTTACCACTGTCTCTTTCTCTGGTTCCCTCCCTCTTGGCTTATTTCCCATCTGCTTTTGGGAAACCTAGTGAAGAGAAGGAGGAGAACAAACATCAGGGCAGCTGTAATCACACAGGGCTGAGCAGTTCTCTGCTGCACAGGCTGAGCCCAGTTTTCAGCAGCAGCGCTGTGACACAGTAGTGAGTCCACAGGTGTCCTGTGCCCAGCTCAGGTCCTGCACGTGGCAGAGGATGGGAGTTGACCTGGGCTGGCACTGCCAGGGAATGGGGCAAGAGATACGTTGCTGTGCAAAAAACGGCATGAAACATTCTCCCCAGTCAGTGATGAAGGTGCATGCCTCTTCAAGGTGTTGCCTCTGAGGTTGTTGAGATGACAGGCATTGCAGTCAGCTGGAACTGTGTGATTGATTGTTGGGGTCAGTCTCTAAGTCTTTAATCATTTTAAATTATATGACATCAAGATTGAACAGAATTTTGAGTCGACATAAAATAATTAGGGGCAAAAGAGTCTCATCCAGCACTTGTCACCCTGTGTTTCATGAGAGTGTCATCTGCCAGCAGTAGAGATCAGAAGAGCTGGACTTCACTTCTGAAGCAAGGTGTATTTCCTTGCTCTGTACATTCCCTCAGTGAGAAGAGGTTGTTGGAAAATATAATTCGTTCTACACTAAGCAGTAATTCTCCTTCAAATTATATCTTAATAAAAAAGAGAACATCTTGGGCAGTCTCTGATTTAGGCACACTGCATTTTAAATCTGTCCTAATTACAGTGCTCATCGCTTAACATTCATTTAATGAAGATCCTCATTTATAAGGACAAGGTTGGCAAATAGGAATTAATGCCATTATAACATGTGAGTCTCCCAAAGGAAACAAATCAAAAGCTCTGTGAAGGAAATGAAACCTTATTATTTATAGCAAGGCAAAGCACAGAGTCACCAGCCATTCATTTGTGTATCTGGCTCAGGGGCCTGCAGCAGATGTGGTTTGGAAAGGACAGTGCCATGCTGCCGTGGCATCGCTCCAGCTGGGACACCGCTTCCTTCAAGGAGCCCCCAGTGCAAGGCTCCTGTCTTGCAAGTGGATCTTGGTTTTGTTTCGGTCTCAGTTCCTGGTTCAAGTCCAGACCTCCTCTCATCAGCCCCAGAAGTAACCATAGTGGTTCATCAAGGCCCCAAAAATAAGGATGGAAGGAAGACATCACAGTTGTCTTGGTGGATCTGGAATATTGTGGTGGATGCACATCTCTGCTGCTGTCATTTTGTCTCATGCTGGCATCAGAACTGCTTGGTTTGAAGGAACGCTGTCAGATTGTCTTCATAGGTGTTGATTTCAACACACACAGTAGGTGGATGGTTCCACTGGCTCCTTAAAATCCTTGGTCATCCTGAGCAATGTTTCACTGATGGAATTCAAGTGATGGCAGTGAGGGTTATGTACCAGCCTAAGAGCCCTTAGGGTACTGCAGGCTTGCACAGGCCCCTGCAACCCTCACAGGTATCTCCTTCCAGGAGGGTCCAAGTCTCTGGTGACTCCAGTGAATGGCTGGAGCTGTGCCAGGGGAGGTTTAGGTTGGATATCAGCAAAGGTTCTTCGCCAGAGGGTGCTGGGCACTGCCCAGGCTCCCCAGGGAATGGGCACGGCCCCGAGGCTGCCAGAGCTCCAGGAGCATTTGGACAGCGCTGCCAGGGATGCCCAAGGTGGGATTTGGGGTGTCTGTGCAGGGCCTGGGTGGGACGGGGTGATCCTTGTGGGTCCTTTCGAGCTGAGGATATTCTATAATTTTATGAAGCCTCTGAAGGCTCTCTGTGTGGGCAGCACAGCCCAGCTCTTGCAGAGAGCTGGGCATTTCAAAAGCACTCACTCAGTGTTCATTTTACAATAGCAGCCTCAAGGCCATGGGACTGGTGTTGGTGGTACTGCCTGCAGGGGGAAACTGAGTCAAAAAGCTGAGCTCATTTCCTGGGATGAAGAGCAGTCCAAGCAATCTGATGAGCAGTGAGGATTTTCCCTGTTCCTGCATTCGGGTGTTGCTGAAGCTGCTGGGCTCCTAGCGGGTGCTGTGCAGATGCTGTTCAGTTTGCAAAGAAGGCCTTTCCCTTTCCCTCCACATTTGTGTTTCTGTGAGCGTATGAGAGGTGATGTGAAATGCTGGCTGTCCAGTACAGCTTGAGTTCTCTCTCACTTAGGCCTTAAATAAAGAGGTCCATGCAGGGGACCCTCACCCCTGAGCCCACACCAGCACATGGGTTTCATCTGCTGTCCTTGGTCTCGGGTCTCCTGCTGACGTGACCCCAACGGTTCTCCCGAATGACTCCTGAGCTCGCTGCTTTGCTTTAACCCTAGCTGACAGCAGGCTTCAGCTCTCCAGAATTTGTTTCGTGAAAACATGTGACTGATTAGATGAGACAAATTCTTCTGCTTAGGAAAAGGCTTGTCTGTTTGCTCTGGAGCACTGGAGAGCACACAGGGGAGAGCCCTGGTCAGAGTTCACCCTGTAAAGCCACCAGGAAAACAGCCCGGGAGACATGATCCCATGGAACAGCTCATTTCCTAGCTCTCAAAACGGTAGCCCTCTTTCCCCTTTTCTGTCTCTTCTTCTCTTGTGCTCACGGTGTTGGCTGTTGCATTTCGGGATGCTGGGATGTGGACACAAGAAACTGCTGTCACTTAACATTGGCCTGGCATCAAAACAGGAAGTGTGAGCCTCTCCACTGCTAAAAAATGCTTGTCAGCAGGACCCATGGCGTTGTTCAGGTGGTGGAGGCTCCTGGAACTGGACAGGTGTCTTCTGTACAGATGACACCCTGTTGTTAAGGAAGAGCATTACTGTGCAACACATGATCAGTGACACACCGAGGAATGCCAGTCGTTAAGGAATGGGGATGAGCTCAGGTTAATCAGTAATTATTACCTATAAAAATGCTGTGAATTCTTGAATGTGCTTCATGGAGCTTTGATGATTTGTCCTCATGGGTTGGGGTGGAGCAATGCTGGGAAGGGAAGGGAAGGGAAGGGAAGGGAAGGGAAGGGAAGGGAAGGGAAGGGAAGGGACGGTACTGCTC
>NW_008238633.1:557858-562324 GCF_000691975.1 Corvus brachyrhynchos
AAGGGAAGGGAAGGGAAGGGAAGGGAAGGGAAGGGAAGGGAAGGGAAGGGAAGGGAAGTGTCTTTACTGCTCTGTTGGGTGCTGTTGGCTTGGGAAATAAACTCAGGCAGACCTGCTAGACAACCCCCATCATATCCACAGGGAGTATCCGCTCTTCTTGTACAGAGCCTGCTTCTCACTGGGGGTACGTTGGAACACGTCAGCAATGGAGAGGAGACAAAGTGGTGTTATGCCTTTGCTACAGTGGATTTCCCTTGCAGGGAGTTTTTATAGCCAGATGAATGCTGAGCTATGTCATCCAGCAGATGGACTTGTGTATTCCCAAAGGAAAACAACCAGACGCAGTTTGTGTGGTCAGTGTGGTGTTTAGCACAGAGCGAAGGATCTGCCATCCTCCCCAGCAGAGCGTGCAGGTGCTGAGCATCCCCGGAAGCCACTGTCATTCCCTCCTGCACTGACTGACAACTTTCACCCAAACCCCGCTGCCTGTTTGCACACCCTGTGTTTCACCTGTGTGCTGAGTTTGGAATCCTTCTCAGGAACAGATAAAGCATGTGGCTTTGGTTGGTTTCAGGGGTTGGGATGTTAGCCTATTTTTTCTTTGGCTCTATTTCTGTTTTCCTAGATTTGATTTTCTTCCCCAGCTAAGAGTGTTTTTCTTGTTGATTTTATTTTCTCATATTTTTCTAAACTTGTCTTCTGGTTGATAATGGAGGTGACGTGGTTTTGATAGAACAGATACTACCTGGGTTAATTTTTCTCCTGAAGCTACTTAAAATGTTACCTCCCTGCAGATGACAACCCAAGGTTGCCAGAAACATTCATGCTATAAAACCAGTTCAATTTACACACCTTTTATTATTGTTGCCTGCATAACAAAAAAATCATTGTTAACTTTATCAGAATATTGAAACTTGAACATCTCTTCACTGCAAACACAGAAGCAATTTCATTTTAAAGTGGCAAAGGGCAGAGTTTCTAATAAAAATGTAATTTGTAGCCTCTGACTGCAAAAGCTTCTAATGTGCTAATTCTCCTTTAAGTCTGTGTAACATGGGTGAGATATCAGCTTAAACAGCTGCATTATCAAAGTCTTTACTTGTCATTATTATTTTTTTTTCCCCACAACAGTTTTGGTAAAATTCAAATACATTTTTAATAATGTTTCCCTTTTATCTCATTATCAAATTAGTTTTTACACTACCTCAACTTGAGTTAAATCACTTAACGACCATTTAAAAATCAACCATTAGGTTGGTTAAAATTGTTCCAACAAGATATTCCTGGATGCAGGATAATTGATCTCTTAGGCCGTCTTTGCTGTGTTTGGGCAGGAAGGTTTCCTGAGCTGCGAGGGATGGTGGTGGCTGCTGCTCCATCATCCCACATCCCACATCCCTGCCCTGCACTGCGCTGCAGATGCATCATCCCCAGTTCCCAGCTGGCACTGCATGGCTGCAGCCCCTCAGGCGTTAACAGCCGTGGGACAGCAAGTGAGGGCCTTTGTGGGGTGTCTGGGAAGGGTTTTCTCTCACAAAAGAATTGTCCATCCCTGGCACAGCTGCCCAGGGCAGTGGTGCACTCTGCATCCCTGGAGGGATTTAACAGCCACGTGCATGTGATGCTTGGGGACGTGGGGCAGTGGTGGCAGTGCTGGGGAATGGTTGGGCTCGATGGTCTTTGAGGGCTTTTCCAACCTAAACAATTCTATGACTCTGTGATTCTGTCCTTCACCAAGGGAAAATTCTTTCCTTCCAACCTGCCTTGGGACCCCGATGCTTTCCCCAGGGACATGTTTGGTCCTGCCAGATGCCATCATTGTCCCACAGTTAAAAAGCAGCATCAGGAGATAATTTGCAGTCAGAGACCTCCCCCCTGGGGGTGCTGTTGGGGACACCCTGGCTGTTCTCGTGCCCCTCTGAGCATGGTGCCCGTCACCATCTCTGCCACGGAGTGCTGGAGCGTGAGCGTGGCATTACTGCCTGGGGCTTCCTGTGGCAGTGGGATCCTGCTGGGCTGGTAGCACACTGGTCTGGAGTGTCTGGGACTTTGGAAATAGGCTCCTGCTGGTAGAAATGGAGCAGCTCAGTCTGCTCCTGCTGCTGCTGTTCCCAAGGCTACTCCCTGCTCTGCCTCCTGCTACATGTCCCCCACTCCCTGCCCATCCTTGGCCAGCTCTGCCTCAGCATTCCTTTGCTTAACCGGGTACCTCCAGTTCCATCACACTGGTGGGCCTGAATAATCACCCAACAGTGCTACTGGGAGCTCTTCCCAGTTCTTCCCTGACAGTGATAACGCACCCAGATTGCACTGACACTGCTGTGGGGGCACTGCAGGATCCTGCTCCCAGCACGCTGCCTGGATCCCGAGCACACTGCCTGGATCCCAAACACAGCACCTGGATCCCGAGAGCACTGCCTGGATCCCAGGCACATCACCTGTGATCAAACACTGGCTGTGATCCCGTGCCAGCTGCCTCTAGACCCATCTGATCATTTTCAAATGCTTGGTTTGAGTTTTTTTGATGTTTGTTTCTCCTGGGCAACTGGGGCTGCGAAAAAAAATCTGGAGGGACCAAAGTGGAGTGTTCTCATGGGAAGAACCAATAGATGCAAACCACAGAGTGCCATTTGTGCTGGAATTCGGGGGCTGAGGGGGAGGACACCACTGTTCAGTCACTGTAGATGACTTGGTTTTCTTCAGCTGGAGAAATGCTTTGATTCTATATTATTGGTAATTAACCACCCTGAGAAAAAACACAGTAGTAAATTGGGCAGGAGATGCTTCAGAACTGGGCCCTGACTTCTACCAAGGCTGGCAGTCCCCTTCTGCTTTTTATTCCCAGGTGGAAATGCTCAGACCAACCCAAGGGTCAGTCACATCCCCCTGCTACCCAAATCTTTCTCTGTAAAGCCAATACAGGCAGTGGGAAACCTTGCTCCTGTCCGGGCAGGAGTGGTTGCCTGGGGCTTTCTGGCTTTAACTGTGGAAATTCAGCCTCCTGTGCCTATTTCCATGTGGAAGCCCACCAGCAGTCCTGCTGGTGGCAGTACCTGGAGAGCCAAGCTCTGCTGCTTGAGAGGAGCAGCACAGCCTGGAAGGGGTTGATATTTTGGTTACTGATGTCCCGAGGCAGTTCAGCTGGGGGATCCCTTGGACAGTTCACACTCCCAGTTTCCCACACAGCGAGGGCAGCAGCTTCTCCCTGTGAGCAGCTGTAAGTGGCCAAACCTTATTCCAAGGCTGTGCTGTAGTTGGAAAAGTTGACTGTGTCTTCCAGGGGCCCGCTGGAGTTTGAGGTCGGTTATTTTTGCTTCTCTGCACTGTTCTTGTCAGATGTTTCACTCGCTCTCAGAACAATGGCTCCCACCACACTGCAGCCATCGCCCTGTGCCACAGCTGGCCAAACCTTCTCCCATTCAGTGCCAAGGGTCTCATCTCCTCAATACAGACTTTTCAAGCCCTTGTAGAGAGCTTAATCCGTACCTTTACTGAGCTTAGCAAACTGAATCCAGTGGCATAAGCAGCTGACACTGCTTTGTGGGTAAAGGAATCCTCTACATTCTCTTACACTGGCTCTAATCTGCCAGGGTTTGTTTAAATTTTCTACTGATTAATCTAGTATTTTTCTACTAATTTTTCTGGTGTTTTCTACCAATCCAATATTTTTCTCTATATATGTACAGAACTCTGAGGATTGGATTGTTGTGATTATGATTTTTCCTGTCGGCAAACTTCAGTTTTCTGTGCTGGCTTCCCAGGGACACAGTAATTTTGTATTTTTTCAAGTAACTGTTTAATGAAAAAAATCAGCCAAATTTGCAGTTGCTTTGACACAATTCCAAAAGAATGATTTCTATTCCCAGTCTGGGTTCACAGAGATGAGAGTGTCTCTGGCTTTGGTTGCAGAGCCTTTCTCACCCCAGGCTCTTTGTTTTGAAGGGAGCTGGCTCCCACATTGGCAGCTGCAACAGGGGCACCATACCCACCAAGGTTTCTGGCAGGATCTTATTTTGACACAACATTTACAATGGTAATAAAAGAGATGTGTTTCTGTATCTTAGCTAGTTTGGCCTTTCCCAGCATGGTTGCAGCCTTGGTTTTGTTGCTGCTGTTCTCTGACAGCAGGTGTGTCTGTGGTTTGTGATGGTGTCGTGCACCACGGGTGCCTCAGGGTCAGCAGGGGTTTCAAAACCACCTCTGGCAATGGGGGCTCACAGTGCATTTTAACAGCTGCTCCCCTGCCCCAGGTGTGCTGTGTTGGTTCTTGGACACCTGCACACCCTGCCAAGGGCACCCCAGCACCCTGAGCTGCTCAGGGAGCGGGTCCAGGGACTCGTGTGGAAGGGTGGGCACAGGAAGGTGTGTTACCCCTCCCTTATCAGCACCCAGGTCATGGCCTTCCTGCTGCTGGACCAGCACCAGGTGCTGCTGCTGTGTCCCCCCTCTATGAATTTCTTCCATTG
>NW_008238633.1:562344-584909 GCF_000691975.1 Corvus brachyrhynchos
ATTGTGGACATGCTGGTGTTGTCCGGCAGAGCTTGAACAGAGTGAGAATGATTTGAGAGGTTCTATGAAGTACTTGGTAGAACTGGCTCACGCTGCTGTCTGGCCTTTGGGAGTGGAGCAACCATCCTCTGCTCTGCTTCCTCCAGGGCAGAAACAGGAGCTGGAAACTCCGCCAAACTGCACTCACACTGCTCAGCACTGCTGGTGGAGTGCCAGGAGGCAGAATGTGGCCTTGTGCATGGAGATGCCATTGCATGACCCCTGCCCATGCCTTTTCCCTGCCAGAAAAGCAGTGTTGGTGTTCTCTGCGAGCTGAGGAGCACTGGGAGGTGCTCTCTGCTCACTCAGAGCACTGGGAGCTGTTCCCTGCTCACTGCAGAGCACTGGGGCAGCATTTCAGGTGGTGAAGCAGAGAAACCCCGGGAGAGCTCTTGGCACGGTGCAATCCGGCCTTGCCTGACTGGTGCTTAAGGTGCCTTTGATGCCTCTCATGGGTGCTCTTGCCTAGCTAAGCTCCCACGGAGCCAAGGCACACGGGATGAATCTACAGCACCCCACTGAACTCTTCTCTGTGTGGTACCTTGCAGCCTGGGCTGCTCCTGACACAGGCAGCAGGAGCAGAGTCCCCTTTGCTCTTCCTCTGTGAGCAGGAGCAGCACCGTGCTGGGCCTGGAGCTTTGGCTGGCTGATTGGCACTCGGACTGTGCAGCAGCTCCTTGTCTTGGGTGCTCCAACACTTTGCTGTGTGTTCGGCTCCTCCCCAGCGCTGTGCTGCCGTGGGATTGTCCGTGGGTGTCCCCAGGGGCTGTGGGTGCTGCTGGTGTGTCCCATCCAAACCCACCTCGGTGGCCTCCCGGCACAGCCCATCCCCTTGGCAGCCGGGAGTGCTGAGCTGGGTGTCTGCTTCACCTCCTCGTCTTCCTACAGTGCAATAGAGGTGGCACCCATGGAAGTTGTGCACGTGGTATCCCCTGCCAAGATCGCTCTGGTGCTTCACAGCTGCCCACACATATTTTGTGAAGATGTGTTTTGTTAATCAGGTTTACGTGGGATGGTGCTGGGAGAACTCTGTGTGAGTGCAAAATGGTCTCCTTGGGAAAAAACCATTCTGTGGGACTCTGCCACATTTTCATGGAGTTCCACAGTGGCCTGCTAGTGGGCTTCTGGCTGGCAGCTTTTGTAGCAACACCTCAGGGATGTAGGCTACATAAACCCAGTCTGTACCAGCGTACAAGGCCCCCAAACCTGGTTTGGACAGAGCTGCTGCTGGTCAGTGCAGTTGCACAGGGCTTTCATCACTCACTGTGTGCTTGGAGATGGTCGGGCTAATGTCAGATTCACCTTCTTGTGTTCCAGCTGTGTTGGTGTGGAAGAAGAAGAGGCACCAGATATTGACATCTATCATTGTCCAAACTGTGAGAAAACCCATGGAAAGTCGACCTGTAAGTACCCATGTGCAGCCAGTTCCCCACACACAGCAGGGGCGGGGCATTTGGACAGCAGGAGCTTTTTATTTTGGTCATTACGAAAGGCACGCCTAGGTACCATGTGCCATAAATACTGGGATTCAAACCAGAGGGTGAAGAAAGATGTTAGTGGGAGGAAGCTGCGGGTTGGATCCTGGAGCTTTGGCTGCAGCCTTAGGCATGTGTGTGAGCTCAGGCAGGGCACTTACCTAGGCAGCTTCAGCCCCTGGCCCCATAAAAGCAGTGTCCTTCCTTGCAGGAATTGTGCTGACACTCAGTAATGTGGGCTAGAAAAACCCTTTGGAGGCAGCTAAGTGCTAATACAGGGAGTTTTGGAACCTAAATGGTGTTTTCTGACTGCAGATGAGACGAGTAAGAAACAGTTTGTTGTGCTTGGCCTGGATATAGGATTGCAGCGATTTCCATGTCAGTGAAAATTGTAGGATACACTGAGGGTGCCAGTTCTTCAGTTCTTTCACAGGAAAAAGGTTCTCCTGAGCAAAAGTGACAGTTGATCTCAGTGGGAGTTTTGTCTGGGAGGAAATCGTGGGATGTGTTTGCTTTGGTCAGATTAATTCACAAATTCTTTCTATTATACAATGGAGGAAAAAAAAAGAAAAGAAACCAATCCTTGTGAAAGATGAAATGCTTTGCTTGAAAACCAGTTATTATAAATAAGCAACAGTGCTAGGGAGGATCCTGCTGCTCTGCAACCTCAGGGCATCCTGCAGAGGAAGAGCACCATGCTCATCTGCAGGAGCTGAAGGAATCCTGATGACCTTTTATGTAGTGTGAAATAAGGGGCAACTGGAAGGTGACCCCTGTTGAGTTAAAATTCAGAATTTTTAACCCAAGCAATTATTTCTGTATTGCCTTCATTGTTAAAGTATAAAAAATTTCCAGTGGGAAAGGGGAGGAGTCTGAAGTGTCTGTTTTGTGGGCAAAAAAGGGAATCATTTTTCCACTATGATTTTTTAAATATCAGATGTGAACTGGAAGCCTGAATGACCTGCAGCTGTTCCTGTCTCCCAGAGGGTCCAACTGAGCAGTTGGCAAAATCCCTGCTGTGGGACTGGTTCTGAAAGACTTAACAAAATCAATATGTCCCCAGAAAATGTTCTGGTTTGAAAGAATCAGCCTTTCTCGTGTTTTGTTGGAAGATTCTTGGTTACACAAATAGCCACAAATTCTATTGAAGTGAATGATTTGGGATTGGGAAGGGGGTGACTGCAGACACTCCCAGACTGCTCCTAACCCAGGAGGCAAGCAGCAGCACAGGATCTCCGGCCTCTGAGGGTCTCAGTGTATAACATTGAGATGGGTCTGACACTTTTCGTTTCTTTCATTTCGTTTTGAATTATAAATGATGAAAGGCACCTACTTTTCAGTGCAAGGGGGAAAAAACCCAGACAGAAACAGCAAAAGCCTATAATCAGGAATTGAATATCAATTCTATGAAAACTGGGGTGCGTCATCTTAGAATTCAAGACATGGCAGTTTTGATAAAAAGATTGCAAGTTTAATATACCAGTTGTGATGAGGAGAGTTGAATTGACAACAATATTCTGATGCTTTTAAAAAGGTTTCTGTCTATCCAGTTATTTTTATCCAAATAAAAATCCACTGCTCTGTCCCAGAGCCTGGCTCATGCAGCCCAGCAGAAAGTTAGCTGGAGCACAGTTCCAACAACCTGCCACAGGCAGGGACACCTTCCACTGTCCCAGGCTGCTCCAAGCCCCGCCCCCCCTGGCCGGGGCCCCTTCCACAGCTGCTCTGGGCACCCTGTGCCAGGGCCTCCCCACCCTCCCAGGGAACAATTCCTTCCCCATATCCCACCCAGCCCTGCCCTCTGGCACTGGGAAGCCATTCCCTGGGTCCTGACCCTCCATGCCTTGTCCCCAGTCCCTCTCCAGCTCTCCTGGAGCCCCTTTAGGCCCTGCAAGGGGCTCTGAGCTCTTCCTGGAGCCTTCTCTTCTCCAGGTGAGCACCCCCAGCTCTCCCAGCCTGGCTCCAGAGCAGAGGGGCTCCAGCCCTTGGAGCATCTCCATGGCCTCCTCTGGATCACTCCAGTGCCTCCACATCCTTCTGATGTTGCAGCCCCCAGATCTGGAGGCAGCTCTGCAGGTGGGGCCTCAGAAGGTGTCCCTTGACCCTCTTCCCTCTGGGGATGCAGCATGGTGGGAATACAGACCAACATCCCATTCTGTAGGACAGCAAGGACACTTTGTTTTCTCCCTCTGAATACACCACAGACAGTTTAATGATGTACAAGACCAATCATCAAAGAAGTGGAGTGCAAAAATTTTATTCAAGCATAAATTATTGCTGTCCTTACCTTGCGTTTTGGTGACAAGGTCACAAACTGCACAGCAGTTTTCCCCACTAACGTGTAGAATCACGGATCCCGTGGGAAAAGGAGGCTGTTATGCTGCAGCCCCTCCTTGCAGGGTACAACAGGCCAGGGAAGTTAAAAGATGGATGAAGTGAAGGCGGGAGTGGCTTGGCTCATGAATTCCATCTGCTGGGAATTTGCATGGAGGACGTCCTGCTCAGGGCCTGGGTGCTGCTGGGCTGTCTGCAGGGACATCACTTCCTCTGCTTGTGAGCTGCTCCAGGACCTGTTCAGACCCGTTATCCAGCACTATCAGCTTGGTAATAAAGGAGTAAGAGTTGTTTCAGCGCCAGTAGTTCACTGGTAGGATTTAATTATTGTGAGATTAGCAAAGGGAAACACAGACATCAATTGTCTGTTATGCAACTTGTCTGGATTTAAAAATATACATGTATTTCTGGAGCTCGCCTTCCACCAGATATGTTTTCCAGATGTCAAATTTAAAAATCATTTTCCTCTCCTTACATTTTTCCACATTACCACTGTGGTGAGTAGCTGCTCTCAGAAGATTGCTTCCTGTCACATGCCATTTTAAGCCATTCCTGTTTAATGAAATGTGTAGGGACTCCTCTTTGGCAAAAATCATCCATATTCATCCAACATTTTCTGACATCATTTCAATAAAATGCAAGGGCTTCATTTGGGAAGGCTTGGCTCATTTTCATAACACAATCTGAAATGCTCAGTTTGATTGCTGCCTTGTTTGCAGCAGTGAAAATCAGGAGAAATCCTTTGGAATCAATGGAGTTACAGAGCTGCAAGTGAACCAAAGGCTGTGGCTGGCTTTAAGGAGTTACAGCCTTTAGTGTGGATCAGTAGAGAGCTCACAGGGTGCTTCTGGGTGTCCCTGCTCTGGTAGAAGCTCCCTGGTCATGGTTGGAACGAGATGGGCTTTAAAGTCCCTTCCAACTCAGTCCTTTAGGTTGGAAATACTCCAAGCTCACTGAGTCCAGCCTGTGACTGATCACCAGCTCGTCAGGACCAGAGCACTGAGTGCCACATCCAGTTGTTCTGTGAACACTTCCAGGGATGGGGAGTCCACCACTTCCCTGGGCAGCCCCTTCCCATGCTTGACCACCCTTTCATTCTTCCTGAGCATTCAGGTTGATGATCCCTTCTGCACAAATACGTTTGAAATAATATACGTACAATATACCTGTGAACTATTCATTTTGAGATACCGTTTTCATAAAAATACATTTCCTTTTTCCACTGTTGGGCTTCCCAGAGGTTAAATTTGGATCAGAAAGATCTGCAGAAAAAGAAATCCGTGATAAATTACAAAAAAGTAGCTTTTCTGGCCAAAGCTGGGATCTGTTGCACATGGGCCTTGAGTCCTCACTGTGGTGTTCGTGGTAAAGATAAAATATAGAAAGCATGGTTAAAAATGGCCAAGGGTCGAGTGTTTGATGTGGTGTAATGGACAACAGCTGCTGTCCAGGAGAGAGCCCCTCCTGGGGAATGCTCTGGCAGCGAGGAATCCAGGCTGCCTCTGCAGGACAGCTGGATTGGGGCTCATGGCAGAGCTGGATGGGGATGTCCACGGCTGAGCTGGATGGCGAGGCTCATGAGAGAGCTAGATGGGGGTCCATGGTGGAGGGGGATTGAGAGGCTCATGGCAGAGGTGCATGGAGAGGTCCATGGCAGAGGTGGACACCTGCCAGCACCTGGTGCTGAGGCAAACAGCTCCCCAGAGGTTTTGGGAGAGTTGCAGTGAATTTGTTAATTCAGCACTGATCTGTCGCCTTTCCTTCCTGACACTCTGTGCTATCTGAAGGGTAATAAAGGAACGTGCTTAGAGGATAAGCTCTTTAATTTTCCTGTGGCAAGTGACACCTCTTTCAATCAGAGTGCAAGTGCAATCAGCACACTCGTGGTGTTGATTCAGATGTGCTGAGAGGGGGAGGAGGCGGAGGCTGGAAAGGGAGGGAGAGAAGGAAGGTTTGGCATTCAAGCCAGGCTTGTTTCCTTTGTTACCAGGAGCATTGAATTAATACACTAAGCCTGAGAGTCATTAAGATAAAGAACTAGCAGCTTTAATGAATATCTCCAGCTAGGCTGGAGCCTGCATGGAACTAATAAACCCAACATGCTTTGTGCAAAACCTGGGATGGACTCACTGGGAGACGTCTTTCTTTGAGTTATTCCAGGGTTGTGGTCGGGAAAGCAAAGTTTGCTCTTTCCAAATCTCATGTATTGTAGCTCTGGCCTCCAGATTCCTTTCCTAATGGAAAAGTGCGTGGATCTGTGTGCGTGCAAAGAGTGAGGAGTGGGTGCCATCCATGAGGAATCTGCTGCCTTCCCTCACTGTTTTGATAAGAGGTCTGGACTTGGGGTGAAATACTGAGTTTCACGATGTAAAACAAGGGTGGAAAATGAAAGTACGATGTGACATATGAAAATTCTATTAACAGAGCCTTTAAAGGATACAAATATGGAAAAACCTGTTTCCTACCAAAGTGAGTTTCTCTGGACATGCTGTGGAAGCAGGAACAGCTGAGGGAGATAGTGCTGACTCAGGGAAAAAGTGGGACCAGTTTTTCTTGCTTTGTGTTATCCAGCTGTCAGAGGCAGGGTAAAACCACACTGAAACCTGACTGACTCACGTGTGCTCATTGCTGCTGGCCCTTTATCCCTGATGGACTGTCCTGTGTGTCCATCCCTCACTGGGAGCACAGTCAAGGGGCCTCAATCTGTCATCAGCTGCAGGTCTGAGCCGCAATAAACTCCCTTCCCTGTGATTCTAGCAACTAACTCCTTTTCCTTTTCCTTTTCCTTTTCCTTTTCCTTTTCCTTTTCCTTTTCCTTTTCCTTTTCCTTTTCCTTTTCCTTTTCCTCTCCCTATCCCTATCCCTATCCCTATCCCTATCCCTATCCCTCTTCCTTTCCTCTTCCCCTCCCCTCCCCTTCCCTTCCCTGTCCATGCTGTGTGCAGGGCACAGCTAAAATCCCATCAAACAATGGTCAAATCTGGCGCTGCTGGACAGAGCTTTAGGCTGAGGCAATTCCTGACAAATGCACTCACACAGATCCATTCTGCAGGCTGTGCCACGGGGCTTCCTGGGAGTTTCCTGCCGAGGATGAGGGTCAGTGTGGCGAGCCCAAGGTGTCCAGAGCCGGTGTTTGTGTGAGGCTGTGCAGCTCAGCAATTACCCAACTGCTGCCCTCGTGTTCCCAAACGTTCACTGCTCACTCTGTAATGCATCTTCAGCTGCACCACAATTGTCTAATGGGGCATTGAGAGCAATATTAAAATCTGCAGGGCACCATTGGGGGGGTTCCCTCCACTCTGCTCATGTGAGAAATTAAGTGAAGATTTGTCCTTCCTGCCAATGTCTCAATAATTGTCTTCAACTTAACATAGCTGTCCAATTCATTCATTTTCAGTGAAAAAGAAAAGAAATTGGCACAAGCATGATACCGGCCAGACAACAGAGGTCAAGCCTGTACAGAACGGGAGCCAGGTGTTTATAAAAGAGCTTCGAAGTCGGACGTTTCCCAGGTGGGTTTTTGGTGTGGACGGGGTGCAGGGTCCTGTGAGGCTGGGGGTGGGCTGTGCTGGAGGCACTGCACAGTACTGATGATTAAATCAGTGCTGTCTGGTTGCAGATGTGCCAGGTTCTCCCCTTTTTTGCATTTGTGCAGCTGTATTCGGATCGCTCAGCTGAGCCCAGTTCCGGTGGATTTCCACAGATGCTAGGATTTGGGAAGGCAAGAATCATGGAATCATTGAATGGCCTGGCTGGGAAGGGACTTTAAGGCCCATCTCATACCACCCCTGCCATGGGCAGGGACACCTTCCACTGTCCCAGGCTGCTCCCAGCCCCAATGTCCAGCCTGGACTTGGGCACTGCCAGGGATCCAGGGGCAGCCACAGCTGCTCTGGGCACCCTGTGCCAGGGCCTGCCCACCCTCACAGGGATTCCAAACACTGGATTCCAAACATCCAATCTAAATCTTTCCTAGTTTAAAACTCTTCTCCCTTGTCCTACCACTATCTGCCTCTGTAGAAAGTCACTCTTGCTGTTTTTTATAAGCCCCCTTTAGGCACTGAAAGTGGTTCTAAGATTTCCCCAGAGCCTTCTCTTCTCCAGCCTGATACAGAGTGTGTTTGGCTCCTAGAACATCCACTTTTACAAGAAACTAACCCACTTATTGCATAGAATTCTCCAGTTCTCAAAATTCTAATGACTTTGCTGAAGTCTGTCCCCATCTTGGACAGAACAACGACATGCTCAGTTGCTGGGTGACAAAGGCTCTCTCACTGGGGTAATGAATGGTGCTAATTGTTAGGTGACATGTCCCACATGTTATTAGGCTGCTCCACAGCCATTTGCGAGAGCGATCATTTTCTTTTGGCTTTTTAATGTAGGCTGTAGCCAAATAAATCCTTAATTATTAATAACTAATTATTTTAGAAGAATCCTTGGGGAGTGGCAAAGTAAACACAGAACTTATTCCTTTTTATGGAGAATTTAATTTCACATTTAATTTAAGATACTAGTCTTAGGCTTAAGGTAAAAACTGACAATAATTCTGGAAGGTGTTTTGCAGCTTTTACAGATGTGTTTTGCTGAGCTCAGAATCCAGCATTTTTACTCACCTGGCTGTTTTTATTGGGGCCTGCAAGGTTTTATATCTTTGCTGGTTATATATATATATTTTTTTTTTTTTTTTGTAATTTGTAATTTGACAGGTTGCACAGCTCATTTTAAAAAAGATTTATAGCCCAGGCAGACTGATTTCAGTAACCTCAGGTGGCCTCTGAGACTGCAGTCACACATACAGGATCTCTGAGTCACTCCAAAATTGTTATAAATAATACAGCCCCCTGTTTTTTCTCTTTGTTGTCATTACTGCGTGCATAAGAAAATCCTGCTGCCAAATGAAATCTCCTGAGACAGAAGGGTTTGTAGCACAAAGATATGCCTGCAAGATCCGGGCCTCGGACACGAAATCTTGTGGAGAAATTTTGTCCTCCACAGCAAACGAATGAGATGTGCAGATGTGGCAGGCCAGGCCTGGGCACTCGTCACCCAGAGGGTGCTGGGGAGAAAGGGGGCTTGGACCAGGAGCATCATTGCTGGCTCCCAGCACAGGGCAGTGAATGACAACCCCCAGTGAGGGCTTGGGAGGGTCTCAGGTCCAAAGGAACACTAAAGAGAGCAAAGAGGCAAAAAATACAATTTGTGTTGTTCTGCTCTAAAATGTTTAATACCAAAATAGCACCAGAATGGCAAGAGTGGCAGTGATGACAATTAAATTGATTCTTCTTTGTGAGGGTGGGGAGGCCCTGGCACAGGGTGCCCAGAGCAGCTGTGGCTGCCCCTGGATGCCTGGCAGTGCCCAAGGCCAGGCTGGAGCAGCCTGGGAGAGTGGAAGATGTCCCTGCCAACTCAAAATGATCTGCAGAATATTTCCTGAGCACGTTATTCGACTGCTTTAAAATGACTTGCAGAGCATTCCTAGGGCTGTTTATTTGAGATTGGGTAATGTTTTTAATCTTACCTTCTTTAGACTGAAACGTTTAACACTAATTCCTTTAGCATTGATCGCTGGTAGCTCGACTGATCCTACGGCTGAGGAGAACGGTCTTTTACTGTAAGACGTTATTTTAAGACTTCCCAGTAGTTGGAGCATGAGGCTTGAGTGATTGACGTTGCATGATTCTATTGTGCCCTTCATGCTTTGGAATAGATGGGGTTCTGGCTTATGTACCTAATTTGCATACAATTCCTTTTTCATAGTGCCCTCCTTTCAGCAGTGAAGCGCAGAGCATTCCAAACGCAGTGTGGAAGCCCCTCACCATTGAATCTGTGTTTGTTTTTGCAGTGCTGAAGACATAGTGGTGAAAGTGCCAGGCAGCCAGCTGACAGCAGAGTACCTGGAGGAGAAGGGCTTTGCAGAGCCCATCCTGGTGCCCAAGAAGGACGGGCTGGGCCTGGCTGTGCCTGCCCCCACCTTCTACGTCAGCGACGTTGAAAACTACGTTGGTGGGTACTGGCATTGGACTGCTCGGAGCTCAGCTGCTGTTTAGAAATAATCAGTTGTATAGAAAATTGTAAAATATTTTGTAAAATATTGTCTGTGCCGTGAGCTGTGCTGGTTTTGGTGTTTGTTATGTAGTGGGAGCTTGTAGTTAGAAATTAAGTCATTCTTGTTGTGTGTAGCAGGGTGGCAGTGAGGCTGAGCCAGCCTGCACTGCTCTCCACAGCTCTGCACGAGAGGTAACAGCCAAAGTATGCCAAGGAATGGTTTTCCCAGGGAGATGACTGCAAAAGCACCATTTGATGGGTATTTATGTACATACACATCTTTCATGGGTGTATGTCTATGTGGGTACACACACAAGCAACAGGGAGGGTCCAAGGCCTGAAAAGGTCAGAAAATCGGAAGATTGAGGTGTTTCTGGACAGGTCACCTCACCCCCAAGCATAGAAAAAGGGGCAAGGCAGGCTGTCCATCAACCTTTTCTCTTCACTGAATTCATGTGCAGGGCCAGAGCGCAGTGTGGATGTCACTGATGTCACCAAGCAGAAGGATTGCAAGATGAAGCTCAAGGAGTTTGTGGATTACTACTACAGCACAAACAGGAAAAGGGTCTTAAACGTCACAAACCTGGAGTTCTCTGACACCAGGTAAGGGTCCAGCCTGCTGCATGGAAATTACTACAGATTTATTTTGATTTATAATTTGTATTTAATTTATTAATTTATATATAACATTTATCTATGCAATAATATAGCTGTACACTGTACTATGGGTTTACTTTTGAATTATATTACTATTACTTACATAGAATTATATACAAATCACAATTTTAAATTACTGAACCCCACATTGTATCTGGGATACATGGCTGGGTTCAGCCTCTGCCTTCCCCAGTGCTTTTCCTCTTTAGGGAACATTGTTTAACCATGGGGTAGCAGCTTCTGGTTGCTCTGACTTTAGGTGTAGGGTAACATGTCACTGGGTGTCCTTTGAGGAGAATAACTTTGGAATTCAGTTGTAACTCTGTAATCCTACAGCATGTGTTGTAGTTCTGGTTTCAGTGCTTTTGCCAGGTAACCTGTGATCTGCCTGGCAGCAGCTCAGGGTCAGGGTGATGCTGACTTCCCAATGGCAGGCTGGGGGTGATGGTGCAAATCAGAGGGATTGGATATTAGGAAGAAATTCCTCTCTGTGAGGGTGCTGAGGCCCTGGCACAGGGTGCCCAGAGCAGCTGTGGCTGCCCCTGGATCCCTGGCAGTGTTCAAGGCCAGGCTGGACATTGGGGCTGGGAGCAGCCTGGGACAGTGGAAGGTGTCCCTGCCCATGGACTAGATGGGAATGAGGTGATCTTTAGGGTCCCTTGCAGCCCAAACCATCCTGTGAGTCCATGATTAGCTGATGTCAGTGCTGAGGGCACTGCCTGGTGCTCTCTGTAGCTGTGCTGCCGTAACTGAGCCGTGCTTTCCTTGCAGCAGTGGGCAGGGGCACGTATGAGATACGGATCATCAAAACTGTTCAGGTCATTTTCACAGGCCCTGTAGTCCTCTGGGGTAGCTGAGGCTTCCAGAAGGGAATCCAGAAGGGATCCTTTTGCATATGAACATGCTACACAGGCAATAATGAATGTCAGCAGAAAAACAAAGAATGGTTGTTTTGGGGAGCATTCTGCTTCAGCACGAAGGCTTAAAAATGAAGGCTGGTGGATAATGACAAGCTCATTTTCCCAGGCATTCCCCTGATCCCTGTAGCTGGGATTTAGTGATGCACACCCACGGCTGCAGAGAGCAGCTCTACCCACTGCAGGTTTGAGACCACCGGGATCCTCGGCAGAGATTTTTTCAGCTTTCTGCCATTATCCCCAAATAATGAGCTGTCTTTTCTCCTGAAGGACTGCTGGAGCTGTCGTTCATACACTGCTAATCTAGACATTAATAGCAAATATTTTATTTCTTAGCATAGACAGTGACAGTTTAATTGAATGCACAGCTCCATCTTCCGTGCCATGGAAATGGAGCTGTTGTCATCAGGGCTTGACACTGAGCACAGATGACATGTGGGAGCATTTAGTATCAGTTTGAAGCGCAGATACTCTTACTGATGTGGTATTTCTGAGTGTCTAGCAGTGAATCTTCACCTCCTGCACTTTCAGCCCAAATTTTGGACTATTTTGGACTAATTTAGCACATTCTGGGATGAAACACTTAATACCTGGTTGTCATGCCACTGCATTGTCTTAGCTGTGACTATAGTATATGTTATATATTTGATAAAAACATAACATATGAATGATATAAATAAATAAATAGGAACATATGTTCAACATGAATGAAGATAACAATTTGTATAAATTTAGATACATATCCAGTAAGAGTATGTTCTTAATGTAAATAAATAGATTCATTCATATGAATTATAGAAATAGATATATCTTGAATTTTAAATATATTCACATTATCAACCCAAATTAGACTTTTTCCTTCTTCTGAGTTTTTAATATAATTTGGTCAATCTAAATAAGATCTCTGATTTTCAGCATCAGATCAAGACTTATTTATCCATAAGCATTAATGTTATTGTTATTTGGTTTATTAATATTAAGCTTAAGTTGCTAATTTTTAAGGTTTATCAGATGGTTTCTGTCAAAGGGCACACATTTCACTTTCTCTTCTGAAGGGGGCTGGAAAGGTGACTGTGGTAACAGGAGTGCTGGTACCTGAGCCTGCGCAGCAAGAGGCAGGGGCTGGAAAACTACAAACAGCAAATATTTGATCATAGATGATACTGCTGAGAGAAGGCAAAGGATTGCTGTTAAGTCATCACACTTAAAAACCCTAAAATCTCTGTCTGTAAACAGTTTTTCCCAATTTTGTGAATGAAGAGCAGTTCCACTGCCACGAGAGAAGCTGCTCCGGTTTGCCAAGCGAGCGTTAGTCACACCCTCCTCTTGCCGTACCGGGGTCCTTGTGCTCCATTTTAAAAGCTGCCTGTGTGTTCTCCATTCTCTCTGTAAGGATGTCCAGCTTTGTAGAGCCTCCTGATATCGTTAAGAAACTGTCCTGGGTGGAAAATTATTGGCCTGATGATGCTCTGCTGGCTAAGCCCAAAGTGACCAAGTACTGCCTGATCTGTGTGAAGGACAGCTACACTGACTTCCACATAGACTCTGGGGGGGCTTCTGCCTGGTACCACGTGCTGAAGGTGAGGGAGTCTGGCTTTTGGGTGTATCTAGTACCAAACTCAGTTTTATACACAAAGACCATCATAAAATTCTTTCCAAAATTCAGCTCTCAGGTTTTTTGGTCATTGTCCTGTTGTATCTGAGCCTTAACTGCTCTTGTGGGTGCACTCCCAGCAGTGCCAGGGTCTCCTGAGTGAGGAAGCACTTGGAGCATGGAAGTCCTTTGTGTATTTTCTCTCTATTAGGATTTTAATATTTGTTTAGTGCCTTCTGCACATACATCACCCCAGGCCTTAAAGACACCACGTCCTGTGTTTGCAGTGTGATGGAGCCTGGCACCATAAAGCTTTTTCACCATCACTCCCACAAATCTGAGCAGATGTGGTCAGCTGTGATTTAATTATTTCAGCCCTTCTGTACAAAGCTGACTAATTAATTTTATTTAAATACTGCCCAAATACACAATGTTACATGTATACTTAGATAAATATTTGTGTGTGTGTGTCTCTATGTGTGTGTGCCAGTGCAGTGTTGTTTGGTTTGGCTGCTCGTTGCTAATTTTATATTTCTAATTCAGGGAGAAAAGATCTTTTATCTCATCAAACCAGCCTCTGCAAATATTTCTCTGTATGAACGCTGGCAGTCAGCAGCAAATCACAGTGAGATGTTTTTTGCAGACCAAGTAGATAAATGCTACAAATGCACTGTTAAACAAGGCCAGACACTCTTCATCCCATCAGGTGAGCAGGCTGGGGCAGGAGGCTTTCCTCATCCTTTAGAGTAGCACATCCAAAATGCCAGAGGGCTGGGATTTGACAACTTTCTGTGACAAAGTATGAAGTCTAATTCTCAGTAGAGGTTTTATTTCATGTGCTTACAAACAAAACAAACCAGAACTTTTACTGCTTTCTATTAGTATTTTAGCAGCCTTTTAAAAGTAAAACAAATAGGTGGAGTGTTCCACTCAGGGTCTAGCTGGGTTGTTGTAACTCATGAGTTCTCTTTCCATATCCACCATGACATTGGTGCTTTCTGACATCTAACAGACAGTTTACATCGAATGAATTTGCATTCTGACCATGGCACCCCCAAATCCTTGTCACAGACAATAATCCCCTGTGACACTCAGGAACTACAGGTGCCTGCACGAGTGTGAACATGCGTTTATTGTTGCACATGGAGCCGAAGACCTTGGTGTCACAGATTTTTACGGGTTGGTTGATAGACTCAGGCTTTCACTGGATATTGGGGATGGTGCATTTTGTTTTTCTTGGTTCCTGGGAGGATCTCCACGAGGACAGGAGGTAATCAGAAAATAGTGGAGGGCTTGAAATGAACACAGTTCTGCTTCAGCCCGTCTCCCTCACCTTCCTCTCACCATAGACAATAATTTCCTCATTTGCATTGCTGTTTCCTGCCCTCCCTGTTACCTGTCGAAACTGGGACAGGGACTTTCTGTCCCTCTGTGTGCATTTAAATGAAGCAGAGCCCTCCTGAGCCTTCATCTGAGTGCAGGCAGTGACAGCAACCAGTGCTCAGGAGCACTGGTAGTGACCCACAGTGTGTGAATAGATTCTTGCACCAAATGTTTACACACTTGAATTTTACCTTGAGTGTAAGAAGTGGAAAGTAGGTGTTTCTTTTATGACCATCTGTGGAGCAGATGGTGGAACAAACACAGAACAATTTATAGAGAGTCACTAACTTGAGTAGATTTTTGTATGAAAATACGTGTTTGGAAAACACCTGATTCTGACAGTGTGATAAAGCACATGTCAGGAGCTGTTACAGGGTTTTGTGGAGACAGGAAAGCAGATGCCATTATGTAGCAAAACAAGGAAGGGACCAGAGGCAGCTTTCTTCAAAGTGTGTGTGGTTCTGGGGCTGGGCTGTGCGGGTACCTAGGGAGTAAGGTGCTCAGTGAAGTACAGACATCATGTTGGGATTAAAATCTGTGGTACTGGCCTTCGAGATTTTGTCTTGAGGAGTCTTCTCTCTCTTTTAGGTTGGATTTATGCAACTCTAACACCAGTAGACTGCCTGGCCTTTGCAGGACATTTTCTACACAGTCTAAGCGTGGAAATGCAGATGAGGTAATCTGCCTTTAAAATCTGAAGTTGTGTAGAGGCTCAGTTTTTAAAAAATCAGTAATAATGAATCATTGACAGTAACTTTGGTGTAGCTCTTGGGCAGTTTTGGATGGTGCACCCACCTTTGTCCCCTCTGGCTGTGTTCCCTTGTGCTAATCCCTCCTGAGCTGTCCTTACACCTGTTGCACAATGCACGGGAGGATACCTGAGGTGCCTGGCTTGATGTGGCCACATCCTGAGGGAAGAACTGTTGCAAACTGCCTGGAGTTTTACCCTGGCACCTGCCATTCATTGCTGGATAATCCCCGACCTGCTCAGCTGGGCTCTCTGCCCAGTGTCAGACAATACAAGCAGTTCTTTACTGACTCTGGGCAAATAATGCAATAAAACCATCATACATCTGTATCTCAGTATTTCACTAGTGCTGTCATGTTTTGCTTTTGGCCTGATGCCAGCCTGTGTGGCAGCAGGACACAGAGGGGACGCACTGCAAAGTGACCCTGGGACTTCTGGGACACACTCGTGCTCTGCAATGCTCAGGTTCCTGTGGCTTTGTCTTGCAGGGCATATGAAGTAGAAAGGCGACTGAAAATTGTCAGCCTGACCCAGTTTCCAAACTTTGAAACGGCGTGTTGGTATATGGGGAAGCATCTACTAGAGAAATTCAAAGGTAAAACTGCATTTCCTTGCCTGCCTTGATGGCTCAGCTTTGGGGTCTGAGGACGGTTACCCTGAATTTATGCTGATGTCCACATAAAGGGTGAACAGGTGGCCCAAACTGGTCTTGTTAGTGTTTGAAAACTGCTCTGAGCATACCAGCAGAACATGCTGCTCTGGCCCAGCTCACCCTGAACCTCCTGCCATCGCTCTCTGGGGGGGACTCGAGCTGTCCCTCTTTCCTGTGCCTAAGGGAAGCTTTAAACTGCTTTACCAAATGGTGCTGGAAGTTCACTTCAGATTCGAGCTGCCTGTCAGTCTGGATTCACTCCCAGTTTCAGCCGAATGAGCCGTGGGCTCTGTCAGCCCGAGGCGCAGAGCAGCCCTCCCCTCTCCCTGCACCCCACGGGTCCTGGCTGGAGTACGAGGGCAGCTCTCGTGTGCAGGGGCCACAGGAGCATCAGCACGTGGCCAGCAGGAGCACTGGGAATTAAACCCAAGTTTTCTATGCAGTTCAAACGCTTCCAAATCCGATTCCTGCAGAGTTGATCCAAACACCCATGTGTAAATGTTCTTTACAGATTCGGCCTTGCTTTGCTCTTTGCCTCCGTTTCTCCTACTATGAAATGTGTCCAGATACACCCACCAGATCCTTCTATAACAAGAAAAATGTGTATAATTCATCCACAAGGTGCTTTTTCAGAATTCAGTCAGAGTCACAGGACCACGCTGATGGTTCCTTTATTCCCAGAGCCTGGGATGGGTGCCCATGGAAGTTAGCTTGGGAATGGGAGCGGGGGGAGCCAAAGCCCTGCCAATGTAGCCTGAACTGACAGGAGCACAGGGTGGGAAGGCTCAGCTGGACCTGGGACACAGTAAAAGTATTGCTTATTACCATCAGGTTGTAGCAGGGATTCATTTGAGTTAACTCAAAGAGTTAACTTCAGCTTTCCCAGTTGCAGTTTTCACATTAAATGCTTTCTGTAAACAACTGTAGCTGTCAGCGGTTGAATGACACTGGGTTATTTCTCTGCTTAGGTTTGCATAAAGCTGGACAACAACCTCCTGCTCATCTCCTTCAAGGAGCAAAGATTCTCAATGGTGCTTTCAGGTCGTGGACTAAAAAACAGGTAGGAGAAGCAGCCTGGATTAATATTCTGTGTTTGTCAGTTGCTGGAGCAGAGAGGAAGTTCTGGAACAAATAACATCTCCATTGCAAAACATCCAGTTCTAAGATGCCAAAGAGAAGGGATTGGGAGAGCTGGGGGTGAGCAAAGTGATGTTGCAGTTGTGAAAATGCAATAATGTCTGAAAAAAAGATTATTGACTTTGTTGATCTGTTGGAACAATTAGTTACGCTAACATCCAGAACAGGGGGGAAAAGAAAAGGTTTTTCTTGTTTGAACATCGAATGCAGTCAAGATTGATTTCAATACATAGGAAAAAAAATGGATGAGTCACTTCAAGAGGGTTTTTTTGTTTTGTTTTTGAAGAAAACATGCACAGAAACAGCAGTTTGGCTTTGTTGTGTTTTAGGCTTTAGCAGAGCATGAAGATGAACTACCAGAAAACTTCAAACCAGCACAACTTATCAAGGACCTTGCCAAAGAAATAAGATTAAGTGAGGTTTGTGCTGTTTTTGTAATATTTACTGTATTGGGGGTCTAGGCTATAAAATGCATGGAGGCATCATCCTTTGAGTGTGGTACCATGTCCCACTGGGTGGAGAGGTGTGACAGCAAGAGGTGACCGCAGCTGATTCAGTTCCTTTAGGAAGACATTGTGCTACATTCCACCCTGTTTCTAACCACATCCAGAGACCTTAAAACTGAAATCTATCTTGTCCTTTGATCCTCTCTGATGTAGTATTTAAGTTTTCTGATTGTCAGAATGGCAAGTTAAGCAGAAACTAATTTCTTTTTGATTAGTCAGTGTTAATTCTAATTGGGCAGCTATTTTACTGCTAATTTTTCCCGAGGGCATGAAATGTGATTCTGCTATATTTATCACATCAGAATTACATGGAAAGGGCTTTTGCTCAAGCTGATCAGCATTTTAAGCAGAAGACTGTTCATTTTATCCATGCTGTGTGGACAGGCTGTTGAACAGTCCCATGTGATGGTACAAGCCAGTGAGAGTTACATTCCCTATAAAGCCTCTGGAGCTACTCCAGGCCAGACTTGAGGAATGTGGAGGTGGGAGCTGGGGGTGGGAATTGGTGAGCAGAGCATTCCTGTGGCCTTGGTCAGCCTGACCTGTGCTGCAGATCCCCCTCCATCACATCTTTGGGGGTCTTTGGGGTTTGTTTCCCCACCTAACGGAGGGTGCAGGTGAATATCTGAAGGTCTGAACAGCTTCTGTTTTGTGCCAAACCACAGAACGCTTCAAAAGCCAGCAAAGCCGACACGAGTGCCAACACCACGGCCGAGGAGATCTGTCCTGTGGAGAAGGAGGAGGCTCCATCGCCCGTCCAGGTCACCCCTCCGCCCCCACCTGTAGAAAAGCTCCCTAAAAAAAAGACTCCCAAAACTGTGAAAACCCCCAAACAACTCAAGCCATCCAAACCCCCGAAGCCTCCCAAGCCCCCAAAACCTCCCAAAACACCGAAAGTGAAGGGAGAAGGCAAAAAGAAAGGAAAGAAGGTGAAGGAGAGCCCACCACCAGCCATCCCCAACCTCGACCTGCTGGAGGCACACACGAAGGAGGCTCTGACCAAGATCGAGACGCCAAAGAAGGGGAAGGTGGGTCATGTTCTAACCTCTCCCTCTTCTCCCACCCTCAGAGAGATAAAATCACTCCGTAAGTCTCATGCAGAAAGTAATGTGTGCAGCACATTGTGAAACCCTGGCTCTGCAGAAGCAAAGGGAAGGTTTGTAACTGCTGGCTCATTGCCCTCCTTTCACGCAGCTTTGGATTTGATTTGAGTGCTTGCTTGGCTATTCACTGATATGGAGCCTCCCAGAAACCCACTGTTATCAAGAGGTATCAGTGATGAAAGAACTTGTCTCTGAAGTGTCTCATCTGCCTGAGATGTTGCTCCAGAATGAGTGACTGACAATAGAACAGTTGTTTTCTTTCACTTTTGCCCGTGTAGGACAAGTTTCTTTTTGATGTCCTTTAATTCTGATGCCCTTTAATTCAGCATGAATTTTGTGAGTGGTTTCAGTAGGGGCTAGGATCCATCAAGGCACTGACAGAGGAATGGTTGTATGCTGTTTGTGAAGAAATATCCATAAATCTTTCCTAAAACATTTCTGAAGTTCTAACAGTTTGTGTGCAGTTTGTGAAACCTGTCATGGGGTGACAGACAGGGAGAGGAACGTGTTGGTGTATCAGGGAGAAGTGCAGCTGCTCTTCTGCAGACTCTGAAGGAGCAATATTTGATTGAATCTCAGTTTGGGGTTCAAAAAGAATACATGGGGGTTTTCACAAATATATTTTCCATATAAAGCCCGTGTTTCTGACATGCCAACACTCCATCCTCATTCAGAGGACTTTTTCCTGACTTTTTTCCCAGGCTGCAAAGACTGTTTTAAGTGTTCCCAATAAGGAATCTGCAAGCAAGCAGAATGAGGTGGAGAAATTTGAAGTTCGAGAGCAAAATAAAAGCAAAACAGAAGCCAAATGGAAATATAAGGTAATGCCTCCTGTTAAATTCTGCCACACAGGGATAAGCCAAGGGTAGAGAATTGTTTGTGGCTCTGCCTAAGCAGAGAGAACAAGGCACCAACTTTCAGTTCCCAAAGAAAAGAAAATTAAGCAGAAAATAATCAATTAATCCCTGATAAAGGAAGAGGGGGTGGATGGATTCTTGTGCTGAATTGTCCATGTGTCTGTAGTGACACCAAACTGGTAACAGTGAGATGGTTCAGTGTTGATCCCTTTTGTCATTCTTGCTCTGACACAGTCCTACTACTTTAAGTCTGAAATCAATAACTCATGAGAAATCAATAACTAATCAATAATTAACTAATAGCTAATAATCAATAACTAATTTTAATGTCATGAAATTAGAATTAATGAAATCTGAATTATGCCCCATGGATTAAAAGCTTGCCTTCCTTGGGGGCTAATGCAGGGAGAGTGAAATTCACTCGCAAAATAGAACATTTTGTCTGCAGGGAAAATTTAATAGGGTTTTTGATAAGGGAAAATTTAACTGAAATAGCTCACTGAAATAGCTGTTCGTTGTGAAGCTCTAGTGGGAAAGGTGCAAACAAATTCTCCTGTTACAAAATCCTCTGTTGCTTGCTACGTTTGGGGTAACTTATTTGGGTATTGGGAAGAAATAACTGCGAAATATTGAAATAGTGAGGGTGGGGAGGCCCTGGCACACAGAAGCTGTGGCTGCCCCTGGATCCCTGGCAGTGTCCCAGGCCAGGTTGGATGGGGCTTGGAGCAGCCTGGGACAGTGGAAGGTGTCTCTGCCCATGGCAGGGGTGGCACTGGATGGGCTTGAAGGTCCCTTCCAACCCAAAGCATCCTGTGATTCCAGGATTCTATTTCTGTCTGCCTAAAGATGAATAGATTCTGAGGATACCTGGGAAGCTGAAACATAAATGACTCATTTAACTGATTGACTTACTTTGTTTTGGTCTTTTGATTTTCAGAACAGTAAACCTGATTCACTTCTAAAAATGGAAGAGGAACACAAATTGGAAAAGACGCCTTTATCAGGAAATAAGGACAACAAATTCACATTCTCTTTCTCTAATAAGAAATTGCTTGGGTAAGTAAAAACATGACAACACACATCAACTAAAAATGGAATTTGAAAGGTCATTATTAATATTTTTTATACAAGAAGATGAAAATCTGCCTTTCTGGTCAATGTAGAAAATACCCTATCACTAAATCTACTTCTAGTGCTCTGGTCAGAATCCTATTTTGAGATATAAATCGTAGGGTCAGAAATGTGTTTGTAAAATTATTCTAATTGCTTTGGCACCCCTGAAAGAATTCAATTTGACTGAGATTTCTGCATAGAGATACTCATTATCTGTCAAGTCACAAGGTGTTTTCTACTCAGAGTGTTGTTACTGATTTGTAAATACTTTTTTTCAGTTCAAAGGGTGTCAAAACCCATCTGAATACCAGCGTGTTTGGGTCACTGCAGAATTTTAAAGAGGACAAGGCCAAACCTGTACGGGATGAATATGAATATGTGTCAGATGATGGTGAACTAAAAATTGATGAGTTTCCAATCAGAAGAAAGAAAAACACTGCAAAAAGAGAACTGCCCTGTAAGGATATTTCCTGGTTTGTCTTTACCTGCTCAACAAAGTCTTTGGTGGTGATTGTCCAAAACAATCAACATAGTCTTTAAAATCTGTGTGATTTATATTAAACCAAGCCATGTCTTACCTGTCAGTCAATGCAAGTGGAATAGAAGGGCTGCTTTTTGAAGGGAAAAAACCCGTGACTTTTTTGTTTCTTTTTATTTACTCAGTTTTATCAGATAAAAAGGAAGCCCTGCAGCACACTCCTGTTAAGAAGCCAAAGGTGGAGTCGGTACCATACAAGGTATGAGGTTATTGTACCTTCACGAGGAGGTACTCCTAGAACATGAGGCTCTTTGAGGTCCTTTCCGACCCAAACCATTCTGAGATTCTATTCCTGTGAGGTAGCACCTAAAGTGTTTGTTTTCCATCACTTGGCAGAGTCTCTCTGCTCATTATGGGCTGAAATCTAGAGCACTTCTGACCCAGATGTCAGTGAGCCTGGCTGTAGCTCACCTGCAGCAGTGGGACAGCTCAGGTGTGAGTTTGCTCTGAGTTAGCACTGAAGCTCAATGCTGGAAATAAAATGACATTAAAACTAAATGTTTTGCCCAGCTGTGGTTAATACAAATTCACATTCTAACACCTGAATAAATCAGAAAAAGCAAAATAGTTTGTTAAGACAGAACCAAAGATGACCAAAATGTTTGACCTTAAGTAGTAAGGAATTCTTTTCACCCTGGGTTGTCTCTGGGACAATCTGGAGGAAGTGCAGACCTCTTTGTCCGAGTCAGTACCTGTGGTCTGGGGCCAGCGGTGCAGGAGCCTAAGGAGGGAGTCCCTGGAGGCAACAGACTGGCATCCAAGCAGTCAGGGCTGGTGCTGTAGCAGCCTGAAAGTAGGGCAGGAAGGGGGGAGAAACTTGTTTTATTAGACACCAGACTACAGTACTCAGAGATCTCAGCCCCAGAGAGACGGTCGGATGTAGGCAGCTCCTTCCGGGGCCTCACATGACACTGTCCCATTCCTCTGTTTGATCTTCCCAGTCTGCTGCTGTGGGGATGGCAGGGTGGGTCTGTCCCTGTGTCTGGGCTGTCAGCATTAATGGTCCTGTGCCTGCTGCAGGTCCAGCCTGGCAGGGCCCTTTCCTCTCCTAGAGGGTCATGGTCTGCAGAGCAGGAGCAGGGCTGGGAAGGCAACACAGTCCCTGGAAACACCACTGTTAAAGAGGATTCATCCCATGAACAGGATCAGATCTCAAAGCTTTGGAAGAGGAAAGAAAGGCCTACCATGCCTACAGGCTGCAAGGAAATGGACTTTTATCATGTACTTGGTTTTTTCTTTTTTGTTGTTTAAAGAAAGCAAACTCCAAAGGCTAGCTCTGTGTCTTTGGAGGAGCAGCAGGCTGCAGGAATGATTGTTCTTATGGACCAGCTCAGTGAGTTTCCACCTTTTTTCAGCCTTTTCCTTGTTTTTGCAGAGCGAGGACTCATCAGATGAAGATTTGCTCCACATCGACACAGAGGCAAAGCCGGGACGCAATTCCAAAGTAAAGAAAGAGAGTGGAAGTTC
>NW_008238633.1:585056-595976 GCF_000691975.1 Corvus brachyrhynchos
AGGAATTCTTGATCTTTTGCAGGCAAGCAAGGAAGTTGGGGGTTTAGAGTATAACACCAACAGGTACGCACCAAGGGATGCTTTTCTCTCTTACCTGTGAACAAAATTCCTCTTTTGTGGTTGTGTGTGAGTGAGAATGAATTGTGCAGCTTGGTAACTGCTTTTTCTCCAGCAAGCGAACTCTTCCTTTTTCCTGTGGTCTGGAGGGAGAGGTAGGTAAGATTTTGGTGGTATAATTTGAACAAAGAGACATTTCACGTCTGTAGATGCTGAGCATCAGTTTTAGCAATAATGCTGTAATAGATGAATCATTGAAAAGGAGAGAGTTCACTGACTGCAGCTTGAGGATGGGAATTATGGTTTTTAATGTCGTGAGAATGTAACAAAGTAATCGAAATGGCCACCATTTCTCCCATGAGGCATTCTAAGGTGCCACAAATTCCAGGTGTTTGAAAGAAGGATATAGGAAAGTATCTACCCTTGCTCCCTTCTCTGGTTATCATTCTTCTTCCCACCAAGAAATAAGGCAGTGGGAAGTGCTTGGGTGAACACCTCTGCTTCCCTACAGATGGGGGGCACATGGAATCTCCTCTCAGTTCTGTTCTTGTCCCTAGTGGTGATGAAAAAGGCCAGTGATTTTACAATCAAGGCACATAATCACTGCACCTCTGCAGAAGGCTTCTCTTGACACAGCTGCTATTTCTAGAGATGAGATCTGATCTCCATTTAGTCCTGGTTTGCCTCTCTTGCTGCCCCTTCCCTGGCAAGGAGGGGTTGACCAAACAGCCACCTCCTGTGGTGGTGGAGAGCATGGGGAGAGGTGTCCATGTCTGCAGCATTTAGGAAATTGAGTACTTTTTATTGTCTGAGCTCAACTGGGTCAGTGGTTCTGGATTTTCCTGATCTCTTCAGATTTGGCCCCAACTCTTCTCCTGCTCTTCAAAAGAAATAATCACATTAACGCTTGTCTGTTTGACCATCCCTGTGAATTCCTTTTCCATTCTGCATTATGGTTCATGATGGGATGAGTGTTTATGTTGATTTTACAGCTACATTTTGGCAGGTCATTAGACACATCAAAAAATAGTTAGGTGTGTCTAATGCTGTAATAAAGTTGCCAGGTTAATAAAACTCCCATGCTGGAAGTTTGGTATAAAAAAAGAAAATTTACCAACTATTATAAGAACTCAAAGAAATCTTCCTTGGCCATGTGTACACTGCTGCCCGTTCTGTGGATAACACAGCTCACTGCATGCTTTGAAATGGTCCTTGACAATTCTCTGGCAATTTTGCTGTCTGCAAGGGGTTAAACTGCCAGAATGGAGCAGGACTCAGGCCTTTGCTTTCCCCCCTCAGCCTGGGCACTGTACCCAGGGTGTTTGAAGGGTCTGTGGTTTCTGAAATCAAAGTCACACACACGGTCCCGTCACCAGACTTGGCTGGGTTACTGCACCGTGTGGGGTGGTTCAGTGGGAATGTGTCATATCAATGCTGGCTCTGGGATAAACACTGGGTTTTGGCAGTGTGTGCTGCATCTTGATTGGAAAAAGCCCCTGGTAAATGTAATTACTGTGTTTCATTTCATAATTACGCTCGGCTTTTTAAATGGCCGTAACGTGCTTTTTAAAAATGAAATGGAGGAAACACGATATGCAAACACACTGTGTCGCAACATGATGCCCCTGTGGTCACGTCTGGCTCTCAGGAACAATTCCCATCTTTCTCTACTGGCAAGGCAGATTAAGGACAGGGAATGTGTGTGTTTATAGATGTGTGTGTGTACATCGTGGGTGCTGCACGGAGCGGCCGTGCAGGTGGGATCTCCTCTCACACCAGCAGTCTGCGCATGCATCCCTGTCAGACCAGTGCTGGAGCTGCTGGATCCCAAGCAGTCACTTGGGAAGCAGGTCAGGGCTTTTTGTGATAGTGGCCTTATCTGAATTATGGGAAACTTTATTCTGTAAAATACTGGGCTGTCACTAGCAGCTGGCCACCCCAGAGGCCCTGATGGCATTACCTAGATTGCCCTAGGGAGCTGTAGCTCAGCTACGTGTGTCAGCAAGGCCGGGAGAGGGAAGGACAGAGCTCCTGCAGAAAGGCTGCTGTGAATGTGGGAACAGGCTGGAAGAACTGAAATGGAATATGGAAAAAGCTTGGAGGGCTGGTCATCACCTGATCTTGAAAGGAGCAAAATTACTTGTTTTGTCCAGGTCTGATTCAGAAATGGAAGAAAACACGGGGTTTGTACTTGAAATTATTGGAGTTCCATACTTTTATATAACTGTGACTTCCACAGAGCCACCACTCAATTAGTAATATTCTGCTGTTTCTAAATATGAGGATACAGGTAGAAGACTCAGTAATTGCAGATGGAAGGAAGGAGATGATCTGCCTAGAGAGGTTGAATCCTTGAAGAGAGATGGCAGTGGTAGAGTTGGTGGTGAAGAGCGAGGCACCGACTCCCTACATGGTATCCTGCATGATGCAGGGTGTTGGGACCGTTCCTGTGCCCAGCCCACTGAGGAGGTGAAGCCTGAGTCCGTCAGTGCTGCCTTGGTCCTGTGCCCAGCACAGCAGTTTGCCTGGTCCCCCTGCTCTGGCGTGTGATCTTGGCACACCAGTGTTGATACCACAGTCCCCCCGAGCTTCCTTTTCTCCAGGCTGAGCCCCCCAGCTCCCTCAGCCACTCCTGGTGCTCCAGACCCTTCCCCACATCTGCTCGCTTCTGTGGACACACTCCAGCCCCTCAATGTCCTTCTTGTCAAGAGGAGCCCAAAACTGACCCCAGGGTTCCAGGTGTGGCCTCAGCAGTGCCAGGGCAGGGGACAGGCACTGCCCTGGTCCTGCTGCCCCACCAGTGCTGCCACAAGCCAGACAAAGGCACAGACCACTGCCAGTGTGTCTGTTAGAGTGTCCTCCTCTCTGTGCCTCCACAACAGCAGCTGACAGCCTGAGGACAGGAAAACAAGGCTGCTGGGCTGGATGCAGGTCTGAGCTATCCCCCAGTGCTACCTCTGGTGTATTTGGAGGTGGCTGTGGGGATAGAGCAGGGGCAGGAGAACTTTGGCTGCTTTGTTCCTGCTCCAATGCTCTTTTCAAGTGTTTTTTTTAAGCCATAATTGTAACTCTCTGGTAGGTTACTTTCATAAATGTGTTTTTTTAAAAATCATTGCTGAAGCTACAGAAAGGAGATATGGCTCTTCCAGAGCTTCAAAATTGCTTCCTGAGTCTTCTTGAAATTTTTTTGGCTTAGAAAGCTGAAATATTCCTGATGGAAGCACACCAGGCACGTGCCCTAATGAGAAACACTCTGCCCCATGTGCTGCTCTGTCTCTGAGACATTTCCCCTTTTTCAGGTTGGTGTTTGACTCTCAGAACCACTGTTTTTGATCATATCCCACCATTTATTTGTTGGAGTTTGTGTTGCTTAAGGCAGTTCCTCTCTGATCTGCCCATTTAGTGGTCAGTATTTGATGGTCTGTTTGCAGTGTTTTGAGAGTCCAGCATTTGGAAAAACAGTTCAGGGAAAAAGACTGGAAGAAAATATGATAATTCCTTGTAGATGATGCAAAATATTCCTTCACCAGGGAGAAGGCAGAAGAGAAGGCATGATATCAGAGGGATTTACATGGCTCTTTCCTAAATAAGTTTTCTGATATTCTTCTATTTGTTGAGTCGTGAACGAACACAAGTCTTAACTCATTTTCAGGATTATGAATAAATCCCATTAGAGCCCAGAAACTTCCTTTAAGGTCTTGTACATTATTCAGAGCCCAGATTAAGCTCAAGTAGGAGAAAGTGACATGGTGCTGTTAATTCTCTTGTATGTTTGTGGCTTCTATTGCACAACAAATGCATAACAAGTGTAAAAATATTGCCACAGCAAGGTTTTTTTGCATTTCACTGCTTGCCCAAACTCCAAAGTTCTGGAAATATTGGATGATACATTCTGCCAGTCTCAGAAATAACTTCCAGCAGCTCCTGGAGGAGTGGAAGCCCATGGCATGAACTGGAACCAAAGACTTCCAGGCAGTTTGGAGCAGAGCCCCCCACAACATCCCCCAGCAGTGCTGATGCATAAGCTCTCCTTTGACAGGAGATGGTAGTATAGATTATAAATAACACTATTAAAATATGATGATGGGGAGGAGGATGATTTGGTAATATAGAAAAATAGCATTAAAGATAGGTAGGTAGGTAGGTAGGTAGATAGGTAGATAGATAGATAGATAGATAGATAGATAGATAGATAGATAGATAGATATTAAAAGATGATGATGAGGAGGAGGAGGAGGATGATGATGATAGTTGGTAGTAGAGACACTGTGCTGTTAGGAATTCTGCTGTGGGCTTTGGGAAGTTCCCTGAGCCCTGCCCAGAGTGCTGACAGCCCCCAGGGGCCTGCCCACACCTCCCTGGCTCCTGGGCCATCACCCCCTACATCTGAGGTGCTGTCTGTGGTACTCCTGTTCCATAAAATTCCCCACTGGCCCTGGTGGTATGTCCAGCTACTCAGAGGAATCAGGGACTCTCTCCTAGCAAAACTGCCATGGAAGGAGTGAGCTGTCTGGAGGGGTTGGTGTTTCTGGAATCACTGAGCTCCCTGGTGTTTCTCCCTGTGTCCCACAGCCAGCCACCTGCCTCCCCCAGCACGCAGGAAGCCATCCAGGGCATGCTCTCCATGGCAAACCTCCAGGCCTCAGAGTCCTGCCTTCAGACATCATGGGGCACCAATCAGGCCAAGAACAACTCCTTCTCCACACAAAACTCGAAAAAAACTGGTGGTGGTGGCAACAAAAACGCCGGGAAGCGGCTACTGAAGAAAAGCACAAAGAACAGCATCGACATCGAGGATTACGATGAGGACCAGGACCACTTGGATGCCTGCTTTAAGGACTCGGATTATGGTGAGTAGGAGGGAAGCAGAGTGAGGGTGTGCCTGAGGTTGCATGGACCACCTGTGAGTGTTGGCAAATGCCCTCTGCTCGTGGCGCTTCCTCCTGCTCGGCCACCCTGCGATCGGCCGGGGGTGTGCGCAGGAGCAGCACACGGAACGGGATCTGCTCCATGGTCTTTGGAAGCAAAGACCATGGGACAGCAGACTGGCTGCAGAGCCCAGGGTCATACCACCATCCAGGCAGGCTGGATTTGAAGCAGGGCACAGTGAGAAACTCTCGAGAAAGATGGAGAGCCCCCAAAACTGCAGCAGTCAACCCAGAAATGGGGGACTGTCCCAGAAATGTGGGTCAGGTACTGCTACTTGTGACAGAAGTGTCCTTGTCTGCACAGTAGCAATTAAACCTCCAGCTGAGAGGAGTAAGAAGTTGAATCTGTACATGGAAAACGGATCCAATGCTATTTTGAGTTCTGGCAGAGAAAGCAATCATCTGCAGCAGAAATGGGCACAAAGCCAGTTTGCACCAGTTACCCCAGTTCTGCCATAATTATCATGGAATCATAGAGTGGTTTGGGTTGGGAGGGACTTTCCAGGGCCATCCAGTCCCACCCTCTGCCATGGGCAGGGACACTTTCCACTATCCCAGGTTGATTCACACCCTGTCCAACCTGGCCTTGGACACTTCCAGGGATGGGGCAGCCACAGCTTCACTGGGCGCCCTGTGCCAGGGCCAGGAGCGGGACTCAATGATTCTTATGGCTCCCTTCCAGCTCAGGATATTCTGTGATTATAGGGAAATATAGAGAGCCAGTCACAGTTTAATGACACCAGCTCCCAAGAGTAATGTGTGGATGAGAGCAGAGGAAAGTCCCCTGAGTGTCACAGCTGTGACAGAAGTGCTCAATGGCACTTCTGGGGACCGTCCAGCTGTGGTGCCTGTGGTCACTGCACCTGAAGAGAGCAAGGGGGCCTCTGCAGGGCAGAGCTGTTTCCTAAACTGAAACTATTGCCTTTGTTTCCTACTGTAGTTTACCCTTCTCTGGAATCAGACGAAGATAATCCAGTATTCAAATCCCGATCAAAGAAAAGGAAAAGTTCAGATGATGCCCCTTACAGCCCGACGGGTAAGTGCTGTGGTCTGTGCTGCCCAGACCCAGGCTAAGTCATGCAAATCGCTGAAACCAGCCATTTTTCAAGGAGTGTGGAAACCGTAACACACTGTTAGTGATTTCTTTATCACGTGAAGGATTAATCCTTTCCAGCACAGTGGGAGGTGATCCATGCACTGGGATTGCTGCCAAGCAGTTTTAGCCTTCCTCCTTCAATCAGCTGGCAGGAAAAAGCCATTCCTTGGTTGGTTTACTTTTCCTCACACTCTTAGTGATAGATCAATTGGCTGCCACCTTAGCAGTGGTGTAACAGTGAATCAATCCCTGGACAGCTGAGTTGCCATGGATTTCAGGTGTTGACTGTGGGAACAGTGAGAGACGAGTGGGAATAGTCTCCTCCAGGCTCAGCCAAAGCTCATAATCTGGAAGGGTTTGATCTGTCCTGGGCTTGTTGGAGCTCACCAGGCAAGAGGGCCCCTATACCCCTTTGATGGCACAGTGAGAAACAGTGAGAGGGGACCCTCTCTGTCTGCTGTGTGTGACAAGCAGCCCATGCTTGGTCTTATCAGCTCGTGGCCCTGCATGTCCTCCCCCGGTTGTGGGGGAGCATCGTCCCTTTGGAAATGACACTCATAATCCAGGATGTGGGCACAAACCCACGTGGCTTTGGCTTCAGGTGGCTGTGGAGCTGCCCAGCTGTCTGACATCTTTATCAGCAGCCTCTGCCTGTGCCACTGTGCCCAGAGGCTGCTGGCTCTTGTGCCTTTACTCGCAGCCAGAGAAGGGAAGGGCAGAGGCTGCACCACCCCCATCTCTCCTGGCTGAGCAGGGCAGAGCCCCCTGCCCTGTGCTGGCTGTGCGGGCCCATGGGCACATTCCTGCCCCTCACCTGCCTTGCTTTCCCTGCAGCACGAGTTGGCCCCTCAGTGCCTCGGCAGGACAGGCCGGTGCGGGAAGGCACGAGAGTCGCCTCCATCGAAACTGGACTCGCCGCTGCCGCCGCCAAGTTGTCACAGCAGGTGAGAGGCTGCTTGGGAAGGAGGAGCTGTCAGGAAAGGAGAGCCCTGTCCCCAGCAGCAGAGCTGTGCCTGAGCATAGCGCTGTGCCAGCCCTCAGCAGTGTTTGGTCCTGCCAGTGACACGAGGGTCTGCAGTCTCAGGGAAATAAATGGGATGCAAGCCCAGCGGTGTTCCAACACACCTGAGCACGTCACAGGGCAGCAAGGGACAAAGCAAAAGCACAGGGAAGGATGAAGGAGTGAGAATGGCTACTGGGGTAGAATAGGAGAAGGCTGCCCCAAAGGAGTGTATTTGACGTGTATTTGAGAGGCTGACTGGTGTGATTGCCTGTCTGTGCAGATTGGCTGCTGGGCAAGTGTCAGGGTTTGCTTCTAAAGATTTGATGAACTGTGAGCAAAGGGTCAGTTTAGGAAAGGAACTGTGGCAGTTTGGATGTTTGGTAAGTGTCCAGTCTCTGAGGGGGTCAGAGAAGCCCCATAAAGGTGACATGGTGAGGCGCTAAGGTGACAAGGTCTGCTGGAGCGAGGTTGGTGAGGCACCTCAGCAAGCTGGTGGAGATGCAGGTTGTTGTGGCCTTGGGCTTCTGTGGACTACTGAGTAGAAGAGCTTTGAGGATGGTGGCAGGGTTTCATGAAGAAAGGAACTGAAAGTAGACAAGGGACACAGGACAGTGGCAGACCGCTGCCGCCCCAGTGTGCATGTCCAGCTGCAGTTACAGGTCAGGAGATGACGTGTGTGTCCTAGCAGGAAGCAGAGGCTGAATCAGTGGGATGTTCAATATCCTCCATGCTGTTGTGCAAGGGTGTGAAGATCCCTGAAGATAGGAGGTGCCAGTTTTTGTGGAAGATGGAAAGATTTGCTCATGCTGACCACGCTGCTGTGCCAGGGCAGTGTCGGTGTGGGCCCGGCTGGCTGTTAAGGAACGAGGAGGCCCTGCACAGAGCGAGGACATAGAGGCACGAGAGGCAAACGTGTGTGTGCAGCTGTGAGCGAGACGGTGTTGGAGCAGCCCCCGAGCGCTTGTCCATGGCCAACTCCGCGGGTGTCATTGTATCAGGACCCTAAGCAACGCTGCTGGCCCTTGCCCTAGCTAAAGGTCTCCTGGGGATTAATCTGAGCTTCATCTTTGTCATTTTAAAGGAGGAACAAAAAGGCAAGAAGAAAAAAAATACCAAAAAGAAGCTATCAGCCCCCAACGCAAGCAAAGCGGCTCAGGAAGGCAGCTCACCCGAGCCGAAGCTGGAGTCACAGGCCAGCAGCCTCACAGATCACGAGTACACTGCAGGGGCCAGCACCTTTGGGGTCGCCCAGCCTAACAGGGGATCGCAGCCGATGGCACCCGGTGTTTTCCTCACACAGAGGAGACCCTCATCATCCTCGCAGAACAATGCCTCCGCCAAAGGTACCAGGAAATGCCTGGGGTTGTGGTGCAGGAGTGGGGAAGGGTGAAGCACTCGTGTACCCCGTGCCTTCCGCAGGGCCTTCACTGCCACGTGTGCCGTGGGCAGCTGTATGGATGCAAGTCAGATCCAGTCAGAGACAGGGCCTGTGGCCTTGACTGTCCTGGCACTGGGGGGCCAAAGAGGTGTTCTTCTGCTGGGCTGTTGGTTGCAGGGTGTGAGGCATCCCATGGCAGGAGCAGCGCCAAGCACGGCCCGAGCTTGCGAGGAGCACTGCAGGGTCATATCCCGGCCTCTCCAGCGACGCCTTGTCCAGGGGAAGATGCATCATGAAGGCTGTTCTGCCCAGGGCTGGGACAGGCACTGTGGTGGTGGTGGTGGTTGTTGACCAGCTCTGTGCTGACTGTAGCTGAGCACGTTCCTCCCAGGACACGCAGAGCAGGGCACACTGCAGATCTCTCTGGAGAGTTGCCACAAGCGAGCAGAGGAATATCAGACCTTGGGAGTAACACAGCTGCAGCTGAAGGCAGGAGAGAGGAAGAGGTTGGTTGCTGTCTGCCATAGGGAAAGCATGAGAAAGCTGAGGCTGTCCTGGAGTCTGGGCTAGGATCTCCTGCTCTGCGCTTGAACTTGGCTCAGGAAGTGTAACTGAGGCAGGTGTGTGGGACAGGCACTGCGTAGCATGAAAGTTGTGTGTGATCCCACTGGGAAAGGCCCTGGTGACAAGTGAGGCAGTGTGGCAGATGTTTCCTGAATTCCAGGTATTCGAATGGAGCTGATTAGAGGTAGTGCATGGCAGCTTGGAGGGCTATAGGGGAGAATGTGTGTAGCCTGTGATAGGGGCTGGGGTTCTGCCAGGAGCTGGTGGTACCTGTGGCTCTCTGCAGAGCTGGAGTGGAAAGAATGTATTTGCCTGGAATTGTGCTTTTGTGGTAAAATGGTGGGAAGCAGGTCCAAGGCAGTGGAAGATGTAACGGGAAGATGATCCATCAGATCCAGATGCTGATGGAGCCCGGTGTGGCCAGCGAGCTGGGCAGTGCAGGAGTGCATCGTGCAGGGAACCTGGCCAGGCAGTGGATTCCACCCTGCCCTTGGGATCGCTCTGTCCTTAAAGGAGAGAAGGGGTCATTGCTAAGGGAGCGAGAGGCTGACCTGGCAGGGAGTGGAGGACCATTGGGTCTTCCTCCGCAGGGTCTTAGGACAGCTGGAAGCTCTGAGGGGATGGCAGGGCTTCTCCTCATGGAGCACAGGAGAGTCCTGAGCATGGGGTCCACCAGTCTGGGTGATGGAGGCACTGTGGAAGGAGATGGTGGGATGACACAGAATCAGGGAGCTCTAGGATGGGTGATGTCTCTGGCACGGCAGGAGGAGAGGACAAGGAGAAATACGGAGATGTGGTGGTGTGTGGGTTGGTCTCAGTGTGGTGGGCGAGGGACCAGGCATCCTTGGGGCAATGCTTGTCCCAAGACTTGTGGTAGCACGTGAGCTCAGGATCCCTGTGCTGCAGGTTTCCTGTGCAGGAAGTCAGAGAGGTGCCCAGGAGCTGTGGGGGGTGTGTGTGTGTGTCCGTGTGTGTCCGTGTGTCTGTGTGTGTCTGTGTGTGTGTCTGTGTGTGTGTGTCTGTGTGTCCGTGTGTCTGTGTGTGTCTGTGTGTGTGTCTGTGTGTGTGTGTCTGTGTGTCCGTGTGTCTGTGTGTATCTGTGTGTGTGTGTCTGTGTGTGTGTGTCTGTGTGTGTGTGTGCAGCCTCTCCCTGAAGGGAAGGATGACACTGGTGGGGCTGGGTTGGACTGTCACCCTGTGGGCAAACAGGTGACCACGAGCAATGGGCCAGGGCAGGTGAGGGCACAGGGCAGCAGGGCTTGCACTGCAGGGGCAGAGGGGTGCCTGGCAGAGCTGTGGGGGCAGGAGGGTGCGTGGCAGAGCTGTGGGGGCAGGAGGGTGCCTGGCAGAGCTGCAGGGACAGGAGGGTGCCTGGCAGAGCTGTGCCTCCCCAGAACAGGTGTGGATATGTCCATCAGGGTGGCTGTGCTCTGTGCCCCCAGCTCAGCGGGGCTGGCTCTGCAGGGGCTGTACTCCCAGCCAAGCCCTGTCCTGTGGCCAGTAACCCCTGAGGGGTGCTGCTGGGTGTCCTTGAAGGTGCTGGGCAGGGCTGGCAGCAGGGCCATAGAGGCAGGAGGCAGCTGGAGGGTCTGTGATGTGGGGTGGTGTGGGGTGGGCGTGGGTCCTCACGCCAACGCTGCTCTCCTTCCAGGGAAGCGCACGAAGAAGGGGATGGCCACGGCCAAGCAGCGGCTCGGCAAGATCCTGAAGATCCACCGGAACGGGAAGCTGCTGCTCTAGTGGCCCCAGCTCTGGGCCACCACCACAATAGTCCCTTTAACTTTCAGCGGTCGGACTGTACAGAATCCTGCTATAAATATTTTTTAATATAGATGTCCTTTCTCAGAGTGCTGAGAGCGACTAGCCGCAAAAAGTTAATACTAATCTCGGCTAC
>NW_008238633.1:600323-602162 GCF_000691975.1 Corvus brachyrhynchos
CTTGTACATAGCTTTTGGAATAACCACCGCCGGGTTTTTATACGGGGAGGGTCTCTCCGGGCGCTGCCCGCCGGTACCAGCTCTTTGCGTAACTTCTTGTACGAGGAGGGAGACAGTTATTTTACTAGCACCTTGTGGAGTGTTTCCGTGTTTTGTGACGATGTAATTTATTAATGTTTGTAGCTTTTTATATTTGTACATTTCTTATGGGCTTTGTTTATATACACACATTACCGGGGCGCGGCGCCTGCGGGGAACCAGAACCACCTGCCACCGTGTGCCAGGACCACCGGGGCCACCACCAGGGCCACCAGGGCTGCGCCGGCCTGGGCGTCGCGCCGGCTTTTTTTATTATGATTATGATTATTATTATTAGTATTATTATTTTTTCGCGACATGTACATTTCTAACAAAGTTTATCGTGGCTATCTATCTATGACGGTGTTTTATTTACCGATTCATATCAAATGCTCTTGTATCGACTTCACAAAATCTTAAGTAAACCTAGGGCAAAGTTTAAAAAAAGACGAAAAAAAAAAAAAAAAGAAAGCAAAGTAAAACTATTTCAGGTTTTGTACACAATTGCCTGGGCCTGGCCTTTTTGTGGGGTCGGTGAAGGAGGGGTAGGGAGGCAGCTGGGGGTCCCTGAGGGTGGGTGAAGGAACAAGCATGGACCCACAGCTGGGACAGACAGGGAGTGGCTCCTCTGCCTCTGTCTCATCTGTCACCCACCCCCTTACACACCTGCGCTTGCTACAGCACCACGAGAAGCCCTGGTCAATTGGCCATGGCCTTGAGTGCCCCAGTAAGATACCTCACAGTCCACCCAAAGGTGTCCACCCACAGGCCCAGCACATCATCTACCTCCCATGGACACACCTACATGCCTGCTTCCCTCTGCTTCCTCCCTCTTGGAGGTCACCAGGTGCTCCAGCCTTTCCCCTTCTTTGTGCTCGGTGGAACATGCAGCATCTCACCATTTATTCCTGACTGACCCTTGGGGTCACGTGCAACCTGCAGTTCCCTTTGTTGATGCAAGGCCATTCCCACCTCCCGCACTGCTCCTTGCTCTTGGACACTGTGAGCTGGCAGTGGCACGAGACAGCTGCAGCCTGCTCAGTTCCCTGTTCCCCTCTGATGGCCCCAAGGGGCAGGGGCCTCTTAAGGTGGATCTGGTGTGGCCTCACACCCCAGCCGGGTTGTATTTGCTTACGGGATAGCAAAGACACCATGGGATAGAATCGTACAATCTTTGAATCACAGAATGGTTTAGGATGGGATGGACCTTAAATTTCATATTGTTCCATTTCCTGCCACAGGCAGGGACACCTTCCACTGTCCCCGGCTGCTCCAAGCCCCATCCTACCCAGCCTTGAAAACTTCCGCACGGCCTCACCCACAGCTGCTCGGGGCACCCTGTGCCAGGGCCTCACCCCCCTCGCAGAGAGGAATTCCTTCCCCATATCCCATCTAACCCTGCTCTCTGGCAGTGGGAAGCCATTCCCCCGGTCCGGTCACTCCATGCCATTGTCCAAAGCCCCTCTCCAGCTCTCTTGCAGCTCCATCAGGGATAGTCAGTGATGTGTTTTCTACACTCTTACACTCAAAGCCCAAAAGAAGATGCAAGAGACCTGAAAAGTGTGTCACAGGCCAGGTTTTGTGGCTGTGTCCCCTTCAATTCAAAAGCAGTCTGAGTGTGATATTCCTTCATGGATATTGATTGAGATTTGATAGAGAAACAGGGGATTTGGCTCTCCCGGCATTCCCGTCCAGCATCCCGGTATTCCAACCGAGCCATGACACCTGCAGAGAGGCGCTGGGGTGGCCCACACAGCTGGG
>NW_008238633.1:602550-650025 GCF_000691975.1 Corvus brachyrhynchos
CCGTCCAGGGACAGGGGGGGACAGCGGCTGTGCCAGCCTCCCTGTGCAGGAGCCCGGGGCTGGCAGAGGGGCTGAGTGCCCGTGTGGGACAATCGGCTCACCTTAGGGATTACTTTTGCAGTGACTGGCAACTGGGAATTCGCAAAAGTGCTGCTCAATATGCAAAGGATGCCCTGGCCGGGGAAGTGTTTTCTGTCACACATAAGCAGAGAGGCTGTTGGCTGCTCCTGGTAAACCATTACTCACAACATTTGTGTTTCTCCTGTTTCTGTCTTTTAACTGACAAGAATCGCTCAAACTGAGACATTTGGCACAACCACACCTTAGTCGCACAGACCCCACATTCATCTTTCCCCCGGTCGGGGCAGGCTCTGCCTGGGCAGCGGGCAGTGTGTGCTGCTTCCAGCAGTGGCCCGATGCCATCCCGCGCTGCAGGCGCCCTTCTTTCCATTACCATCTGCCACGGATCTGGAGTGCCTGCCCCACAGAACTCACAGCATTTGTGTAAACTATTTTGAAGTTTTTCTCTGCATATCGCAAGAGAAAGCCTTCTTCTCCTCTTCTCTTAAAAGCGTAATAATTATAATTAATTGGATTTCCTTCTGTTTCCAGCCTGTGGGGAAGGTGCACTTTGAGACTTACTTTTAGGTCATTCTCCTGTCACATACTTCTGTGCCCCAGCTCACTGTATTTGCTAAACATTGAGCTCCACAGTGTGCTCCTCCTCAAGGAGAGGCACGGACCAGCCTGGGGCTGTCCACCCCCCTGGCTCACTCCCTGGCTCATTCCCTGGCTCACTGGGCTTGCTCCTGGCTCACTCCTCCCATCACACGCTGCAGGTATTTGCAGAATGTGTGACCATGTGTCTTCCTCTCACCTTCAACTCAACCAAATAATTAGCAGTCACTTAGGAGTCAATTAGGTGACACATCTTGGAAGTCTTTGTGTTTACTCTACTCCTTCTTTTATGAGCTCTGTTTAGCAGCCCAAGGGGAATCCTTTGTTCCTGAGGTCACCAGGGCTCTGTGGTGATTCATCTTTGACTGGACTGCAGAAGAGTTCTCCACTCATTTCTCACCATTAGCTGGGCAGTGGGCACTGTGGGCCAGACCGCTGCTATGGCCACAGCTCTTTAGCAGGTACTGCTTTGTGGTCCCACAAAACCCACTGTGCCTTCAGGAAGACCCTGCCCTCCTGCTGTCTGTGGGGAGCACGTGGCTGTGCAGGGCCTGGTGTCAGTGCAGTCTCGGTCAGGGAGGCAACACAGACTTGTGTGTTGGGCTTCTAGCATCAGCCTGTTTGCGTAGTCTCTCCCACACACCTTCATTCTTGGTCCACTTTCCCTTTCCTTTTCCCTTTCCTTCCTGTTTTGCCTTTCTTCTCCCATTCCCTTGGACAGAGAACCCTAAAGATGATGCCTGTGGTGAGTGACACGGCTTCTTCCTTTACATGGTCACTCCTTGCTGGTAATGACTGATGGGATTCCATGGCTGCTGTTCCCAGTGTGTCCCACCTGGACATCCCTACACCGTGTGCCCCCTGCCCTTCTCCCTGCAGGCTGGATGACCCACCACCCTGCTGTATCCAGACTCCTTGCACTTGCTGCCAGTAGAAACTCTCCTCCACTGGAGGAGAACTGGTCATTCTTTCCCCTTTCTTTGCTGAACTCAGCAGTTCCAGCCCACAGCTACTTCATTTGATTGCTGTCATAAAACATATTTGGTGGGTTGGTTTGGAAAACAAACCTTCGACACAATATGGAATATCAGATTCCTGAATGCAGAGGAGACAGAAAGGGAAGAAGGGGTGAAGGTTTTCTAGCAGCACTTACGTATGAATTTATTGGCACAGACCTTAAAATAGGACCTAGAACATGTTATACAATTAAAAATGTGCACTAATGCTGTATGGTTTACATGTCCCCTGCCCAGGGTTAAAGACTGCAGCAGCTCCTATCAACATGCTTTCTTAATTCGGGATCACCAGCCTGGGTACTTTGCCTCAAAATGTGCAAACCTTTAACTTCCCCCAAGGGATAACTCACTCTGAGAATGAAATATTAATTAGAGCCTCGTCATCCGCCGTCACTGTGTGGCCTCTTGGAAGCCTGGGGAAGCCAGACACGCTCCAGCCCCAAAGTGCTCCTTTGTGTGGGGCTTTTGTTCCCCACATTCCACCCGTGGGGCCCTGTCACAGTGGATAAGAGCTCCCCAGCCCCCGAAAGGGAACTGTCAGGCTGAGCGTAGGTGGCTGCTGACAGGGAGTATCACCATTAACCAGCTTGTTATCTTGAGCGGGGTTTGCATAAATCGTTCCCTGCCTGGCTTTTGGCATCAGCAGTGATGACAACTCTTTGACAGATGCTGCTGAGGAGTGAATAAAGATGCTGTGGCTAAAGACCATCTGCAGGGATTAAACCTTCATCACATTCGGTGACTTTTCTGCTCTTGAGACAAAGGGAACCTTTCTTTTTCCCCAGTCACATACCTCCATTTCTCCAAGACACTGTTTCCCTGCCAGATGCTTCCATTGCAGCTTGTCTATCATGGGGGCATTTGAAAACCACCTTAAACTGACTATTTGCACATTTAATCCGTGATTCTTTCTAATGCCTTTCTAAATCCCCAGCAACAACCCACCCTGATCCAGGACTGCTTCAGGAAGTTGCTGATGGCTCTTTGGGCCACCAGCTTCCAGCACCAGACACAAAGGTCAAAAGAGAAAGTGATGTGTGACCCTCAGAGTCATGGCTTTCTGTCTGAGCTATGTGCAGAAGGGGAAACTGAATCACCAAGAATGCTGTGATTCTCCATCTTCTGAGCAATGACACAAATGGGATTTGAGTAACAGAAGAACCATGGAATCACGGAATATCCTGAGCTGGAAGGGACCCACAAGGACCAATGAATCCAACCCCTGTCCCTGAACAGGACAGCCCAACAATCCCACCCTGTGCCTGAGAGCATTGCACAAACACTTCTTAAATAAGACTTGCTATTTGAAACAAGGAGAATATCAAGACTTGAGGTTTTTTGTCCAATGCTTAAAACTGAGCAGGGAATTAAATAGACCCAAGCAAAGCAATTAACTGCAGTGAAGAAGCTGCTGTTTGTTTTCAGTACGTTTTTTCTGGGTGCAGTAGCATATGAGGAGGAAACAACATCAGATGGGGATGTTTATCTCATGCAGTGACTCAGTCCTCATGCCTGATGCTTCTCAAAGCACCACGTCTTGCTGCCCTCGTTGCAGTCCTGTTTCCATCGAGCTCCTGACGCTCACAAATGCTTTGCACTCTTATTCCTTCCAGAGCCCTGCTGGGTATATTCCAGGTAGGATCCCCCTGGATTCCTACAGAGCTCGCACTGACTTGCAATAGAAAAATTCTTATTGTCTCCCTGTGAGGGTGGGGAGGCCCTGGCACAGGATGCCCCATCCCTAGAAGTGTCCAAGGCCAGGCTGGACTTCTTCATTGTGTAGTCAGTAACAAAAGGGGCCAGACTACTACAGCTGCCTTGTCAGCAGTAATTTATTTTTAAGCAGAAATCAAGGGAGATTTCCATCTGAAAACGGTCTCCCCTCTGGCCCCAAATGGTCAGTAACTGCTTGGACGAGGCACTTCCCACACACACGCCTGTCCTGGGAAGTCACAGGAATCAAGTGCACGGAATAGATCTGTGCAGGCGTAAATAAACAGACTATTCTGGGCCTGCAGATCTCCAATCCAGCCACACTGTGCTGGATGAGATAAACCTTGACCCAGATCCCTTTCCCAAGGCAGACCCTGCCTCAGGCACTGGAGGTGAGCAGGGGCAGGAGTTATGTGTTGTCCATAGAGCAGTTCCAGCAGGGAGCAGGGTCATTGCTGCTGCTGGTGAAAGATTTGCTCTTCCTTGGAGCATTGTTTCTGCCAGCATCCCGTCAGCTAATTCCATGTACCCAAGGCAGGCTGGCAGGACACAGTGGCACTCCTTCTGGAAAAGTGTGCTTAGCTTCCCTGTGAGCCAGTTTGCTTGTGACTGATGGATCCCTGGGTGGTCAATTGGGCTGCAGCCCTTCTGCACACCCCCATGGGGGAATTCTTGAGCTTGGCTCTACCTATGGATTCACAAGACACACTATACTGCTTCCTAGACACTATTTTCCAGAATGATTTGGTTGAGAAATCTAGAACAGTTGGATGGTTTATCTGGAAATACATCACTTTGCCCTTAGGTATATTCATTTAATATATATAGATACGTATTTATTTGTGTGCAAAACAAACTAACCTTAGAAAATAACAGCTAAAAGCCAAACTTGTGATTGTTATTCATTGTTATTGCCATTAAACGGCTGTTACTCATAACACAGCCGTACATACTTTGGATCTTAATCTCCTTTTGTGGTATTAAATGGGCCAAGCAGCTGCTAAATGGAACAAAAGTGTCATCCATCAGGATCAATTGGAATAAACATAAACATCCCCCTTCCTTGCAGACAAACATGGCATGGGCTGAGCAGCTTGCTTTGACCACCAGAATGATGTTCCTGGAGCTCCAGCAACATGGAAAATTGGGATGTTGACCTAACCCGAGCCTGGCACGTGGCACTGGTTTGGGGAATTGGGGGATGTGAAAGGCTGGAACAAGTCATGTCCATGCTGTTTGTGAGGATGGAGCTTGGGAAAGATGACTTTGCAAGGTCCATCTGGAGCTTGGCTTGCGCTGTCGGCTGTGCCTGCATCAGGGAGCACCCATGAACCCTGGGGCAGATCCCTGCACAGGCAGGGGGAATCACACAGTCCTCAGCAAGGTAAATACTGTGGGTTTGACTCTGGGACTACATCTCACTTCCTCTTTATCTAAGCAGCCAGGCCTCTTGCAAAAGAAAACCATCAACAAGGCAGCTCTGTCAGTAACAGGTTTTAGCATATCACAAGTGCGTGCAGGGAGCCTGTGTGCCTTGAGCTACCACCACCCAGACTCAGAGCTCCGTTTGAGAGTGATCAGCTGTAGGGCAGTAATTGGAAAAATATGGCATAAACTGTGTGTGTACACAAGCAGCTTTCATTAGACAGCATTAAACATAGAACCATATGCCAGACTGAAATCACTAAAGTTTCCTCTGATTACTACAACCAGCACTGGGTCTGTGGGGTTTTGGGCAACCCTGGTACATCCAAGCAAAGGGGTGAAGTCAAAACTAGGAGGTGGCTGGAAATTTGGGGACTGACAACTCAGAATGTGGAGGTTCAAGTGGAACATGACACCTGTGAGAATGAGACCTCCTCATCTGCTTGCAGCAGCTGTCAGTGCAAGGTCTGCTGAACATATAAACTGACTTATATCTTCATGGTGAAGATATAAACTAATTACATTAAATGATTGCTCTGCTTGTACCTGAAGGCAACATAAACTGGGTTTTTCCTTCTTCAGCTTCCTCTACACTGAATTCCCTCCCCTCTGCTGTCTTTCCCAAGCTGTGCCGAGGACATGGGACATGTCCCATGGCACCAGGAACACATCAAGGAAAGGCTCAGGGCTGAGGAGCAGCTGCAGAAGAGAAAGGAGCAGACTTTGGAGTGGGGAAAAATGCTGTCCCTGTAATGGCCCTACGATGTCGAATATCTACTATGTCGAATATTTAGAAACATGAACCCAAAAAGCCAGTAGGATTTTTAATTGGGAGTGTAGAGTTTTATTATTTAAAAGGTTTTATAAAGAAGTTTTAAATAGACCATGGAATTGCTGTAGCAGGTTGGGTTTTTTTCCTCTTGGAAATTACTCAGCCATTTGGTTTCTATTTCTGCACAAAGCACAAGCTTTTTGAACAATCATTTGATATGCTTGTTGATGCATCACAAAAAGGAGATATGCTTTGAATTCTCCTTAAAAACCCCATGTAAACACAAGGTTTATGGAACACTGCAACAAAATACCATCTCCTTATTGAGTGCTTTCACATGTAATTTCCTCTCTGACTACTGCATGTAAACACACTTATTGTATTTGGGAAACTCCAAAATCTCAGACACAAACAGGATCAATAGCTCAGCAAAGGCAAGTTATAGTTTAAAATGTCCCCATTTTGCAACAAGATGCCTGGATGGTAGCAGAGTAAGGAAGAGAGGGACATTTAGCACAGCAGGGTGGTTGGATGGCCCCGTTTTTCACATTTTGGAGTCACAGGCTCACACTGCGCTCACCAGCAGCATCCTCCCCACCCAGGGACTGCTGCTCCACGGTCTGTAGGAAAGACACTCAGACCCAGGATTGTCATTTCACACAGACCAGGGCATGTGCCTCTCCAGGCTCTTAATTGTCCCCTATGCTTCTATCTCTATGTAAAGAAAAGCCTTTCACCTATAAGGGATTGTGTTCCTCTTTCTATTTTTGTTTCCCTAACGCTTTATATTAGAAGAGCCATAAAGAAAGAAGCAACAATACCAAGATATTACACAGGTGAGAAGAAATAGCAACAAGTGTAAGATTCAACATGACGAAACACTGTGAGAAAATTATTAAATACCACTGAAAAAAGTGGATTGTCTTGTTCCCCACTGTGCACATAGCACACAGCTGGGCATAGGGGTGATCACTGCAGGACTGGGGTCCCTCTGGCTTCCCCCAGAAGTCAGCCAGGATGTGCACACATTTCCCAGTTCTGAGTCTTCAGGGTCCCCGTGGAGACCTGCGAGGTCTTTTTAGTTTAGCACATAAGCCACCGCCTTCTTCTTCCCCTCAGTTGAGCCTTCTGGAAAAATTGTTGAAAGTTTAAATCCTACTAATCTGAAAATGAATAAATGTGAAATTCTGCTTGGTAAGTTCTATGTCACTATTTGTGCCCCTAAGGCTGTTTATAGTTATAATTATAGAATCATCATGGATTGGTTTGGGCTGGAGGGATCTGAAAGCTCATCTCCTTCAGCTCCTGCCATGGGCAGGGACACTTTCCACTATCCCAGGCTGCTCCAAGCCCCATCCAGCCTGGCCTTGGACACTGCCAGGGATCCAGGGGCAGCCACAGCTTCTCTGGGCACCCTGTGCCAGTTCATAATGGTCATTTGGTTATCATTTTCCTCTGCTGAAACTGATATTCAAATTTAAACCGGACATTGCTCCACCTGTACCTGAAGGCGACATAAACTGGGTATCTTCTTCTGCAGCATCCCCTACCCCGAACTGCATCGCTCTGGGCTGAGCACAGCAGGGGTTGGTGCAGCCAGGGCAGAGCATGAGCAGCTTTGTCCATGCACAGGCAATCATGGCATGTTAAGCATGAGATCTCTGTTGTTAAGCAAAAGATCTGTGTAACGTGAGTAACCTGTAAAAATGGCAGGGCTGCAGTCTGAAATTACTTTCCCCTCCACTCTCTCTATATTTTTTTATTTTCAAATTTGTTTCTGCTATGCCCTGCTTTATCAAAGCCCTAAAACACATGCTTGACTTTAAATACCTCACTGCAGCTAAAACTAGTTGCATACTTAGTCTTTGATGGCTCAAGGTCATAAAGAAATCACTCGCTTTTCCAAACAAATACTTCAATATGTTAATTGCTTGCAAACCACATCCCATGGCCCCTGCAGAGATGGATGGGTGTAGGACTGTGTGCCCGACTAGAGGGTGAACTGCCTGGGATTTCCCCGACCAAATTTAGGCACTGCACCCAGTTACTCAGGGCACAGCATGTCCAGAAGGGTCGGTTCAGGCTGGGTTTGTATTTGATATGTGACAAAGCACTGGGGAAAGCTTGCTGCTGTCCTGATCCTGCTGGCAGTGGCTGGGTGGGAGATGCCTGATGTGCCACAGTGACCTGAACACACCTGGGAAGTCTGCAGCAGCTCTTCAGCAGACATTTCCCATATTGGGGAATCGTAAATAATATATATCAATATCCCCACCGGGGATCTTGTTAGTGCATGTAAGTGACTGCAGGGAGGGTGTCAGAGGCTGGAGCTGGGCTCTGCTCAGGGGAACCCAGCAACAGGACAAGAGGGAAGAGGCACAAACTGAAGTTTGCCCAGGAAGTTCCACCTGCACACCGGGAAGATCTTGTTTAATGTGCAAGAGACCGAGCACGGGAGCAGAGACCAGAGAGGGTGTGGAGTCCTCCTCACTGGGGGTATCCAGGCCCGTCTGACACAACCCTGAGTGACACACCTGGGGAGCTCTGCTTGAGCAGGGGGCTGGACTGCATGACCTCAGTGGTGTGTTCCAACCCCAGCCATCCTGTGCTCTGTGGTCCAGCTGCGGACACGCGGCAGCCTCGCGCTGACCGCAGAGTTCACGCACGTTTTGCCTAAAGAGGCAAAGGGGCAGTGCACACATGGAGAGACAAGCACGGCTCAGAGCCGTGGGGATGTGAGCACATCACTCCTGACGGGCACGTGGGGCCAGTCCTGGTCACTGCCACCACCCCTGCATTGGCGTCCCCTTTGCTTCTCCCTCTGTGAGGCTGAGAAAGAGCCATGCTCTTCTCTAAAAAAATAAATCATTGTTTATTTGTGAAAGCAAGAGGTGAAACTAAGGATACTGCGTGTCTCGTATCTAAACATATATAAATATATAAGTATATAAACCGAAATACACGTACACACACTGGACACATGTAAAGGCACACAATGTGTGTATATATATACATACACATGTAAACACCCCCATATACAGAAATACATAAATATGCAAATCATATATAAAATCTAAACTTGCACATAAATAAAAAAGTGGAGGCGGTACTGCACGAGCAGAGTTGCCATGGGCATTCACTCTGACAGCCTGGGGATATTCACTCCCTCCCTCTACACTGGCTGCTTTCCCCTCAAAATTCTTAGTAGAACGATAATATTTTAACAGTTGCAGCTTTAAAAACCTTGATTATGACCAATCATTTCTCCCAGGCAATTGTATATTTAGCAGAAGGGAAAAATTAAACTCCCCAGGAATTAGGTTATTTAGGGCATAAAATTCAAGGAAATAGGTATTTAGGTCATTGTGGGCATGGTTTTTATTTTCTCTAATTTTCAGATTGCTTTCGATTAGGGTCTGCTCAGAGTGGAAACTTCTTGATGTGAAATAGATACTATCTAAATCATTAGAGCTCATTCATTGCCATGTGCCACCTTTTAGAGCAATTAAACCTGACCTTGGGGTTATGGACCCGAGCACTCACCGACCCAGGGCACTTCCTCTGAATATGAATAAGCTTGGAGCACAAATACAGTGGGGCAGGATTGCTCCTGGCACAGATAATGCCTTTGTTAGAGCAGAGCTCTTCGGGCTCTTAGACTATGGAGTCCATTGATTCAGAACATTCACTGGTGGGATCAGTTCTCGGGATTTTTTCCCTGTCTTTTTTTTCCCTTGACATCTGGAGTCTATCTCTTTGCCAGCCTCTCAACCCTCCACTCAGAAAGTGAGGGAAACAGATGGACGGCTCACAAATGCATAGAATAAGGACCAAAAAAGTTTGACAAAAGTTTTGCAAGAAGAAGGGGGAAAATAACAATAATAAGAATGTCTGAATTTTTAAGTCTTTTGGCCATTAATATTTTTGCCAAGTACTGCCAGATGAACTTGAGTTCAGTCTAAAGAAACCATGATTCTCAACAGACTGGTTTCTTCTCACCTTCCAGCTTTCAGTAGTTCTTCCCGTGGCAGTGCCCAGCACCTGCACGCCACATTTGGAGCCCTTTGGTTACAAAAAACATGCAGGGCAAGGACCATCCAGTATTTCCCTGGAAATCTCTGGGAGGCCAAACCTATCCATAGGAGTTATTTCAATGCTTTCTTCATTTGGCAGAAAAAATGGGGAAGCTGCCTCTACTTATACGAAAGAGCAAAGGAGATGCTGGTAAACAATTAGGTGGGGTCTTGTTTAGAGAGCAGGCCTTTTCATACTCTGCCAAGCTACATTAAACAATAACTGCCAGGATCTGCTGGAAGAGTGGAAAAATGGGATTGCTTGGTACAGAACTAATTTTGCTGGGGTTTGTTCACAGACTGTATAGCACGTTTAGTCCTGTTTACCCCACGAACTCTCAACAATCCAAGACAGCTCCAAATGCTTTTCTTTCAGCTTTCATAATGTGTCAAGTAGAGAAAAAAGGCCATCTGGCATTCCTTCACCTGGCAGGGCCACTCCTCATCAGGCTGCTGACCTAAAACATAATCTCTACCATGACCTGTGGAGAAACGGACAGGACCCACCTGCAAAGTAAAAGCCCTTTTTTGAGGCATAATGCCGGATTCCTGATGGCTGATGCATGCAGATTCACCTCCAGGAGACTTTGCTGACTTGTATTTCACTATCACAATGTGCAAATGGTTTCCAAGCAAGTCATTGTGCTCATTTGCAGGCAAAAGTTAAAGATACTGAGGGAACTAAATCAAACCTCCTTGTTCCCCACTGACATAATCCAAGAGGACAAGACATGGAAATACTCTGTGTTGTACCACTTCTGAATTCCTTTACTCCTCTTGTGCACAGCATGAAGAAACAAGGTCAGGACTTAAAGTTGTGAGGGCAACATTTTCCCACTATAGCCAATAAAAGTATAAAGAATTAGGAAATATTCACAGCCATGGCAGATTTAGGGATTCAGACTTTTTTCACAGGTGTAATTATAAAAAAAGATGATGGAGACTATTTTAAATCAGCTTTATCTAAAAATTTCATCCAAAGTAAGGGTGCAGCTGAATGAAGTTGCTGTAAGAAACCAATTTCCGGTGCTGGCTGAACAGCTTCAGGGTGAAGTTTTGGCTTCATGTACAAACACAGAATCAAACCAGCCATTATTACCCATTTCCAAGTGCAGCACTTGAGTTCATGAAAACAGCACTCTTCTCCTCTTGGAAGTTTCTCTCATTGTACATTCCTGTCCCCGAGGGAGCAGCTCATTCCCTGTGTTAACATTTTATTTGAGAACCACGATGTTACTGTGTAATGAGTGTAATGAAATGCCATCCATGCTGGGGTATCTCATTGGGAAATGGAGGCCAGAGATCCACACCACTGTCATCCTTCACAGAGCCAGCAGAGCCAGCAGGATGTGAATGAAATTGTATCTGCTCTGTTAAAATACTGCAGTTTTACCTGATTAGCTGTTTCCATGGACACCAAAAAAAGAGGTTAATTAACGGGCTACAAAATTGTACTTTCCATGTCAATATGTCAATATAAAATTAGACAATAGTAAAAAAAAAAAATTTGTTAAAAACGAGTACCACCTGCTCTGTCCACCAGGCAGGAAAATGATGCCATTATCAGAAAGGAGCTGCAGAAGGAGCCTGTACCCTGACAGTATCCAGCTTGTGGCTCAGAAATGTGCCTCAGTGGGTTGTAAAATCACAGAATGATTTGGGCTGGAAGGGACCTGAAAGCTCATCTCTGCCCCCTGCCATGTCAGGGACACCTGCCACTATCCCAGGGTGTTCCAAGCCCTTGGACACTTCCAGGGATGGAGCAGCCACAGCTTCTCTGGGTCCCATGCTCCTGCACAGAGGAGAACAGATGGACTGTCATTGCTGGCTGATGTTTATTTGCCAGTGAAGGCAGGGTGAAGGTACTGGCAGTCTAACTCCCATTAACTGGATACCTCAGCCCCAAAATCACCCCCACAAGCCCCAAAATCACCTCACAAGCTGGGAGCGTTGGGCAAATGGCCGAGACAGAAGCTCGCTGGCATTTCAGGGGCAGTGCTGGCATCCACATGTTTATGGTGACTTTTTAAACTAAATTCCATTTTATCAGACTGGAAGTGTCCTATTTCTAAGTAGATCTCCCGATCTCCCCTGCTCCAGGTACAGAACCACTGCTTTTGTAGGAGAAATGAAGAAAACCCTGGTTAAAGCAAACCCATTCCTTGCAGAAGTTTAAATATCTCACTTGTAACTCTGGCTCCCCTTTTTCCTGTGCTCGGAATCAGGGCTGCAGAGTGAGGGCTGGCTGTGAGCAGGCAGGGGGTTGGCGGCAGTAGGAAAGGCAATATTTCCAGCTCCACTCTGGCCATTAGCAAGAGCAATTTGCCCACAAACAATCTGGAAAGCGTTTTCTCAGGTTACAGTAAAAGTTAATGGAGTTGGAAATTCCTTCTCTTTTGCATTAGCTCAGCCTTATTTATGCAGCCCTTAAGTACATGGTGAAGTGCAAGGAAGGTTTGGTAGCAGCAGAAGCAACTGAGTGCATAAAATCCATGGTGAGGGGGCCTGATCCAGGATTCCTGGATCTCTTCACTGCTCCCATTACTCCAGGTGGGAAAGCACAAGACCTCCCCGTACTGGAAGATTAAAGCACTTTTCAGCTTTAACTGGGTATTCAACTGTAACTGGGGTGAGGAGAATTGAAATAGAAAATACAAATTTAATAAGACACAGCATCACTGCTTTGATATCAGGTTTTGCTGACAGTCAGAGTGCTGCAGAACCTCATGAGCACTGAGAAAGCAGTTGAGAGGACAGACAAACAACAGCCAGCAGAAAATATGCATTTTAGGTTAAGTAAAATTAACTGTTGGTTTGAGCCAAAGCCCACTAGGTGACACAGATTAATCAAAACATCAGAAACCAGCTCAGTTATCCTGCACATCAGGAACTCCTTCCATGGATCTCTGATCACAACTTTGTGGATTCTTCAACTCATCCTTTCCAATGTACCTTTACACCTCCTAAGAGCTCTTGCTATTGTGTCAAGGTAACCAATTGTAAAAAATTGATTGTCATCCATTCATATCAGAGGAAAATCACGGCTAAGTTGTGTTCACGCTTCATCCATGTTTACTATATCTCAGATTTGATTAAAAAAAAAGTGAGAGCCCTGTGTGGTCAGCAAAGTCTTTCCACTTAGAGGTCAGTGGAATTTCCCCACCCATGGCCTTTACCACCAGAGGAGAGCCAGCAGGGAATCTATGAACAGCTGCTGCAATCACCACTGTCTGCAGAAGAAATGAGAAAATGCTGGTGCACTCTAGTTAAAAAATGGAAATATCTTGCACTGCATAAACTTGAGCCAAAACCTGCCAGAGGCATCGCTGCTCACTGGAGTGGGCTCGAGGTCTATTTGTACAACAGGACGTGTCTTCTTCTCCTAATCACTGAATCAGGGGAGGCAGAGCAGGGACAGACACCCATTTTGTTTGAAGCCAAGTGATGTCCATCAGGGAGGAGCCCACAGACAGAAGTGACCCGGCCCAGTCACAGCTTGCTCGTTCTCAGGACGGATGGGAGATGCTGAGGACATATCCTCCCTCCTTTATCCCCACCTCCCCTTTTTGTTTAAGTGCCATTACATTACTGAAAAAATACTTATAGTTAATCAGTGCTGCTTAATCCTGTTCACTTCCATCTGTGCCTCTTTGTAGCCTGACACCTCTCCTGTCCTGAGGCCATGGAAAGCAGAGGGTATTTAGCGGGGGGGCCTCTGGGGAGCAGCTGTCCCCAATCATCCCGTCCACAGCCCTTTCATTCCCAGATTACATCTAGTACCAACAGTTTGTGTGTGGGAAAAATCAAAGATGTCAGGGGCTGCTCCCAGGACGTGCACTGAGCGCAAGGTGCCCAATCAGTGGGGCGCGGGCGCTTGACCTCTGTGCTCACCCCCAGTAATGAACCGGGGCTGGTTTCCAGCACTCTCAGCCTCATCCAGCCCCTCCAGAGCTCAGCAGCAGAGTAATCAGCGACATGCCCAAGCAATGAAAGCAATCTGTTGTTAACTGGCTGAGCAGGCTTGTCCAGAGCCCCCAGACTTCCTCGTTCAGGCATTTTACACAATGGGAATTTTCTCTTTAAAAGAGGAAGAAAAACCTCTACAGGCTAAAAGATGCCTCCTCATAACCTTCCTTCCCCAGTCCAGTGCTTCAAAAACAGTTGACAGAAAATCCCAGGATGAAATTTCAGAAACCATGGACTGTAATGAAAGTGGAATGCCTGAATAAGTCCTAATGGACTAGAAAGATTTGATAGAAAACAGAATTTCTTTAATATTATTCCTTCACCCAAGCTCATGGGGATGAATCCATTGAGTTACTCACATTCACTATCCTGGGAGGGGCTTTAAATCTTCAGTTATGGCTGACCAGGGTGTTTCTGATGGATTGAAATGGAAACACTTCTACCATGTCTTTGTGGGTGCAGCTTTGAACCATAACTCACTGCAAACAATATTCCGTGTTTTGGGTGTCAACCCAGATACCAGGCAGAGGGACCAAAAACTTGCTGCCTGCTGAGTTTCAGCCTGTCAGCAGCAGCACTGGGTCATCACATCCCGGTTCTGTTCTCCAGCACTCACTTGTTACCAGTAGTTGCATATCTACTATTTTAATTGTCAGTATTTTACTTGTCAATTTAGCATCTAATTAAGCATTCAGTCACAGGAGGGCCAAACACCACAGGACTCCTGCACAGGGATGTGCTGACCCTGTAGCACCGCCTGGCTTTTGGCTTCTGGTTATTTTAACTTCCAAGATGATCCTTTACACCACAATATCTTCATAAACCATGAAAATGAAGTGTTTTACAGATGTGTCAGTCAAGGACAGGACAGCAAGTGCCCAGCCAGGCTCGTGGCAGGAGCCAGTGGCTGAGCTCAGGGGCCAGTCTGAATGCTTGACCCCTGCACCCATGGGATGCCGCCAGCTTCCCTGGATCCTGCAGGGGAGCAGGTACCTGTGCAGCTCCGAGCAGGGATGGAGGGGCCAAAGCTGCTCCCTCTGGCTACCCCTGGGATGCCTGCTGTTCCCACAGGCAGTGACCTCCTTCCCCGCAGGTCCCTGTCCCCAGCACGGCAGCCCTGCTCAGTGCGTGGCTGGCAGCACAGCCCTTCCCTTTGGTCTCCTGTTAATCCCAGCCCCAGCAGTGCCTGTCTGGCTCGTGCAGCACGACCTGAGCCCCCCAGCAAGGCAGATCCAGTAACTCAGGAGATGCACAGATGTGGGTAAGAGTTCAGGGCAGGCAGCATGAGAGTATCACATGGAACTGCTGTTAGTGCTTTGAAAAATTGAATCTCCATCCTTGGAGCAAATGCTCTTTTTTCACTGCAGGAACAGCACTGCTGAGGGTATCAGTGGTATTGCTGGATAAACTTGTCAAAACTGGGTAATACCTTACGGTAGGATAATACTCTGTGAGGGATTTAAGCACTTTTTCCCAGTGGCTCCTCTTCCAGCTTGGCCAGGGAAATGCTGGTGGTGCCCAGGTCACCTAGGAAAAAAGCACTGTTATTTATGAGTGGTGTGAGATGACGCTATCTCTTTCTTCCACACTTCAGCAGCTTCCTGTTGCTGCCTTGTTCGCAGGTATTTTGCAGGATTGAATGACCTGATGTTATCGAGCTGCTGGGCAGAGCTCACGTGTCCCGTCAGATCTGATCCCCTGGCGCAGTGTCCCCTCCTCAGCGCCCAGAGAAACAATCCCCATTTCTCATGGCACACGCCAGGAAATGTTGTCAGGCTTGCATAAACAGAGATTTTGACAAGGAAATTTAGGTTTTGCCTCTGTTATTTTGTCTAATGCTTCTCATGTTTTGTCTAATGTATTGCAGATTGGTTAGAACAGGAGTGTAGGCAAGCACAGCTTGCAAGATACATAGAATGTAGTGTCCACTCCATTTTTCTATTAGGCAATACTTAGGGGCTTGAAACTCTACTCCAGTTTAGGAAAATATTCGGATGTTTCAATGCAAACTCTTAAAAAATGAAGTTTTAACACCAAAAGTGTGTATGCCAGCCACAGCCTTGGCACTGACCCAGTCATGCCCAGTGACCCAGCTCAGCCTGATTGTATCGTAAAAATTTCACAGAGTCACAGAATGTTAAGGGGTAAAGATCACCTGGTCCCAGCCCCAACACCTCCCACCAGACCTGGGCGCTCAAGGCCTCTCTTTCCACAAGACTCAGGACTGTCTCAAGGACACAGGACCCTGCCCAACATATCCATGCCCAATATATAATTTATGTGTAATAATTTTGGTTGTCCTGCTATACCAAGGGCCATTCCTTGGGCACCCTTTGGCAGAAGTTCATCAGTTGCTCCCCAGGCATGAGGGAAAAACAAAGAGCAGAACTGGTCATGAATTGGCAACATCTGCAGTTGTGTCCTACCTCATCTTGCAGATTTTCACTATTATTGTCACATATAAATATCTGTGATGCCCCAGGTGATCTCGGGAGGGGTGGCTGAAGCTCTCACTGCAGACACCATTGTGCAGTGCACACCATCGCTGGTATTTCTGCCCCACCCTGCCTGTCCTCCACCCCTTACAAGGGTACAAAACACAGAACACATTTCCTAAACAGCTTCAATCACACTCACATCCGTGTAAGAGCAGCAGCTGGGGCTGTCTCCTTCAAAACTAAAACCCAACTGTGCCTTGAAAAATGAGGACATGTCAGGCGGGGTGAAACCTTGGCCCTCTGCAGCCGAGTGGGAACACTGGGACTGTTCCAGCGGAGCTTGGCCGTCACACCGGCTCTTCTGCTCTGGGGCACCCAGGGAAATACGGGAATGGCCTGGGGCCCCTCTCCTGGAAGGGAAGGTGTTGGGTTTGGAGTCTCAGCAGTGGTGGTGTATCTGCGAGCAAGCTCAGGGCTGATGTAGGTATCTCCAGTATAAGTTATGGAGTTGTTAATCCTCCACAGGTTTTAATAATCATTTAGCATTTAGTGAATACGCTGGACTATAAAAGTGTTATTAAACCTAAATTAAATGCAGATTTGGAACATAAATGTGCTATAGAAATTTATGAGGGATCTTAGCAGCGAATAATTTTTTTAGACATTGCTGTGAAAGCTACAGAATATCAGTTTCTGAATTAGTATAAAATACTGTGTGTTACTTGTCCATTATTGGAGAGTGTGTCTGTGGAGGTATGTCCTAAAACCCTCATGCAATCCAAAACTTAATTCATTGGCAGGGACTTCCAGGTCTGTAAAAAACAAATGAACCATTTTCATGTCAGCACAGTACTCCACCACCTGGAATTGCTGTGTGTGGGTCCCACTTTCTCCAGGCCTACCAATCTCAGGATGTGCAGGAATCACAGAATCCCAGGATGTTTTGGGTTGGAAGGGGCCTTAAAGGTCTTCTCATTCCACCCCCTGCCATAGCCAGAAACAGCTTCCACAGACCAGGTTGCTCCAAGCCCTGTCCAACCCGCCCTTGGACACTTCCAGGGAACGCAGCTCACATCCCAAAGAGCTGAGGCTTGTTTGGGCTGCCAGTGCTTGTACATTCCTCTCCTTCCCTGAGAACGACCACCAGAGAGCCCATACTGCAAAGCCTGGAAATGTGCTGTTGATGAATTCAGGGAAGCCATTCCCAATAAATCTCAAGCACCTCACTGACCACGAGGTGTCAGAGGACAGTATTGCATGTGCTGACACCCCCCGGCAGAATTTGCATCAACAGTACTGATTTAATTTCAATTGATTTTTAAAGGAGAAAAGCAAACCTACAGCAATTTCAACCAGCTTACAGACCTGTTGATGGCTGCAAAACCTGAAGATCCTGCACACTGTAGCCTTTTGGTCACTCTGAGGTACACGAGGATCCCATTTTCTACAGAACTGCAAGGTTTAACAACTTTAGCAGAGCAAGGCTGTTAGCTGATAAACAAACCTCATCAGTATCATAGCTAGGAGACAGAATCTACCTAAAACTCTGCAGTGGCCAGGAGATTAGGGCAAATTTTAGGAAAGACAGAATAGGGGAGAAGCTAATTGACCTAATGATTGTGTTTTATTTTAGAGTCATGCCAAATTTCCGTCATGGTCTGCACGAAAAAATTAACACCCAGCTGTCACATGTAACACACAGCTGTCCACATGTGTATTTCCTAAAGGACCATCTCTGTTTCTAGTAATTCCAGATGCAATTGTAAACCTTACCTTAATCAGGCATGATGGAAACCTGCTCCCATTCAGACAGGGAAAGAAGGGGAGAAAGGAAGCAGCAGTGCAAGGGCAAGGTCCTGGAGCACTGGCTGAGCACTCGAGGTAGTTCCTGGAGGAACAAAAGAGACACTTCATGTGGGCTAAGTGCTCTCAGCAGAGCAAATCAGTGTTGATGACTTCCCCTCACTCATGAGACTGATGCATCCACGGTTTCTATTGCCAGCCCTGCACTTGATTAAAGGACACTCTGCATCCAGAGCAATGTTGTTGTACAAAATGCCTGTGTTATCAAATAATAAACTATTTGTCACAATATTGGCTCAAGGTTTGGGAATTTTCTAATGTAGGAGGAGAAAGACAATTGCACTTCAAATAAGTACAATTTTTGACTAATTGTTTGCAGATATGGCATAGAAGCAAGATGGCTTGTTTTGGGAAAGTAATGTGATTTTATTTTACAAGATTCAAGCTGAAAAATAAATGCTCAGAGCCCAAACTTGCTTAAATCTGTACATTTGCAGTCACTTGCAGGCAAGCTACACTTAGAGCACTGGAGAGTGTCCCAACATGCTGGGCTCCCCTTTAAAACTGGAATAAGAAGCAGTCACCATATTAGATTTAATCACCCGGGCCTAAATTTTGTTACAACCACATGGGCAACTCTTCAGATCTGGTCTACAGACCAGACTTGAGCTGTGAAGTCTTCCCTCTCCCTGTACCATACCCATGAAGACACACACAGAAATTCACCCTACAGAGCTCATAGAGGCTGGCACTCCTTTTTCTCACCATTGCTACATGGCCTCTCCTGCATGGGAAGGTCTCAAATGCCACTGTGTCTGCATCACTCTCTTGGTATTCTCCTGTGCTGGCCCCCACGGGGTGACCTGCACAAGCATTTTCTCCCTGCAGGACATTTATCAGCACAGCCAGAAAGATCCTGGTTCTCCATTCCAGCTGGGTCAGAGGCTCAATACGTGACCTTCTGTCACTTGGTCTTCTTATGTCAAAATCAGAATTGAGTTTAAATCTAGGAACACACTGAGAGCCAGATGCTCCAGCTGAGCCAAACCTTTCTGGGTAAATACATTGCAAAGAGCACAAATCATCCCATTTCAAACTTTGGGAATCTGTATATATTCAAATGTATACAAAATGTTGCTGTTTCTCGACAATAGGTTCATGGTCCAGAAGAACAGAAATCCAGCAGGCTGAAATTAATAATGCATTAGAACACCAGTGCATTGTTTCCCATTTAAGGAACTGCCTGGATATAAATAAATCCTTACTCATATTCTGTGATTTAAATAACAGAATCATTCTTACCGTGAGTAACAAATGCACCTTTCACAAAAATAAGAGGTAAAAATTAGTCTTGAGAAGAAATCTCAATGAGGCATGAGTCTTAAACTTTGATGTTCTTGCTGTCAGTGTACTGAATGTGTCTTGGTTCAAAACTCTCTGTTAGTGTCCGGGAGAACAGGGCCCCGTCCCGCGCAATGGTGACTTGGGAAGACAAATGCCTTCACTTCATATGTCCCTCCTAACCTTCTTCTTCCCCCAGATTTATATCCTGAGTATGTATCTGAATATGATGTCACATGGTCCGGAATATCCCTCTGGTCAGTTTGGGTCACCTGTCCTGGCTGTACCTCCTCCCACCTTCCCATGCACTCCCAGCCTCCTCCCCAGCATGGCCAGACAAAAGCAGGAAAGGCTTTGGCCCTGCCCAGCCACAGCAGAAATATCTCTGTGTTATCAACCCCCGTGTTCAGCACAAACCCAAAACACAGCCCCAAACCAGCCACTGGGAAGGCAATTAATTCTACCCCAGCCAAAAGCAGCACATTAGGAAAAGACTGAATTGGAGGAGTGGAATTCAAGCTAAGGCCATTTTTCTACTTTTGATGCTCTTCCTAAAGGTGCTGTTCCGCCCCATGCCCAAATCACGTGTTGCCTAAATTAGTGCCAGCACTGTGTCTAAATTTTCCTCTTGCAGAATGCAAGGACCGTGCAGTGCATGGAAACATGTACACAAATATTTCCCCAAAACAACAACTAAGCTAAAACAAAGAACATGGATCAAGGATCATGGACCCTCACTGAGATCATTTTTCAGTGAGAAATGGGCCCTGTGTTCTGGCACTAGTGAGAAGGTGTTGCTTTGCATCTGGGGTCCCAGCCTGTAGTGAGAGTTACTCATGAATATTCGAGTTCACTGGACAAGAGGCAGCTGAATTATTGCACTTTTACACATCTCCAACAATACCTCCAAATAACTGAAATAACCAGAAAGAACTGAGGCAAATGCTTTGAAAACATCATATTTAAAATCTTAAAAGGAAAAATTTCAGTTTAATAACTGGTTGCATGGTTCCAAAAAAAATGTGGGGTGCTATACATTCAAATCCAGTAACAGCATCCTTTTGCCTGTAATTTCACAGTAGCAAAAGTTGGTTGTAAGGTAGATTACTTAGCCACTTGATTTTTTTAAAATTTCTAATATGTAGCCCAGAGTATTCTACTCTAAAACTCACTGCAGCATTTGGAGCGAACAAGCAAAAAAACCCAAATCATAAAGTATTTTCCTTTGCTTATATTATCAGTTCATGAAAACAAGGATCTGATGAACAAACTGTTTTAAACAAACAGGGGTTTATTAGTGTGCAGTACAGCAAATTGTGGTTATTTCTCACATAACTTTGTTACATGCCAAGCACTGATTTCCTTTTTATATAAATGAAAGGCTATAAACCGATGCAATTACCCTCCACACATACATTAGTTTAAATGCTGGGGTGTTACAAACCCCATTTATCTTTCGTGCTTTCTGTTAGGCTGCAAGTCAGCTCCGAGGTTTAAATTTTGTTTAAAAGTTCTTGGCTAATTGATCACTTTAGAGATGCTTTAAACACAGGTAAAACACCGACAAAGACGTTAAAAGTAAGCTTTCTTAATGGATGAATTGCAGCTATCCATCATGCTGCAGCTACCTCCCCACCACCCTCCCATTAAACCCAGTAAGTTCTATTAGAGCTGTTAACATGTGGAATCTGTTAATGGAAAGTGTATAATGCACAAGGCGTGAGGGGACCTGAGGGCTCCGACAAGCAAAGTTTGGAACAGGAAAGCAAATGCTGACTATTCCCAAAGTTCATGTAAAGCCAGGTCAGTGTTCCAGGCCTTTCTCAGAGGAGATTCGGATTTAAAGCCTTGCTGGAGCAAAGGCAGCGAGGCCTCGTTCGCTGGCACAGTGCACATGTTATATTTCAAATATAACAGCAGGCAAAACATAGAAGTTGAAGGAAAAAGAGGAAATATATTTATTTTTGGCTTGAGAAAACAGTGTGACACATGACAAGCCTGGATCTCTTTCGGAGAGGCTGTGCTCTACATTACTGAGATTAAGTTTGATCATTGCTGAAGGAACCCAGAAACCGCCCAACCTGGATGGCAGGGCTGTAATAGTCGCTGTTAATGTCTGCTGTTAGCTGATTCCTGACATCTTGAATGCATTGCTGGGGCAGGCCTCCTCCGAGCTTCTGCCATGTGGATGCTCTGGCAGATGGAGAGCATGGATCACAGGGAAAGGCTGGCTGGGAGCTTCAAGGACCGGCGTGTAATCAAAGGCTTTGAACTGCTCCTGGCCTGTGAGACCACTTTCCATGTTACTAGGGGGACTATCAGAACACATTATAATGACCAAAGCCAGTCCATGTAGTAACAGCTGTGAGTGTAATCCAAAAATTAGCTCATTAATTCACAGGAAAGTATTTTCTACTCGTCTTTCATTACAAAAAACGTGTCTGCTTGTTAGCGAAACCTAGAGCTTTAACTGGAATCTTTAAGACATTAGCAATGCACATGTGCTTTTCTATGCCTTAGTGGGAGATTTATTGAGTTTATTCTCTAATCTTTGTTTACAAGCAGAAATATGATGAACATAAATCATTTGAATAAGATTTCAAGCTACAAATCCCTTTTGCTATTTTCCGACATCGTCATGTTATTTCAAACCTGCAATTAATTCTTTTCTCTGCTGGCTGGTTTGTTTTTAAAAACAATTTCACTCCACTTGACCTTTGTATTTCTTGGAAAAATGTTCAAAGTTGGAAATAACTCTAGATGTTATCTGTTAGTGCTTATTTACCATACACAGTGAGTTCAACTTGAGCTGAAGCTTAGGAGCCCCAGAGAGGTACAAGATGAAGGGGAAAATTCCTACCAGTAGGAATTAGTATTGCAGGGATGCTGTGATCATTATTAAGGGCAGTCAGGCTGCTCTTCAAGTGGTGGCTCTTATAAAAATGTCAAATATTTAAAAAAGAAAGGAAAAAAATGATGACACAATGCCAACTCAAAGAAAACAGCTCTCCAGGGCTCTGTCCTTCAAGCTGCTGGGCATGCTGGCCACAACCTGAGCAAGCATTAAGACAATCACTGCGTGGGCACAGGTACAGAATTGGGCCCAAGGCCCTGAAACAGCAACAATTCTCATTACTGCTAATTAATTCCAGTTCCTGTCATTGAACAGGACGAAAAGGTGCTGTGCACTAACTGCATTACAGCAACTCAATCCCTGTTACTAGAAGCCCAGAACTCTACAAAGCTGGTAATTGTGATATTAGAGCGATTTTAGTGATTCTGCAAGAGGAACTTTTATCTTTCTAGGAAGTTTTTGTCTGTTTTCAGTGGAAAATTGTGGCTTAAAAGGGCTGCTCTGGTTTTGCAGCTGCTGCCAGCTAAGGATCTGCTGAAACTTGTGTTTTCAGAAGTGCAGCCCATCTATATTGGATCTACAACAGGACAACAGCATTAGCTAAACTATTACATCAATGGTATATAGTCCAGATACACAATCTCCACTTTTTTATGCTAGAGGGAGTTCAAGTCCTGCAAAAAAAAAAAAAAAAAAAAAAATTCAAAGAAAAAAATTGAATACAGAAAGCCGACAATATTTACATTTAACAGATTGCAGCATTTGGGTTTTCAAAAGACTGAGTCCAAGGCAATTAAAACTTCGGTGGCCTTTTGGTTTTTAAATTGCAAATAAAGGGTAACACAGAGGAGGGAGCGAGGTCTCTCTGCAGCACATGTGGCTGTCAGGGTTTGACAGGTGTGTGCTCGGGCGCTGCCGCTGCGCCGGTTCCTCGGGAACCTCGGGAAACCTGAGAGTGTTTGTAAACAGTCTGTACTTTCTCAAAAGTGCCCTCGAGATTTGTTACAGGAAGTCAAATTGCTCAAATCTACCTAATTTGGCACGATACGTTGAAAGCATGCTTGAGTGATCATAATTGCACTGGGACTGACTTCATTTAGCAATCTCTGGGCATACCTTTCCAATAACAACTGCAGGCGATATAAATTCAGTCTCTTGTTTGTTTCTGAAAGTGATTAGCCTAAAAAATTTGGAATTTAAACACTCATAATTGCAAAGTGTTATTTATATTCAATTTTGATTTATTAAAGAAAAAAGTACCCTCCATTTTTCTTCTTCTTTTTTTTTTTTTCTACCCAGGAATGATTTGAGTTGCTTTGGAAAGCGAAAGGGGTAGAAAATAGAAATGAAAGGAAAAAGATGTGTCTCAGTGGTGGTGAATGTCGCTCTTACAATGGGATTTTTTTCTCCTACAACATGTAATTTTGCAACAAGAGCCTAAAAGATCCTGATGTTTACTTCAAGCCTGGGCTTTTTGCTGTGAAATTTCTACGGCTCACTGGGATTAATATAATTTTCACATCTATGCAGAAACATGTGCAAAGATAAGGCAAATCAACTGTGCTGTACAACTACAAGAACAGAAAGAGACCTCAAAGAGTCCCACTTACATTCTGAGTTTGATAACCAGTGTTATTCCCCGTGGCGAACAAGGCTGAAAGAAAGATATTTATTTGGTGCATGCATTTGAGTCTTTAAAACCAATCCATCTAACACATACTTGCACCCTTTTTATATTTGCATTCTCCAGAAACTGTTGGGGTAAACCAAGGGAAAGATGGGCAAGAATTTTCCTGAAAGTGAATTTTGGGAGAAGATCTGCAGAACAAAGGTTTTGATTCATGAATGTAAGGAAATGTTCATGAAGACTTTTCAGCAGGATGCTAGGCTCCAACAAGTGAAAACATCCTCCAAAAAGCCCATAACATGTATAAACCCCAAATGTCAGATTTCCAACTAAAGAAAAATGCTGTGAACTCTTTAGAAATTTACTTACAAATTAAGAAATTAAATTCCCAACAATTGTGTTGCAAAGTGCAGTTTAAAATATTCAGAGAAAACAAAAAAATTCATTAGAAAAAACTGTTTCCTGAGAACATCTTGCTTTGCCCTAATCACAAACAGACCTGTGCGTAGCTCCCTCGCTCTAATTAAAAACAAGAAATGAGAGATGAAGCAAAGCAGCAAGATCTCCATCAGGGCTGACCCTGTGGCCCCAGCCTTACACTGCCAGGAAGGACTGAGCTCTCCTCGCAGAAAAAACAGAAGCTGGACAAGTCTCTTTGCCACACTGGTTTTTTCCATATCTTCTTTATAATCATCCTCCTCCTCCTTCCCTGTTCCTAACCCTCGTTGTCATTGAACATAGCAAATTCTGTGCCCACAGATGGGTGAAACCTTGTGCTCAGCACCAGCAACAGGGTGTCTCCACCACAGACCTGAGCACTCAGACAGGCCAGGGACACCAGCACCCCCCAGCAGCAGGGTGGCAGCAAGGATGTCATGTTTGTCACATGCTGGCCACCTTCACGAGCCCATCTGGAGACCCCATGGCTCTCTAAACCACCTGAAAGGAGTGGGTAACCAGGGAGATGGATAGCAAACTGACAAGAGGAAATGGCCTCGAGTTGTGCCAAGGCTGGATATTAAGGTTGGATGTTCAGGTTGGATATTAGGGAAAAATCCTTCACTGGAAAGGTGGTCAGGCAGTGGAACAGGGTCCCCAGGGCAGTGGTGAAGTCACTGTCCCTGGAAGTGTTGGGAGGCTCCCGGATGTGGCATTTGGGAACACAGTTCAGTGGTGAACGTGCCAGAGCTAAGTTAATTGTTGGACTTGAACATCTTGGAGGTCTTTTCCACCCATAACAATTCCTTGATGGTTCTATGATCTGTCCTGGCAGGTGATGCCCACCCAGGTGCTGCTGCCCACAGCCCACCTGGACACCTGGCTAGGAAAGGCAGCTGAGCACAAGGAGGGAAAGGCACACACTAAAACTCCAGTGGAATCTTCCAGACATTTCTGAACCCCTACAGGGCCCCGTGGCAAGTCATGGGATCCCAGTGTCAGAAACCAGCATGATACCAGCAGGTGTATCCAGGGGGAACAGGTCGCTCAAGTGGGGCTGGAACAGAGGAGGAATTTCTCAGACACATCAAGCTTTACCTAAAGCTTACTTTGTTTTTAAAGTAACAGATTAATCAAATCATCCCTAAAATAAAGCCAAACTTCAGGGTGAATGATTTAAAAAGGGTCTGTGCACAGACTGTCTCAAGCTAGGTGGGACCTTCACCTACTAAGCAAATAATTTAGTGCTATAATTATCCCATTTCCCTGTCAGCAGTACTACTGCTTACCCAAAACATCTCCATTTAGTTTTAAACCAAACACATTATTTACTTGATGGGAGGGAAGAGAACAGAAAGAGCAGCAAAACCTGAACATTCATCATTGTTGTTTGTGCTCCTTGAAGGACATTGTTGAATTATTGCTATAAACATTCCACATTTGGCTAGATGTTGTTGATATAAACAAGGATTTTTCCTCATTAAGGTAATTTGGTGCAGTTTGAGAAACTGATTTATCAAGAGAATTAATTCAAGGCAGATATGATTTGTGTCTCTTTGTACTTGTAGATGTTTCAGCATAAACATCCCCATTAAAAAGAAATTACTGCTAGCCTGATCCTACTAACAATTGTTTTCAAGTACACTTCACATATGCAGACACGATGTCCCTGCTCAGATTTGGAGCTGTGCAGCAGAGCCCCCAGCTCACTGTTGTCACGGTGCAGAGGAGGCAGGAGAGCTTGGCGGATGCCTTGGGTGGTGTTTGGGACCTTCACATGGAAGGTTTGGTGGTTTTGGAGTGGGGCACAGGGAAATTCTGTTTTCTCCTCCAGTTTTCCCATGAGGTACAGATTTAAAAGGACTTTCTCAGGCTGGAGAGAGGATGTAACTAGGCCATTAAAATAAAAAGTCTCTCCCTCCTTCTCTAAAGTGCACTTTATGTAGTCCACAGAGGCAGGACACAAATCAAGTACCAGTGAAACCAGCTGCCCCTGAACCAAGCAAGATTTGTCTGTAGCACCTTGGTTCAGGAGTCAGTCCTTTATATAACATCTCCTAGTCTTTTTTTGTCAGAAACAAAGAAAGAGTCACAGTGGCAAATGGTTGGATTTCAGAGAGCACATCAGCCACCCACACTCTCACAGTTTCCTCTGAGCCTGTGGAACTCTGATATGGCTGCAGAGCTGGCACAGGGAGACCCAGACCAGGAGCCCTGTGCCCTTCGGGGACAGCATCTGGAGACCCAGCAAGAGTGAACAGCACTAAACCCTGACTCTGGACTCTGAATCACCATTCTGCAGGTTCCTCAGCCTTTCTTTCACATGAATCCACCATGGAAAGGTTCCCAAGCACTGACCAAAGCTCCTGAGCTGTTGCCTGTCTTCCACTTACCACTGGCCCTTGGAGCACCTCCACAAAGCAAAACTAAAGTGCTTGTTTGGCCCAGTGTACCCAACTGCTTTGGAAGGTGCATGACGCGGGCAGCAGCAGCATCAGTTGTACCAGGCTGCCTGAAAAACAGGTCTCTGCTCAGGGAGGTACTGAATACAACTCTGTTACCATTTATTTTGCTTTCTGTGCTTGCTGATGGGAACTTGCAAATACACATGGCATGTTCCCCTGCTCCAAATGGACCAGTGCTTGCTCCTTGGTTCCTGAGAGTCAGGGGCACAGACCCGGATTTAGGACACTCTGGTTCCTGTGCTCTCACTTGTTGGTTCAAATTTCAGGGTTATCAGTAGTGATCATATCATACTGATTTTCTTGCCAGCCAGGAATACAGAGTATAATTTGATAAAGAAATCAAAGTCTTCTAATCTTGGCACAGAAAGAAATCAGGCATGGAAAGGAATGGGGAAGCAGATCAATCTAGTTTAGGTCACCGATATACCTCTTGTCTTAACCAACAGCCTCTCAAAGACTGAAGTACTTGCTGTTCAAAACACAGCTGAAAATGCCTTTTTTAGGCATTTAGGCTGAAAATGCCTGGATTTATCTTCACTCAAAGGAAACAGGCTTTTGGTGATTGAGGACAAGCCACCTTTCTGCTCCCAATCTCGGTGATCAATCCTGTAGGGATGTTGAACATCTTCAAGCCACTGTTAATTGAGTCTCCTAATTACAGTGCTCAGCAATCCACAAGCCATGGACATCACAGAGGCAGATCACATATTTACAGAGAGGGCCCTTGGGAAGTCTGGGTTAGTCCCAGGACAACTTGAAAGGAAAGATAAGGAAGCTTAAGGGGACTCTTCCTCTCCTGCAGCAGACGAATGAATTAGCAGAGAAGGCTCCAGCTCTGGTCAAAGGGAAGGGATAATGTGGTGATGAAGTAGGTCTTCAATCACAGTGATGTATTTAAATGTCACTCTAAAGAAGATCTAGAGATGGAGGGAGAAAACAAAGTCTCAGCCAAAATAATCAGGCAAATTTGAGGATGCTATGGGTCAGTTGCATATTGTAGTCTTTCTAGCACAAAATTCCTTTCACTTTTAAAAGGTCTTTCATATATTGTTCATTGAAGTGACAGAACTTCCATTTAATCAAGTTATTGATCCAGTTTTATTGTGTCATTTCTCTCACAGGGGAATCTTATATGAAGTGTTTTATTTTCCATGGGCAGAAGGTGTCACAGGGGCCGGGAGGGAGTTGTGCTGCTTGACTAGGGGACTACAAACAGCTGTGGGGATTCTGGTGGCCCTATCAAGGGAACAAAGTCCTTCCCTGGTCTCTGCCATTGGACAGGGTTTGAGATGTGGCCTCCAGCCCCAGGCTGAGCTCAGTTACAACAGCAACACCGCAGTCAGTGTCATGGTGGCACCCGAAGCTCCCAGCTGAGGCGTGGTGAGGATTGAACTCCCTGAGACCCTGACAAGGGCTGTGTGTGAGTGTCTGAGATGCTTCAGGGGTGATCAGGCACCTGAATGGCCGAGGGGCAGGAAAAGAGCAGTGAAGCTGCTCTGACATCTCTGGTGTCAGTGCAGGGACAGAGCATCATGCGGGATGTGTCAGGGAGCTCCGGTCCCACGCCAGGGCTGAACCCTGCCTGCAGAATCCCTTTGGGCCAGGCTCTGGCTCTGGGCATTGCAATAGAGGCAACAAAGACAATACACTGTGCTCTCCTGTTTGAGGTTTGAATTTCACATCCTCTGACATAAATCACAGCCACAAGGCTCAGGGGAACACAGGGTAAGAGAAAGTCCTTTTTTCATCTGCCTTTTCAGGAGTGAACACTCACCTCAGGATGCACACACATAGCTGAGGTACTGCTGTACAGAAATTAAACATAACATTTCACTTATAACTAACTGGTAATTAACTAGAAATTCATTAACATCTTTGGCCTTCATGGAAATATTTATTTCAAGGAAATATGATGCATATACATCATCTGGGAGGGGAGAGGGGCAATGATGAGCTTATCTCCTAGACCTTGAGAAGATACAGAAGTCTCATCGCCCTACACTTCCCTGATGGTTGCTGTCAGCAGCTGCAATAAGTGGCTGCATCCATTACAGGGATGAGAGCTGTCAGCAAAATGAATTAGAGGCTTATTGGGCCATAGCTGCCTTTTATACCCTCCTGGCAATTCACTTTCTGCCTCACATGTTCATGAAAAGTAGGCTGGGAAAAGAGGGCCCTAGTGCCTAAGAACACAAAGTTTGTAGATTGTTTTTCATCTTCATAATGGAATAATGTGGGGTTTTACAGCAATTTAAACACACCTCTTTTTTTTTTTTTTTTCCATATATATCCCACTACTAAAGAGCAGTTGTCATCCTAAATCTTAACTAAAGATTATTTGGAAAGCGTAATTAATGGCTGTGAGATAACATCCCATCCGCAAAGCTAGGTAATTAATGAGTAATAACTGATGGACTTGGGACTGCCAACAAATGTGTGTCCACTTTAAACTGAAGAACAGACACAAATCCTGATTCACCTGGAACACCAATAAGTGGGCATAACAAAGCTCAAATATTAATTGATCTGGCCCTTCACACACCAGTTCTGGAGGAAGGGAAAAAAGCCAAATAAATCAGATTTTAGTCTGTCCCCACCTGTCCAATGCTGCTGGTGTTTTTGTTTGTACAGTCTGGAGAAACACCCACATCCCGGGGTTCATTGGAGAAACACTGCCAAGGGCCCTTCCAGGCACTTACCAGCACAAGAAAACCTTGTGGCTCCTCCCAAGAGAGTTGTGCACCAGTGATGGCAAGTGTGGCTCACACAGGGGCCAGCAAAGGAGGGGAAGGATTGCCAGGGGTCCAAGGGTCCATCCCCCTCCCCACGGCTCTTACACCTTCTGCTGCTTCTGTTACCTGCCTCCTGTGAGTGACTGCCACCAAGGAAACTGTCCAGAACTTGCTCTTGTTTACCAGAAAATTCTCTGCTGCCTCGTACTGGCTTGAATCCGTCCTCTAAATGCCCAAAAACACAGCAAGATCACAGGAAAGGTGCTTATTTAGAAGAAATGAATGCATACTTTAATATTTTTAAACCTTGAATAATGAGTATTTCAGAATGCAGCATAGAAAAAGGTAGTCTACATGTGGGTGTTTATTTTATGCAGTTACAGAGTCTTCGGGGGTCAAGAAACTGTAGTGCATATACAAGAAAGAAGGGTGGGAGGTAAGAGGGGGAAATAACCTTTGGATGAGCATATATCTGTCTATTTTGTTTCCAAAATGCTGAGCATCACTGAGTATATCAGTAAAACATCCCAGCACCCAGCACTGGAGGGGAGAGGCACACGTGTGCAGGCTCAGGGGACAGGTATTCACCTTCACAGCTCATTGGCAGTGTGCTGCAGGACTGTGATCCCACAAAGGCACGAGTTTCCTTCCTGGGAAGGTGCAAAGCCATTCATCACTTTCATGAGAGCACAAAACGCCCACAGACCTCCCTTAATACAACGAGTTGTGTGTTGAAAACGCGAATTCCCTGTGTGGGAAGTGGGGCAGTCGGACCATTCTGACCTCCCCTTCACAGAGCTGAAGACAAAACCCCAACAAGGCTTGAGTGGAAGTGTCTCACGTGCTGTCACAAAAGCCAGCACAGCCCTCGCAGTTTTTCTCTCTAACTCACTCCATCTCTTGGCACTGTTGCTCGTTCAGCAACTTGTGGCTGAGCTCACTGACACCACCCTAGGGAAAAACACCCCAGAGCATGGAATTCTTCTCTGTCAGTCCTGGTCCTACAGCCCTTGTCCATCTGTTACCCCTGAGCTTGTGTGCACCATGTGGTGACAAGGGCTCAGTGCTCTAGTGGTGCCACCTCATTTTTCAGAGATCTCGGGACATCTCTGCAGCACAGCCTGGGAGCTCCGGAGTGTTGCAGAGAATGCTGAGGCATCACAACTCTGTTTTAGAGTCTCCAAACCTGCCTGGGGTTCCTGCATGCAGTTGTAATATGAAATTAATTTTGAACTTTGGGTTGCAATGTGAATGCAACCTACTAGTTGCTGTGAAAAACAACATGATGTGAAAAACAATAGTTCAACAAAATTGGTGTAATTCCCAGTCTAAGGAAATGCATAAACATAATGATTGTATTTTTTTCATGCTAACCAGCCCAACACAATCAACAGGCTGTATACACGAGGCTGTAAACCTTCAGCACCTCTGGACTCCTTCCATGCAATTCATCCATCCTTCAAAGGCAAAAACTCTTACAAAGAGATGAGGTGGATAATTCCACACAGTTCTGTAAGGCACAGAATCATCCTAAATTTGTTCATTTGCATTTGTGAAACAACACCCTGACTGTCCTTCCTTCTGAATTAGCCCAGGTTCTGTTCTGTCACTGTTCTACTGAGGCCCTGGCACAGGGTGCCCAGAGCAGCTGGGGCTGCCCCTGGATCCCTGGCAGTGCCCAAGGCCAGGCTGGACATTGGGGCTGGAGCAGCCTGGGACAGTGGGAGGTGTCCCTGCCCATGGCAGGGCTGGCACTGGATGATCTGTAAGGTCCCTTCCAACCCAGACAATTCTGTGATGCTCTGCAGTAATTTTGCCTTTGTCTCTCTTGATCCAGAGGAAACAGCCCTTTTGATCCAGGCATTTGTGTTTGGGCTCAATCAGTCCAGCTGCAAATACAGGCATGAGCTGCACTCTTTGGATTTGGAGTCATTTCCCCCAAATTGAAGAGTCAGTAGGGGGAAAAGGGAGGTGTGGGGTTTGCAGGTCACCTCTCAATGCAGATGAGTTTATTGCAATCCCAGTGAAAAGCTTCTGTTGTGCAGCAGGCGATTTCCAGGTGTTAACCAAGGAGCCAGTTTTGCCAAGCAACACCCTGGCTCCCAAGGCTGTCATAAATACTTGAGCATCCTGCCAAATTTCAGTGTGAACAATAAAGCACTTTCTGTTATCAGAGCACAAACCCCACTCTCAGCTACTGTGAGTTGCCCCTTGACTTTAATTCCAGGCACCCCCAAAATCATTATCCCTGGCAGGCAGGGCTGGTTGGAGCAGCAGCAGCCAAGCCTGGCCGGGACAGCCGGAGGCCTGACATTAATAAGGTGCTCTATGCCTGAAAGACCATAAAGGGAAAACCTTAACTAGGTGTTATAACAAGGGGATATGAAGTGTCACAAAGTGTGTAAATGTCACGAGCTCTCTATGAGGCCTCTCTGTTAAAAACCTGCCTCATCTCAGCTCCTCTGGGTAAAATATTTCCCTTCTGCTGCTGCTCTTTGTAAAATATTTTGATAACAAGAATGAAAATGATAATTTCAGTGGCACGTGTGCTGGCAGCTTTGTGGGGATGGCAGCACAGACGACAGCACTGAGGTGGGAGTACATAGCCTGATAACAAAACCCAAATGTGTATTGCCATTAAAAGCTGTTTACAGAGTGCTGCAAGTGTTTCAGATACAACATAAACGCTGCTTCCTGCCACCAGCATCCACACCCTCACCGTCAGGCATGTTTGTGACTTTATGCACTTGGTAAATCCGTGGGAAGGTTTCCATGGTTAATGCCTGTGGGGCTGGGGGCTGTAAACCCAGTCCTGAACCCCTCACCCCAGCAGAGCTGATCACTGCATTTACCACTTGCTGAGGCAGCTGCTGACACAGAGAGCCCTGCGGGACTGGGTTAGATCGCAGGGGGAGCATCTCTGCAGGGAGAAGGGCAGCCTTTGGGGGAGTTAGGCTGGGGTTTTTTTAGATAGATAATGTGCTGGAGAGAGAATTTCGATTATGAGATTAGAGAGCCATACTAATCACCTGAGCTGGAAAGGAGCCACAAGGACAACCAAGCCCAGCCCCTGGCCCTCCACAGACACCCCAACAATCCCACCATGGGCATGAGAGCGCTGTCCAAAGGCTCCTGGAGCTCTGGCAACCTCGGGGCTGTGCCCATTCCCTGGGGAGCCTGGGCAGTGCCCAGCACCCTCTGGGAGAAGGACCCATCATTTGGGATGGTGTTTTAAGGATGATGTGGTAGATCACAGGTATGTAGAAGTTGGTTCTACCATTCTCTATGCACGTGCAAAGAATTTAAAAAGTCACTATTTCTCTCCTAGGACCAAATACTCCTTAGTAGTTTTTAGGGACTGCTTCAGTGTCTAATTCCTGGTACGACCAGAAATCTTAGAATAACAGAATGGTTTGAGTAGAAGGATGATTCACTTCAAATGTTATGAGAAGAGAGCCGAAGTGCTGTGCAGAGCACCTTCCCTAGCCAGGACACCGCCATGCCAGCCCGTGATGAATTAGGGCTGTGCTTGAACGTAAAGACCAGCAAATTAACAGTTAATTAGGAGATGATAAATAGCAGAGTCCCACAGTCCCTCTGATTTAGGTTGTTTTCAGCTGCTGCCCTTCTCCTGTATCTTGACACAGCAAGTGTTTATGTGCACGACAAGTGCCTGAGTGGGCGCTGTGCCTGGCCTTCGTCAGGGCCGGGGCTCTCCTTGACACTGCAGCCTTGTCAGCATTTATCCCCCAGATAAAGAGAGGCGACAGGGCTCTCAGGGAGAAGCTGGGGCATGTGGTGGGAGGGAAGGGAGTGTTTCCCAGTCATGGTAGAGCCTAGTTCACTCCCATGGGTGCACTCCTGGGCCAGGAGTCTCCTATCACCAGGAATAATATCTCATCTGACCACTTGAGACAAGGGCTTGGCTCTGAAGAGGGTGTTAGACCAAACCAAAAGGGGACTGCAATTCATCCCTTCTCTGCACAAGGAGAGTTTTCTCAGTTCCTGCAGAATTCATTGGAAGAAATTCTCCATTCCAGTGGGAACAGCTTTGCTCCATGCAGCTCAGGCAGAGAAGAAACCCTTCAGGGAGGTCTCTGTAAAGCTGCAGCCCAACAGCCTCTTTCATGTCCTGGCACTGCTGGTGGCTGCAGAGCAGCAGGGGAAATTGCCAGGAAAGGCACAAGGTGCCCAGAGCAGCTGTGGCTTCCCCTGGATCCCTGGCAGTGTCCAAGGCCAGGCTGGACGGGGCTTGGAGCAGCCTGGGATGGTGGAAGGTGTCCCTGCCCATGGCAGGGGTGGAACAAGATGAGGTTTAAGGTTGTTCCAACCCAAACCATGCCATGATCCCATGATAAAATCCAACTAACGGGTAAAATAACCGAATTTTGTTAAACCTGCATAGGACTGGAAGAGCTGGATACTGACAGGACCACCCCAGGCCCAGGAACCCCAATAACCACGCTGTGTGCAGGGTGCAGGGGAGGGTGTTGGTGTCTCCACCCACACTCAGCTCTCTTTCCTCTGCTTCAGAGCTCCTCCAGGGGATAAGGTTGAAATAACTCTTTGAACTGCACACCTGGTTTGGACAGGAGCAAGATGCGATCCCGAAACATCGATGGTAATAAGGTTTTAGGGTTTTTCCTTATGAAGAGGAAGCTGCAGTGTATGTACAGAGTAAAGTCATAGAATCACTTAGGTTGGAGAAGACCTTTGAGATAATGAAGTATTAACTTCCCTAGACAAACATCACATTATGAAATATTCCCCTTTACTGCACCTCCTCTTTTTCATTTTGTGGGGCCTCCAGCAGTTCATATAGGCTGCATGGCCTATTCCAGAAATTACCAGATTTGGCTAAAACCCATGAGAATAGGCCCAAAATACTACTCTTAATTTGAAGTGGCTGTATATTCATGAATCAGGATCCAAAAGTACCCTGGTTAATAAATACATAAATCAACAAAATCCCTTAAGTGCCTTAAAGGTGATTAAACACACACTCAGATTAAATTAAATTCACTGTAGCTTTTACACATTTTTAAAGTAACTTGAATAGGTTTGTTTTCCCTTGGAAATAAATAGAACAACTGTGTGACATTCATGTAAGAGCATTGCTTCTCTCAATAAAGGCACATTCAACCAAATCCAGAAACCAACATTTAAATAACGTTACAGCTGGGCTTAAACCAACAAGCAGGAAAGGGTACAGTGGTGCCACCTTCCTCCCCAGTCCTAGTTTACAAAAAGAAGGGCACCACTGTAAAGGAGAAGCAATTTCCAAGTTTCTTTGGGAGCCTCTGCGCCTTTGCATCTCAAACACTTGGCTCCAAGATCCATGCAATTGTTTATTGTATTCAACTGCCATGCTTGGAGATGTGAAACAAGATGAAAACTTGGTTTGGAAGGTATTTAACAGTTATCAGTCTCTGAGGTGAACAATCATCTGCAAATACTAATATTCATTCTAATCCATGGCGGGCAGTGGATATGGAATATCAGTTACCCTGTTCCCACCCATCCTCACTCCCTGTGCAACAGCGCAGAGGAACTGGGCCAGTTCAGATTAATGCCTCTGTAGCTGTGGGCTTCTTTTGCTATCAGAAATGTAAGATTTAAGAACTTTAAACAAAATCCAGGCTACTGAAAGAGTCAATAGGAATTCTGTCTGTAAGAAGCCAATAGACTTTGGACCAAAACCTCAAGAACTGACCAAGGAATTCTCAGTTTTCATCTCTTCCCTGTTCAGCAGCTTCCTGTACTGCTTTTCCTCAGCTTTTATTATTCCCTACAGATCATATTAGTGAATCCTTCCTCCTCTTTTCAAATAAGAAGTTGAGTTCTTAGTATTAACAGGCAGAAAAGAAAAGGCTTAACCTGGCTGTATGTAATTATTTAATCATATTTCTATATCCCTGAGCATGCACATAATTTTAATCAACAGGTTTAAACTTCTCTGTCCTTAACATTCCACGCCACTCCTTTGATTGCTCTCTGAGATTTTCCCAAACTGCCTTCAAGAGGATGTGATCGTTCAAGGTCTGAGCTCACAGTAGCAATCCTAACCTACTGTTATCTCATTAATTGTGTGTTCTCACAGGATTAACACTGTTCTGCAGCGCAGACCCCAAGTGTGTGCGGGAACAACCAGTGGTTATATTTAACCCTGTAATTTGGGCTCCCTGTTTAAGTAAAGGAAACAATAATGGTGGCCTTAATTGCAGAAATTACCAGCTACTCGGGGTCTGACATGTGCTTAATGACCAGGGGGTGGAAACGCCAGACCTAATGCCACTTGGCAGACAATTGGAACTGATAATCACCTCTCCCAAAGCTATTGCTGGTAATCTGTTACGAACAGATTTGGCTAATTCCAAGCAGAAGGCTTGGGCAGCTTTAGGGCACAGCCCCCAGTGGCAGACAGGAATGGAGAATATTCACAGATCACTGCAAACCAACACGAACCCTGTAAGGACAACCATGAAGTACCAAAAGACAATGTTGTTTCCATCAGTAACGCTTTTTATAGAGGGTGCTTGCTTTCCAGTAATAATGCCCTGCAGGTTGTCATCTGCCCTGTATCATTCCAGGATAGGTATTCCATGTCCTATTTGTGCTGCAGTACCAGAGAACTCTTCCCGAAGCTGAGATGAAATATGCTGACACAGTTCAGTATTAATAATTATATTCCAGCAGGAAAGAACCTGCCTTTAGTGGAAGAAAAGCTTTCAAAGTGGTAATTGTAGGACTGATACTGAACAGATCAGTATTGGTGGATACTTCAGGTGAATTTTCTTATGTGCAGGCCTGCAGGAGGACTTGCCCGAGTCTGTCTTGCTTTTTTGCTTTCTGTCTCCCCAACAGCTTGGCCAGTACTTTTCTTTTTACTCCTAAGAAGTATTTCAACAGAATTTGTAACTATCTTGCATATTATGTGGTTTGTATAGACAGCCTTGGTCCATCCCAACCAAAATATTAACTGGATCCTGCACTGAACCGTTCTGTAACCTAAAAAAAGCCATGGCAGAACGTGATCGTTTTGAGGAAATGTGTAATCACTGGTATCACTTTTCCTCATCTATTCTCTAAAAGAGCTCTGATTTTCCTGCTCTGGTGTAGATTTAGAAATAAAAGGAGTGGTTAATTAGAAATATTTATAGTCATAAATCTGTCCAGTCTGCTATGCATCGCTCAGTACAACTAACTTTCCCTAACATGTGGGGGAAAATGAGCATTAAAAAAGCATGGCCAGAAGGGGGCCGGAGGAAAACATGTATTTTCAGTCACAAATTTAGGATAGAAGTGAATGGTGGAATATAATGTCAGTACAAAAGAAAGAAAACTGAAAAAAAGGCTCGACACAATTAAATAAAATCAAATTTGTTTGTTTGGAGTTTTTAATAGACTGAATATCTACCTAATCACAAGAGGAGGGTATTTAAATATGTTTTAAAGGCCAGAAAAGACAGGTACAGATTATACAAATCTATTTAATAGAGAAATAGCTTTTAGGAAAAGTAAAAGGCAATTATAAAGAAGAAAACAATCAGCTCTACTCCTTCAGCCTCTCCCACAAGCTTCCTGCATCATGAACAAAAATGAGAGTTTCATCCCAAAGGAGTTGCATGTTTGAAGAAAGATGAATCATGAGAAAATGAAAGATAATAGTGAAAATCCAAATATAACCTTCCCTGAGCTTCTGGTTTTTTGGCAAACGACAGTGATGTAGAGTGATTCTGGAGATAGCAGGAGAGCTGCTAATAGAATCTGAACATCAGGTTCTCAGTAGTAAAGAAGTAGTTTTTGCAGCTAGAAATAATTCCCATGCAGGAAAAAAACCCCACATCCTGACTTACTTTATAATTTAGTGACATACCTCAGATGATATTTATTTCTTGCCCAACAGATGCATAACCAACATCTCTTCTGGAAAAGCAATGATATTTTTGTGACCAAGAGGACGTCTCACTCACTGGATGGAAATGCACCGAACTACAAAGATGTCACAAGAAGGACTTGCAACTAATGATAATCTGTATTTTAAAACACTATTCCAGGTTTTGATGCTTTTCTGGTACATGTATTTCATACCAACAGGGTGTAATCACAACCAAGTTTCACGAATTTGTTTCACATATGTATATTCCACAAATTCTCCATTTTTTTATGGTTTTGTTGGTGCTTTTAAGAATGAGCACTGCTGTTAACTGCATTCCTGACTGTGACATAAGTAAGATACCCGGAGTGGAAGTTTGCCACAAACAGAAGGAGTTGAGAATTTGCTGTGAAAGGCAGGAGAGAGCTCAATTATCAAAGCCTTAGAAGTCATTCCCCTCCCTCATTCCGGGCAGGAGCCAAAGTCCAGCCTGTGTGCAGGCAGTGAGACCCGCCTGCAGCCCCTGTGCTGGAGCCCTGCTGCTGTCACAGCAGCCCCACTGAGCAGGGCACTGCATAAACACACAGCAAATTCCTTGTTTTCCTTCAAAGCACCCAATTCCAAATAATCTACCATGAAAAAAATCAAAAAACAAGCCAGCAGCAGTAGATATTATCTGCAAATATCATCAGGAAATTCAACACAGCGCAGCTCTAGCTTTGATCTCACCAACTTCTAGGAATTTAAACATTTTTCCACATACACAGTTTCCCAAAGACTCAAAAAACCTCAAACTTTCAGAACATAGAGATTTGTTTTGTTTTATTCCTCTACACAAGATTCAAGGCTAAACATTGCTACAGGTCAGAGATTCTCTGGCCAGGACTACAGGCTCATGAGCTGCACCACAAACTGGTGCTCTAAAACAGGACCTAACATTTCATTGGCTCCTTTCCATAAACAATATGAATTCAGAATCCAGTACAACACGGAGGCTATGCAGGAATTGCACCCCACTGCAGCATCATTCCACAGCACAGCCTTTGTGCTTGCTCTGTGTGTTAAGGACAAGTTCTAACCCTGATGCCCAGTGGACAAGCCAAGCCTAACAGGCAGCTTAAATTAGAAATACATTTGGCAGGCATCAGTTAATGACAAATATCGAACGTGGCTTTATGATACACTGATGAAATCTTCACTTTTGATGATGCACACATCATCCACGTCTGAATCAGGAAGGGTGTATAGCCATTAATCACAGTAATTGGTCGCCTCTTGCTGAAGATCTCATTGCCGTGGAATTTCTGCCTTAGGATCACAGGATTGCTGAGGCTGCCTGTCACCTCTGGAGATCATCCAGCCCAAATCTTCGGGCAGATTGCTCACGGATGTGTGCAGGTTTTGATTACCTCCAAGACTGGGCCTCCATGACCCCTCTGGGCAACCTGTTCCCATGTCTGGCCACCCTCTCTGTAAATCCCCAGCACTTCCCCCTCTGCCTCTTGTCCTGTCACTGAAGGCTCTGGCTCCCGCTGTGTCTCTCGTTGTCCCTGCAGGTATTTGCACACACTAAGTTTCCCTTCAGCCTTCCCATCTCAAGGCTTACAATGTAGAAACTGAATTGTCCTGTTTATTAATTAGTAATGGATTTATTAATGAATACAGATGGGTTGGAGGTCCTGTGACTACCTCACAGCTTCCTAAAGCTTTCACTGGCTCTGGAGTGAGAGGCGAGTCCCAAGTGTGACCCTCGCTCTGAAGTCTCTCACTCATTGCAAAAAGGGGACTTGAAGCAGTGCCCTAGAACACAGGTAATTGTATTTAGCCAACAGCTGATGGAATCACACGTGTGAAACCTCCAAAAACTTTCTGGGAGGTGTCTGGGTCTTGTCAATACACTCCATTTGCTCTCATTAGAAAATAAATTACAAAGCAGCATCAGTCACCAGTAGAAAAGCCACGTGCTGCTAAGTGACTTCAAAGGCAGCCCCGAGTGTGCTGCATGTGTGCTGCTGCCTTTGATTTACAATGGCAACGATTACTTAAGCTCAACACCAGTGCTTCAAACCCATGACTGAATCCTAAAATAATGAAGCAAAACATTTTTGATGGGATTATTTTCCTTGCTTTCTGATTTATGATCCATAAGGCTTCCAATATTTAGGCAATCTCGCATGCATTGGGCCTACAGTTTGTTTTGAAGTAAGAGATGATTCACGGAATTATTTGCCTGCAGAGTCTGGATCGTTAGGCAAAAGTGAAATATTAGGAAAATGATCATAAATTTCAAGTGTTAGCCACACTGCCAGCCTACATATCAGAACAAGGCTTTGTTTTATTCCTCTGCACGAGATTGAAGTCTAAACATTGTTTTATGTCAGGGATTCTCTGGTCAGAACAACGGGACAATGAGCTGGACCCCAAAACTGGTACTGGAAAAGGCACCACTTTTAAATGGTGACAGCCCATTTCCCAGCTGCGAGATGAGTGCCGGGCTGAGCTCCAGTTGAACAGCCAGCACCAGTATCAAAAGCTCAGATAAGCTCTGTACTGAGATAAGTTTAAAATACCTCCCTTTGGCCAAACACATCCAAACTGCACAACTTCTACATATGTATATATAGTGTATTAAAGCAAAACTTAAAATTCATCTCCTTAGGAACATTATCGTTGAAAGCAACCATGGATAATGCTGGTGTGAGATGAGGAAAAAAAAGTTCATGGATTACATTCTTCACCTTTTTATTATACACAGAATTCTAGTATCTATAATGTTTTAAAGTACTTATATACACTATAGTCTAATATGATTTATTTGGTTATTGCAATAACATTTTAGTGCCATTTTATCTGAGAGTTCATGGAATGTTTTAAAATCCAAGCCTAATGGAAGCCAATCAATCATCACATTTTCAAAGAACAAATTATTTAAGTTTTTGTACTACACGGAGCTAATCACTGCACAGAGATACCCGATTGTTTTGACTGATGTCATTCATTTCTCTTTAGGCTGACCTGATTGATAGTCTAAGTGCTGAAGTTAACCAGACAAATGGATATGTACTTCTGGGGTATTTCCAGCCCAGCTGCCTTTTTAGCACTAAAAACTTCATATGCCTGATAGCAACTCGCAGCTGCTCCTGCTCAGGCAATTGAAATTAAAGCTGGAACCGAACGTGACAGCCGACACTTTTTCCTCTTACATTAAGGATTTTGTCCATGATGCCTCCAAGCAATCACCAGTAATAAATGAGCTGTATTAAATCCACATCTTTATTTGAGTATGTGGTGGCCTGCTTTCCAAGTTCCCACTTCCACATCTTCAAACACTTATTAATAGCATTGCTGAGACACCCAAGTATGATTGCATCCAACTCTTCCTCTCCTCTCTGAACTGGGATCCAATGTTGTGTCACATTTAGGGTGTTGCTTTTGATAACTAGAAAAGTCCTTCACGTGCCAAAACCTGGCTACGCTCCACTGGGGGAGCTGCCTAACTGCAATCTGCAGGATGATTACCTGATTAAGACAAGCAAAATTTGGCTTATCACATGCAAAATCAGTAACAGCAATACAAGCTTCCCCAAATTCTGTGAGATCTAAGACAGGCCAGCTCCAGCCTGAAGTACTGACTAGAGTCTTTTGCTTTAATGTATTACATTACTGTTTTATTGGCTGACATGCTATAAAGGAATTGAGGAAAACTTTGCATGAGGAATTAAAGGAAAGACTTGCATAGCCATGATTTTTCATTGATGTGGTCACTGACCCAAATACATCACTGGTTCCAAGGAGCCACATTCAAAGCCATTAAAGCACAGATATATTTGACCTTTAAGCTATGACAGATGACATAAGCAAGTTATAAAAGTTTCGACTGTTTAATCTAAATTTACATTTTAAAGTCTTTCCCGGCCTGCACTGTGTAGAAAGTATCAGCATTGCTCTTTGTTTTGCTGCTAACAGGAAGAGTTTTCAGACTCTGAAAAAGCACGAGCACATCTAAACCACTGCTTAGATGTGGATTTTGATACAAACACAAGCTGCACAGAACCACAGTGGGGATAAGATGACAGAGCTGGAAATGGGAGAGTGGTTCAGCACCACACCAAATGCAAGAATCTCTTTGTCAAGATGCATTTTTACGTGAGCATGTGAGGTTCCTGAAATCTGTTTCCTGCAGACTGATTCTTTAAGCAGGTATGCAAAGATATGTAGACGTGTATGCATGTATAGGACTGTAAATAAAATATCAAATCATGTTTTTCTTATCACAGAATCACAGAATGGTTTGGGTTGGAGGGGCCTTAAAGTCCATCCAATGCCAGCCCTGCCATGGGCAGGGACACCTCCCGCTGTTCCAGGCTGCTCCAAGCCCCAATGTCCAGCCTGGCCTTGGGCACTGCCAGGGATCCAGGGGCAGCCCCAGCTGCTCTGGGCACCCTGTGCCAGGGCCTGCCCACCCTCCCAGGGAAGGATTTTTTCCTCATGTCTCACCTAAATTTTCCCTCATTCAGCTTAAGGTCATACCTCACAGAAACACCCACTTGGCCACAGGGAATGAACAGACTCTGGGACAGTTTCTGCCCATCTCAGCACACTCACTGGTTTTATATGCAATGAAATGCACTTTCAGAATGGACATTTTTGCCATACACCCTGGAAGCTGAAAATTCAGATGTTCCCTTCATGTGCTGACATTTCTTTCTAAGCATTGCTGGCAGAGCTCAGAGATCTCCAGTTGCCTCCAGGAACCATGTTTACAGTAGAGGAATCACTGATACCGTGTAATGTGGCTTTTGCAAATGGAATTTTAACCGTGTGACACCTGACAGAAGTACTCATATAAGGTTCAAACACTAATTATGTTATTCTAGTAAAAAAATCTGCCCTGTCAGCTGCCACTTAAAGGTCACTGTTGCTGTAGAAGAAAAGAAACAGCAAAGCAAAAGGCAAGTCCAGAGAGTTACAGGAAACAATGGCAGGTGTTAGTTCCAGTAAAAATAATACAGATAGAAGAAACAATGGTTCAGGGCTGAATTTTACCAAAATCCAGAATGAAAAAAATACATCCTTCCCTAAATCAGCCTGTCATGGATTAAACAAACTTTTGGTTGAAAATACCTCCACTGGAACAAAGCACTTCCAGTTTCTGCGTGTCCAAGCCAAATGCTGCTCTCACCAACCATAAAAACATCAGGAAAATTATAAATCAAGGCAACATGAAGAGGTTATCGTCAAAATGTGTTTGTTGAAAGGCTAAATATATTTGCGAGGGTAAAATCCTGCTCCTTTTCAAAATGATTAGATAACTCACTGCTAAGCCTGGGCTTCTGAGGTCCAAAGAGCTAAAAAAAAGTAAATGGAAAATAAATATTTTCATACCATTCTTGTAACCAAAACCATGATGCTGTGATTTTGTCAACTCACATTTTGCTAAATACAAAATTTTGAATTATTACAAAAGAAATATTTTCAAGTAGCAGTTAGCTATTGACATGGAAAATGAATTCAGCCCAAACTTGGCTTGATTCCATGAATATTTGGTTGACACTGGACATGGAGCTGCCGAAGGCTCTACACTGGCACCTCGCTGTTTGCCAAACTGGAATACACTGGACTGAGGTTCACATTTCATCCAGAATTTCAAAGAGAATCACCTGTTCTCATTTAAGAAGCAGAAAATTAAAGATTCTAAGCTAGGACAGTGTGTGTGCACGTATATATATATATAAAATTAATATATTTTTATATACACACACACATCAACACACACATATATCTATATCTATATCTGTATCTATATCTCTATATCTCTATATCTCTATATCTCTATATCTCTATATATCTATATATATCTCAGTATAGCTGGCTGCAGCATTTGCCAAAGAGCTGGACAGATTAGACAGAAATTTTTATGAAGGTAGATCAAAATTATTAGGTTTGAAGTGCTCAGTGAGCCTTTCCTTGATAAAGTACAGTTAGCAGTGGTACCCTGGAATTTCATAGCAAAAATACTACGTCAAATGTCTGGAATTTGAAACAGCAGCTGTGTAAAATATGCTGGAGTTTTGCTTAGCACAGAGAATGAGAATTTTAAAACCATAAAAGCAGGAACCTCCAAAACCACACAATACAGAACCTCAACTGGCTGCACAATTAAAGGGCTCGGTTCACAACTGAGTATCTTTAAACTCAAAAGTGCCGTTTCTTGTGGAACTGAACTTAGGACCAGACAGTCATGGCCTGGCAGGAGCTACCTGTGGGTGGCACTGGGTGAGCTCTGAGGTCTCTCCCAGCCCAGACTGTTGTATGGTTCCAGGGCTCACGTACCTGAGGAGGAGACACGAAGGACCTAAGGGCAGAGCAGAGCTGGCAGCGCCTGGAATCCCTGCGTGCCCTTCCCACGTGCGAGGCTCCTGAAGCTCCCTGTGCAGACGGTGCCTGGGGTGTGAGGATCCAGGCCAGGGTCACGTCCCCAGCCTGGTGTCCTGGAGCTGCTCAGCCGGGGAATTCTGCCCAAACTCACTCTTTAAGACGTAACTTCTCCCTGCGCTTGCTTATCAGTAAACAAATTGCCTGGATTATTGCTGAGATAAGCTCTGGATCACGTATCTCAGAACAGACAGAGCAGCTCGCCTTTATCAGATCAGCTGAGTGCTGTTTACACAGTAGCCCTGAGCAAGTGCTTGGAAAAGTTTGCCGAGTTTTGTGCTGTTTGCCACAGCCGAGGGCATCAAAGTCTGCACCTCGGGATGTTGACAGTGCTGTTATTTAACACCTTCAAGGCTTCTCCTAAACAGTTTAAAATACTTCAGTGAAATAAATGTAGCCAGAGCCTCCTTTTATATCATCTTCAGACTCGGGCTGGGGTGCCGGAAAAGGGGAAGCTCACACCTATGACACGTAGGAAATACAGCTCTGTAACTGATACGCCGCCTCACAGGGAACTAATGTAAATCTTTCAGCAAAGGGGAAATATGCTTTGAGTGTTTACTTTGAGTGATAAGGCCTCCTGATACATTTTGAACCTGCTCAGCTCCGTAAGGAGCCCTGCCAGGAAAGCCTGCAAGCATTAGTGTAATGAGTGGTCAAAGAAATCCGGGCTGGCAGTCCGGCTGGCAAATTTGAAATGCAGAGCTGAGCAGTGTGCTAAATGGAGCCTGTAACTTTGAGACTAATATTTCCTAATGTTTATTTAAGAGCCCACAGTGATGGGAATTGCTGAGTATAGGTATCATGTTATTCCTATTAATGGGAATGAAGAATAACATGAAAGAACTTAAGCAATTTTTGAGTTTACTCCAGCAGAATCTAATCCAATTTCCATTTTAGCAAGAAGAAATTCAGTTTTGTAACACTGAAGCAGATATATTACTTTTTAAAAAAGCCATTTCCAGGTTTTTTTTATATTTTAAACTGGATCAAAATTATAAAATGGAAAGATTTAATTTTCAATAATTTTCTTTAAAAGGTTACAGTAAATATTGCCGGTTGAAATATTTTTGTTCAGTTTCTTTTATGAAAAGCATGTAACTTTGCTCAGTTATGGTTGAGAGGAGAATTGTTTAAATAAAATGCCTGAAACAAAATCTCTTGAGTCGATGGAAAGACTTGCACCGGCTCCCTGGGCATTTGATCAAACTTCCATTCAGAAAACATTTTTCTCCACCAACATACTTAAGCTGTTAAAATTAAAATGCAATTTAAGCAATTACATAAATAAGAGTGACAAATGTTTCTTTTCCTAAGTGCAAGCAGGTGTAAGGCACAATCGAGGTTACTCTCCGAGAGCCGCACTCATCCCACGCGCCAGCGGTGCTGAAAGAGCCCGGGACAAAAGGAAGGAAACTTCAGGAACCTCAAACAAGATTAGCCCAGTTTACAACTCGTTGTACAAACAGATCCACAACAGCATCCCTTTGAACACTGCCAACTGCTAGCACGAGCCCCTGCCAGCACAAGGAGGCAGGAACGCCGTGGGTACAGCACGCAGGAGGATGGGCACAGAAATGTTCGCAGCTCTGCGCTGCAGCCCGCACCGCTGATCACCTGAGCAATATGCTCGAAGGAAACCAGAGCCCAGCCACCAACTGGCTCACCTCAAGGCTGGAAGTTTGCTACATGCCCTTACTCTCAAGTAGTAACTTCACTGGGATCACAGTGCAGCTTTCCACAAAATTCTGATTCAAATATATAAGAAAGTTGCAGGAAAAAAAAAATTAAGCCTTTTTTAAATGAGAGGTTCTTACATCACCAAAGCTCAGCCCTTAAATACTCAGATGCCTGCCCTTGATGCTCACACGCTGTATAACACGAGGTGAGCAGAAAACTTCCTTAGTTCTTTATAACACTTCCAAAAATAAAAAAATACTAAAGCCTCAGCACCAGCAGTTCAGCACCTAATGTAAAATACCTGCGCTTAGAACACATTGAATTGTGAGAATCCCTTACTTGATAATCACTTCTCCATGGCTGATCTCCAGATGCTGGATTTTTCTTCTCTTAGTATCAAATGCTCAATGTTTACTCACTCTATCAATACAAAACCTGCAGGACATTATTTAGAAAGGCTTTATTCAGTTATTACAAAAGTTTTCTTCAGTTAACCAGAGAGTAAAATCTCAACTAGTACAGATAGATGCTGATTTACAGCTAAGAAACAGATCAGAGTTTTGTTTTGATATCAATTTTTGTGGTTTCTAATGATTTCTCTTTGAAACAGCTTCTGTCTTTTCGCTGCCAGCATGTGATTCTGTACAGACAAGTACAGTTTATTAATGAGTTCTTCAAGTCCTTTTGTGTATGTTTTTTCCTTTGATTTTCTCCTAGCTAGTGATGAAATAAAGCATAATTCAAGAAGAAAAAGCCACCTAAAAAATAATATTGAGTAAGAAAAAAGAGAACTAAATTTTTATTTGCCTCTTATACATTTATATCCCATTAATGTTAATACTACATTTTAATAGATATATTTTTTAATTTCTCACAACTATTTTTCTTGAGATTCTTCCATGTACACACACCTCACTAGGAAAAATCACTACAAAGTCCCACTCTAAAATTGCCCTGTGTTTGCTGCTTGTTGTACTGGCAAGGCTGTGTTTTCTCAAGAGCCCACTGGCAAGTGAGACACACGGGATCCTGATGGAAAGCACAGCACAAAGAGAACTTCAACACCGCAATTTTGTTATGAGAAAATCAATACTTAAATATTTGCTTGGGTTTTTTGGAACAGCTCTGGTAACCGTTGAAAGGTGAGACAATTGTGTGTGGCTCATTTATTACTGTTTCAGAAATATTTTTGAGTGACCACTGTAGCAATTATTTTTACTGATCTTAAGAAAAATTGGGATTTGGTGGCTTTTTCTTCCCACACAGAAACTGTGTAAAAATTAACTATACCCAAATGCAGCTCTGTGGGAAATAGGTTGGTATAATGACTTTGCAAAGGACAGAGGGATTTTATTATTGACCTGTGTTGAAGGAAATGATGGAGGATTTTGAAAAAGCCTTTCCAGACTCCCATGTGATGGGCAGGTGAGACTCCACATACCCGATCTCGATGAGCAGCCACTCCTCAGAGCACTGCTACAGCTGCTTCTCTTTACTGCGAGGTCTGAAAATTGAATCACAAAATCCCGGAATCCCAGGATGGCTTGGGGGTGAAGGGACCTTAAATCTCATCCCCCCCCCCCCCCCTGCCATGGGCAGGGACACCTCCCACTGTCCCAGGCTGCTCCAAGCCCCAATGTCCAGCCTGGCCTTGGGCACTGCCAGGGATCCAGGGGCAGCCCCAGCTGCTCTGGGCACCCTGTGCCAAGGCCTGGCATCCTCACAGGGAACAATTTCTCCCTGATATCTAGTCTAAATCTCTCCTCTTTTAGTTTAAGATTGTTCCCCCTTGTCCTATCACTATCCGAGCTCCCAGAAGATAGAATTTTAGCCAAGAATTATGATCCAATTCTTCATAATCTTTTACAGTCCTTGGTAGGAAGTCATGCCAACATGCAAACCTGGCACTAATTGTTCCTCCCTCTCCTCTGATTGAGCTGAGCAGGGTTCCACACCACAAGGAAAAGCCAGTGGCTCTGTTTGTACCTTGCCTGGTTCTTTCTACCCCATGAATCTTTATTCCCAAGAAAATAAAAAGGAATTTAAAATCACATGCAAGTGTCAGTGCAATCAGCAGATCCTTGCAACAGGGCTTCAGTCCTCTCCGAGGAAAGTGAGCAAAAAAGCCACCACTGGGGCAGTG
>NW_008238633.1:650765-651442 GCF_000691975.1 Corvus brachyrhynchos
TGGCAATGCGCGACGGGGAAGGAGCGGGCGGGTTCCGCGCACCGAGCCCGGGGTGCGTGAGGCGCTGACGGGAGGAGCGCTCTCCTTCTGCAGCGCTTCAGGCACCTCCAGAGACGGAATTACAAACTGCTCCACGGCACGGTAAGGATTTATTGTAATTTGGGAACTGAATAAATTACTTAAGTGCAAGTACCCAGGGAGAAGGAGCAGTAAAACCCTCACAGCAGAATCTGCTAGTGATTTGGCAGCTTTTGTCTTCACGAAGCAGTTTAAAATAAATCATTCTTTGATTTCTGTGCAGTTCTGTTATTATTATTGGACGCCCTGGTATCATCTGCAAACCACAAGAACAGGGCTTAAGTAGTGAAGCACATGTTTCACATTTATCAAAATTCCTAACTTTTTGATTTCTTCTATCATTTCAGTCTGCACTGAACAACCAATTAATTTAAATACATTTTTGAGGGGAAAGACTAATAAAATGCTCACACTGAGTTATACAATTACCCCTTAGAAGTTTTCTTTTTTACAGTTACGGTCAGGTTTTATCTAATTTTATTTTATTACTGCTGAAAATTTCCTTGGGATTACAGCTACACATGAAAATGTATCAAAACCCCCATATTTTAAACTACACCCACAAATCAAAAACCATTCAGGGGAAAAAAGCAGCATGA
>NW_008238633.1:651537-682756 GCF_000691975.1 Corvus brachyrhynchos
ATGTTTTTAGATTCAGCTGTATTTGCAATACCTTTTGTTCTTTATAATTTTTTTTTCAGGTAGTGGCAGGAATCTCTTCCTGGGGGAGTTCTTCAATACCTCTAAGAAGTTGCAGAATATTTCTATATCTCTAAAAATATTGGGAACAAAAATCCATATTCTTCAAGTGTCAATCCTTATAAGGTACACTTTCCATTTCTATGTTGCTCTGCACTAGAACTTGAGACAAAATTAGACAAATCTGTTTATTTTTATGAAGAGCAAAAGGCCATGACTGCAGTGAGTGGGCAGAATAAACCTCTCAGGACTTAAAATCTAGTACAGTTTTTGAAGGAAAAGGGACTCCCAGAGATAGATGCTCACCTTACCATACTCTCTTAAAAGATATGGAAATATTTCTGTTTTGTTTTCTTTTGGGTTTTTCTGTTGGTTTTGCTTTTTTTTTGTTTTCCAGGAGGTTGGTCATAAATGGCAATAAAACACTACTTTAGGTAACTACTTTGGGAACTGTTTTCCTTTACAATTAGCCTAAAGAACTCATTTTTGTACCAGGTAGTCCCAGCTCTAGTTACTAAGAATTTTTGCTTTTAAAAATTAATTGGTAGATATTCCAAGTGCTGACTTGGGATTTGCACGACGTTCATCCCAAGATTAATGGAGAGCACGTGGTGAAAACTCTACAAATCACCTGGAAATCCTAAGAAGCAAGTGAATATGTGCTAAGGGACGGACTGTCTTTGCTTCCACATGGGGAAATCCACTGGTATTAAGGGCACTGTTAATCCTGAGGAAGGATAGTAAAATCTGCTTCGTCTTCCATCAAGTGTGAGAACTTTGAGAACTTTCACAGCAATTTTTCATTCTCTGAATTTGTTCCCAACGTATTATTAGAAGTCTGCAGGAACATTCAGGGCTGGATCAGCCTTCCCAGTGTACTCAGAGTCGTACTGGACACACTGTAAGAAGCGGTTTGGCCTTTTAAGAAAACCATCAGTTCAAAGTATTTTCAGCATAATCCAGGACAGTAAATCACCAGCTAAATAGAAACATTTACTGACAGCTTGAGTACAAATGTTTTATTGTGAAGAGCAGTGAGTGTAATGACCAGAGCTGTAGCCTCTTGGTCTGGCTAAACAAGGTGGTGGCATTGGTGGGTACATGTGATTAAATGTCACTGCCAGGGCCAAGGTGGCAGCTAAAAAGGAAACAGGAGGAGTCCCCACCAGGCCTAGGAAAGATTTGGAAGGGTTTTAGTAACCTTTGTCCATGTGGGTCTAACTGAGATAGACTTATTTACCCTGAAAAGGGCAAAAAGATCCATCACAGTCAATAATGCTGCTCTGAAGCTCGATCCCAGTAAGGGCCCTTCACTGAGGCTTGGCCTTGGTGATCCTTGGGGGTCCCTTCCAGCTGAAGATATTTGGGGATTCTGTGAAAGTTTAATGAGATGTAAAACTATCACAAGCTGCTCCCAAATCGATGAGCCATCTCAAAACTGGCTGAACTAACCAGCCTTAACAGCAAAGATTTGCATGCCCACACAAAACAAGCTGTATTGGCTTTAATCCAGTCCAGACCAGCTTAAATTCCATTTGGTCCGGTGTCCATAGTGGTGTCAGTGCAGCAGAACCCACGGGGTCACCCAGGGACCCTCCTGGTTGGGATCCTCCCCTCCAGAGCTCGTGTTCCTGCAGTGACACTGCTCTTGGCACCCAAGTACCCAGGGTGGGGCAGAGGACTGCAATTACTTTATATATATTATTTTTATCCATGTATTTATAATAATCCAACTCCACATTCTCTGGCTGCACCTGTGAATCAGATCCAAATCTGAGTTATTGTCCTGTTAAACAAATTGAAAATATTTTCATTAGTTAGTGTTCTAGTCTAAAAAAAAATTAGAAAACTAATTCCAGTTCAATGCCTTTATTTTTCCTCTGCGATAGTCTTTTCATGCTGCAAGCTTCTGCTTGCTCATCACTACTCTTCTACAATAATCTCATTAATGCTGGGCCTCACTGCAGTACTTCCTACCAAGTATGAAAGCTGACCAGGAAAAAAACCCAAAGCCAGACCACTGTCACATCCCAAACCTTGCAGAGTTGTTTCGCTTCTCTGTAGCTTGGTGTCATGGACAGCAGGCTGCAGAAACATGATAAAATCATGTTATATATTAATAATAATGTATAATATTGTATCTTTTGCATAGGACATTTTTACATATAACACATCACACCAGGATGCTTGCACTGCCCCTCTTCAATATTGTTAAACTCTTTTTCATTTTATTGCCTTTAAACAATGAGCAAGTCTGCCCTGCTATAAAATACTTCATCACCCGATTTTCCAGGAACCAGAGTTGAGAAAAAGTGCAGGAGGGCAGGGCAGGTTTTATTTGATTATCCATGTGTGCTGTGTGATGAGGGAGTTGCCACGATGGGTTCAGCTTTCTGCTGAAAAAAGTCAATTAGCAAGCACTGAAGTATGCATCGACCTGTCAGCTCTTACAGTAAGGCTGCCTCAGGGCAGCCTTCTCCTGCATTCTTCCCTCCCAGTCAGAATTTCTTCTTAATCCACATAGTTGGAGCATTGAAGCATAACCTGTTTCTTCCTTAATTGATTCTAAGGTATATTGTTAAAAAAACCCCAATACCTTTAAGGATCCTTTAAATCTAGGGTTAAATTATGTTTAAACCGAGGCAATTTAGGCAGATGTGTCAAGCAAAGCACGTGTTCCAGGTTTTAAGGAATGGGAGACTGCAAACCAAACCACCCCAGTGAAAAGGGACAAAGATGGAAACCTCACTACAAATGCTGATTTCTCTCCCAGCTCCACACTTGGTCTTTAAAATTTTTTATCAGCTACAACATGTGACCAGATATTAATTAATTTGTCTGAGTAAAAGGGCATTAGTAGTTGAAAAGGAAATGTGCTCCAAGACAAAATATCTTAGATTTTTCAATATTCCTTACAAGTGATTTAAGGGAGCAGAAAAAATAATGGCTCAGTTTCCAGATAGTGATGGAGACTGGCTCTGCTTAATGCAGGAGATCTACAGCTTTTTAGTAGGAAACAAAATTCAGAGGCATCTCTTTAGGATATCATTGAAACAACAAGCCTCAGCACCTTATGTCTGATTACTGTAATTAAAAGGGTGTTTTTAGACTAACGACTCAGTTTGGATAGATCTGGGATCTGCCTACACATATTCCCCAAAAGATAGTCTGGGTCTGGTGGAAGGTGACCGTACCCATGGCAGGGGGATGAAACTGGATGATCTTTAAGATCCCTTCCAACCCAAGCCACCATGTGATTCTCTGATTCTATGAAATTTTGGGAGCATTTAGTCAGGTCCATTAACAGAAGATCCATTCTGAACCACAGCACTACTTGTGCTTCTGTTTGCAAGGACAGACACGCAAGCACTGGCAGGTGAAATTTCAGAATTGAAAGGTAAACCCTTCTTGAAGTTCATATGAGGGAAAACAAAACACGGGGAAAAACCAAACTGAATGTAAAGGACTGGATTCCACAACTTTTGAGTGCAAAGATGGGTGCCTGGTGTAGGACTCATTTGCAAAGCCAAAAGCTTGCCATGTCACAGCCAGTGTATTTCAACTAATTCAGGATTACAACACCGTTTATTAACTAAAATAATTCAAGAAAAACGCAGGTATGGCAATTCCATATTAAAACAAATGTCTGCAGCCATCACCACTGGATCCCTGTTGCTGTCTGTAGCAACTTTCTTCTCCTGCCCATTCTCCCACACGCCCCCCACGGGTTTCTGCCCTCCGCCCCTGCTCGAGCTACGTCACCCACGTTCTCCATGTGCTGCAGGTGCCAGGGGTAGCTTTTACTTAGTCTTCTTTCAGCACTTCTCTTTGGACCTTTTTTCCAACCTGGAAACTTGCACATGCTTTAGTCTAGACATGAATACGCTGTCTGTTTTTGCTCCTCAGACAGCATCTTTTCACAGTAACTTCTCTCTTTATAGCTCAAAGTAGAACCTTGATATTTACCATTGGGGAAATGGAGGGAAAAACACCCCCACTGTGGCAGTCCCAAGCCTCTGCTTCCCTGGGTATCCATCCCTTGCCCAAATGCTGGTGGTGGACGGTGCCACTGAGGAATGCCACTGCAGAACAGGATGCCATAGTGCTGTAGCACAGCCCCCACCACTGCCCCTGGCCATCCCCCAGTGACCCCAGCACCGAGGAGGCTGAAGTGTGTTCCTGAGGGACAGCCGTGTCCTGCTGGGAGCTGCACCAGCACGGTGAAATCAGGAGCGCCTTGGTGCCACCTCCACACCCTGCCCACACACCCGCCCTGGGCCTGAGGCTGCTGGGAGACAAGGTCATCTTATTCCTGCCCTTCTCCTCCGTGTCCTGGCTCCCCCCTGAAACAGGACAGCTGCCAGCCAAGGTCTTAGTATACCTGAAAGAAGTTAAAAACTATTACTAATGATGCTCAATTTTTTTCCTCTGGCCAGTTTCTAGGATGTCAGGGTAAGTACATTCCATCCCAAATGTAGCGTCTCCAATTCCTCCTTCAAGCCTTGCTCTGTTCATCACTCAGTACCCAGCTTGTGCCTCCAGCCCAGGCCACATTACTGCTCACGGCTCATGAGCGCTAATACAGATTTTGTTTGAAAAGCCACACGTTAGCAAACCACAGTTATTTGCAAGCCTGGCCCAGGGCTAGTGTCAGACATCAACACATAGGCAGCACAGATATTTTATTTAATTAAGTCATGCCATCTGGGCCAACAATGAAGGCACTCATATACTTTGCTTTCAGACTGCATAGTGCTCTGATCCCCCAAAATTGTTCTAAAAGTCAAATCTCCATGGAATTTAAAGAACACTTTCAGCTGTTACTTGCATTAGACTGAATTTCTGCTGCAACATACTCGGGATTTTTCCTATCCTAATAAAGCGAGTCAGATTTATGTGCCTTAGTTTCATCCTAATGCTGCGTCCACTGTGCAGGAAATTACTAATGAGCAGCTAAAAGGCCTGTGCTATATATAGCAGGTGTGGGCACCACCACACAGCCACCAACGTTATTCTGCCAAAGGTTATTTGCTATGAAAAACAAAGGTAGCGCCAAGCAGCCAGGCCCTGGACATGGGGAGCTGCTCCACTGCAGGCTGTGCAGAGCTGCAGCCTTACTGCCCATGTCTACACACCCTCCTGACAAAAACTACACTTTCTTCCAAATCAGAGGTTTCCTAATGCACCCACAATGAACAGGAACCAGGCAAAAAAAATTTGTGAGAAATATGAACTCAAGTCTTCAGAAAGGAGAGAAGCTTAAAGGACGCTCAGTTTCCTGACTGGGTTTTGGGGCTCAAAGAAATTATAGACTCATGGAATCACAGAATGGGTTGGAAGAGACCTTAAAGCTCATCCCATTCCACCCCTGCCACGGGCAGGGACACCTTCCACTGTCCCAGGCTGCTCCCAGCCCCATCCAGCCTGGCCTTGGACACTGCCAGGGATCCAGGGGCAGCCCCAGCTTCTCTGGGCACCCTGTGCCAGGGCCTGCCCACCCTCCCAGGGAGCAATATCCTCCTAATACCTAACCCAAACCTTTCCTCCTTCAGTGTAAAGCCACTCGTCCTATCACTGCATGTCCTTCTGCAAAGTCCCTTTCCAGCCTCCTTGCAAACTTGATTCAGGAAAAAATCCAAATTCAGGAGAATGTTCTGTATCCCCCAGCACCAGCTTTGGGCCATGGTCTGAACCCAAACATGGCACACAGCCACACACCTCTGCCACATTAAATGTGATGGGCAGAGCCACTGTCACTCTAAAAAGCTGTAAATACCTACACAGTTGGAGAACACTCGTAACATCAAACAGGGTTAAAACCCCAGAAAACACAGGAAAAATGCACAGGCAGAAACTGAGCACGTGCAGACTGCTCAAGTTATTCTTAATTGCCCTTTATCCAGACTGTGGCATTTCCACCCTGTTTATGGGAAATTTACTGATCCTTCTCGGTGATGGGTGGTGTGGGTAACACCAGACCACCACACTTACCCAGAGTCAGGGCACATGATTACAGTGCGACTCGTAAATGTTTAAAATTAATTAAACTGTTTCAATAATGTGACTGAAATATTTTAGCAAAGTTTAATAACTTCAGCTGAGATGCAGAATTGAGCCAGATGTAATTGAGTCACCATGAACCCCTGACAAGTGCTACCCTTGCTCTTTTCTTGATGGAGGGAAGATTTTATCGTGCAAATCAAATTAAATAGAAAATGAAGTGTTTTGCTGAACTGAGGCCTAAGCCCTCAGAAATGTAATTTTTGCTCACTGTATTAAGCAGCATAAGGTATTATTTAGTACCTATAATATTCAGCTTTTCAGAGTTCTAGAAGGACACGTTCACCAAATTTTTTGTGAGGTAAGGATATAGAGAACAGGAGCTATGATCGAAGTACCATTATGTCACTCTCTCATTGCTGGATCTCTGGGAAGCTGCCCAAGTCTTTGCTCTTCCCAGCTACAATTTACATCTGACTACATTAAACAATTGATTCTAACACACGTATTTCAGCACCAAAAGCCCCTGTCTCCATGTTATTAAAAACAAAAATCAACCCATATATCCTGGGAAATGGCATCACTGAAAATTTTCAAGGAAGAGTATTTTTATATTCCTATTTTCCAAGTGTCTGTATTTAGCAGTGCTGGGCAGAAAGTCAAACATTTCCTTTTTGCTTCAGCAGATGCGAACTGCTGAAACTTCTCACGCTCTTGCTACCATCTCACATTAAGAGAGCAAGAGTAAGTGCTCCTAAGTACTGCAAAAATATCTACGCTGGAGACATGAACAGCAGATGGATGCTCCAGTCAAGCACTACTTAGTGCCATCAGCAATAAGCACTCAGGAATCAAGGACACCTGCAAATTAATTTCTTTAACATCAGGCATACTCTGAGCTACCACAAGCTGCCTGTTATTCTATTATTATGGCTCTTGCTATTTAAAACAGTTTTAATGGATCCAAAAGAAGCATAACAGCAGAGGTCATTATGAAGTATTACACTGATGTACTTGATGCTGTTTTTCTGTGCTTCCAAAAATACAATCAAACTGTTTTAACATAGCTGGTTTATGTAGTAATGAACTTAGAAATATCGAGCAGTGATGAAGATACTGTACAGAACAGCAAAACATGCTGGGGAAATTAAAGAATTGGAATGTGCTTTAGTGTGGCAGCTGATAAATCAAACAGAAAGGCCAGCATTGTTATTAGTAATTGGTTAAAGAAAAGAATCGCTTAATGCCAAGCATTCAAAAAGTGTTCAAAATAAGGCAATTCAAGAACGGCATCTAAATATTTCAGAAAATGTTTAAGAGGATATGAGTATTCTTACAAAGCATAAAAAAAATTTAGGTTTTTTAAGGAATGAAAAACTGACTTCCGACTTATCTAGTCAAATTTAACCTGGAAGGATTAGCCAGTGAGTTCCATGTAGAAGTTAAGTACAGTTTAAAAAAAAAAAATTTGGACTGCTAAGTTAGCACAGGGTTGGGGGAAAAAATTGAAGTTGGGAATATTAGCAAATAGCATATTTGGGTAAATAGGAACTCACTGTATTTACACATGACCTGACTGGGAGTGAAACCAAAGCAGTCCCTCTCTTGCATGTATGACAGAGAACTCACATATGTGATAGACACAGCAAATATTGCCGAGCGCGTTTATTGCATGTGCAAGGCAATTTACAGCTTTGTCTCCCAAGCTGGAGAAACTTTTGAGAGACTGGACACAAAGAACAAGTTTCATGATAGTGAGACAGAAGGGGTTCAATTTTCCCAATTTAAAAATAATTCTGGAGGGCTGAAATGCACCTTGAAGGAGCTGAAGGTGCCTGTCCCAGAGCTCCCTGCTGCAGGAGCCGTCCCTTCTCCATTGTGGCCTCAGGACTCAGAAGCTGCTCAGCTGGAAGATTCTCTGTCATGGACACAGAAGATGAAGCAGACAGCTGCAACGGCCAGAAACCAGAAGGAAATTTTTGGCGACTTTGTAGGAAAACATTTTGAGAAAGGACAACTGGATAGTGAACAGACAGGCAGGGAAAGGGCTGTTATGACAGCAACACGTGGGTAAGGCACAGAAGTGTCCTTGGTGACACTGGAAAACATTGGGAAAGAAATCCTGCTGAGGATCAGGGGCAATGCCGGCGCATTGCACATCTCCTGTAGAGTTCATGCACTTGTGCTTTAGAAAGGGCAGCTATGGTGTATAGACCATCTGATTTGTGAAGCACAAATCACAAAATCTGTGAAGATTACCAGGATTTTGTTCAGTTTATAAAGAATTTGAAAAGCAGGAGGAATTATAGACATGAGAATGGCAATTTCTACACTCAAATTCTGGTAATTTTGCTTGTAAATTGTGTTAGTCATCCGAAACAGAGTATGTGTAAAGATGTAGAAACTGCAGATCAGGATCAGAGAAATCTGAAGATCAGACTGGACAGAGGCATAGCCTGAAGTCCATCCTGTTTGACTTGACCATGTTGAATTCAGTGGGATTTTCAAATCTGTATTAGTTGCTTTGCTGATTGGGATTAATACGTTTTACAAAAGCAACAGCTTCACAAGGACAGAGGTTCAGTCCTTCTGTCTCTCTTAGACCTATTAAGGCACCTGGGACTGCATTCCTTGGACTGTGTCATGGGATTGACATACGTTCTGAACTTTTCCTCTTTCTTTGGTTTTATCTATTTCAGTAGCAGCACAGATCTAAGGAATAAATTCACACATGTGAGTTTGGAACATTAAGTCCAGTCCACAAGTAACAAGATTTCAACCAAACATGAAAACCAATAATCTTCTCACTGCTTAGAAGCCCTTGATAAGGATGCTTCCATTCTACAGCCCTTGTAAAACAGTGCCAAAATTTGTAGTTTCTACATTTACTGCTCAGAGGGCAATTTCTAGGCTTTATCTTTCAGAAACAAAGGAACAATGAAAAGGAAGGGAATGCTATGAAGGAAAAGTTACTCAGTTCTACACCTTTATGCAAAATATTATGCACAAAAGTTTGTTGGTGGAAGTCAAGCTGAAAGTTCAACATCATTTCTTCACCCTCTTCTAGCTCCCATATTGAAGCATGTCACTTCATACCCTTTCAAGACTGTGATAGCTCACAGACGTATTGAAGATCAAATTATTTTTTCTTTCTGGCCTATAAATTCTCCAGTGCTTGACAATTGCTATGCTGAGGAGCATCTCTGTCTCACATAAACTTTTATGAAGGAAATAAAATATTGTAATCTCAAATTTGGTTTTCATATTTGTGTGGATTGTGAAGTGGTATCAGCTGTTGGGTGAATGTTTAATCTAATTGCCCTCAAATTTCAGACAGTTATTTGAAGTGGCTGAGCACAAGAGTTTGCATGAACAAGCACGCAACCACACACAGGTCTCTGCGTGCATTTATGTGCTCTATCCACTGAGTGTCTGTGAGTGCACATGAGGATCTGTGTGTGCATGGACATGGGTATTTTCACACTGGGCCCCTTCACTCCCTTGGAAACACGACAAAACTCTGCTGACATGAATTGATCGATATTTCTGTCCAAAAGATTTTAGGCTGGGACTTCCAAGCAGGTGTCAGGTTTGCAGAAATGCCCTGAACTGTTTTATGACCCCAAATCCAAAATACAGGGTTAAAAAATGCCTAAGGTTGAGACTTGTCGTTTAATGCTATTTATTTCCAGCAAAATTATGTCCTCTTCCCATTAAAATAGGCTTTTCCTAATTTTCCTCCTGATGTTTCACCTGATTGGATTAATCTATTTTCCACTCAATGGAATGAACTAGCTGTGTGACAAAGTGGCAAAGAAATCCCAAACAGAATATAAAATTAAATATAAATTACTTGAAAGCACGTTACAGCAAAGGATAAAAATACATAATTCTATCAAGGAAAAAAGTTGACTGTCAAAAATTCAACACACAAAGTATATATGAAATACACAATCTGGTTTTTTTCATGTTTGAAAAATTACATTAATCCTTTTAGTGAATTTTTTTAACGTGTGGAGTACATTAGTCTGGATTAACGGATGGTGTTTATCATACTTTGTATTGTGGTTTCAGGAAATAGTCTGGCAATGCAAGGTTTCTACAAATGGATTTAAAATTAATCAACATCTATTTATGAGAAAGTTTAAACCATTATTAATACACTGTAAATACAGATCTCCTTAGAGCTGACCCCAAGTGTCTACCATCTGCTCAACTGTTGTAATCACATTTTTAAAGAGCATGGTCATACATAATGATTCTTCTCAGGAAAGAGCATCCTTAAGTACATCAGCAACATTTTAAATTCCACTTGTGTAATGCAATAATTTCCTACTGCCCTTTGCTAAGGAAAAAAGCATATGGTGGTGACTAAAAGCCAATCAAGCAACCCTTGATTTGTTTCCAGGGCTGCAAGGATGATGCTTTTTATTTATTTTTGGAAGAAACAACCCAAAAACTTAGCTCATATAACTTTTTTTTTAGTAAAATGTGAGTATTCTCACTAGCTTAACAAAAGCAGTCTAGATGTTAATATAGGCGTAGGTAATATTAACTCCAAATACAAACGTTGTGGTAACTTGGGATATATTATATGCCAGAATTAAAGAACACTTTTAGCAAAGGCAGCTGAACCAAACAATTTAATTTGGAGAAGTCCACAAAATCCCTTCTAATCCTCACAGCATCGTTCCAAGTTAATAAACAAGACCCGAGGCATTGGTTTACAGCTGATCTGTTGACACAGGGACAGCACATCCCACACTCCCCTTATTTACACACCCGGGAGCTCCATTTAAGACACTTTGTTTTTATGGGAAGAGTGGGACAGGGAGGAGAAGGAAGAAGGTGCTCCATATCAGCCTCCAGTTTCCATGGCTACATGTGTGTCTACATGTGTGTCTACATGTAGACACACAGCTCAGGGACCACCACAAGCTCTCCAAGTGGGGGAGGCCATCAAAGAGGCAATTACCAGTTTGTAATTTCAATTAAAAACTTCATGTTTGTATTTTATTTTTAAAAACATTTTTATTGGAAGCAAATAATTCATAAGGTTTATTAAACACTGTGATGCAAACAGACCAGCCAATGTTATTGCATGGGACTTCCATTAGTATTCTTATATGGATCTTGATCTTACAGATAAGTGGGAATCTCCACTGTCAAACCAATTAAGAAATTATTCTGTGTTTAATGTGTTAAGTTTTCTTTGGCAGTGTTGAGTTGATGACAGGATTCAGTGATATCAGAGCTCTTTTCCAACCAAAAAGATTCTATGACTCTTCAAATGCTACTAGAAATAAAAGTATTTTTAACTGTCCCAATTAAAGCAAACAAACAACCAAAGCCTGAGGATTACAATGAGTCCAACAATTCCTAGTAAGCTGCAGAGTTTTTCATCTCTAAGTCCCAAGATCAAATCCATCAGTAGCCAGCACTACTGAAAAATCATTCTCCTAGGATGCCTTTATAAACAGTCAAACCTGAAACAATTTTATTGTCATTGCAGTTCTGCAGGGTTTGCTGGGTTTGCTTCAAATTAGCTTGATGGCCCCATGATGATGGATATGGTTTAATTTCACACAAATAGATGGACTCCTCCAATTCCCCACAATACACAAGATTTCCCAGGGAACATGGAGGAGAAATTTTACAGACTATGAAGTTGCTGCTGTGTGGACAACTGACTTAGCAGAGACACCTGTGACAATGCAACTCAGCAATGAAACAGAAAAATGGTCACTTTGAAATGATTTGGACATGGGAACACATGGGAGGAGATTGAGCAATGCTCATTCACCCCAGTCACCCAGGTCTGTTACTACTTTATCTTGTCAAGAAATGGTTGGACACACAAAATCTCTGCTCTCTGCAGGGAAAGGGCTTGCATTGCTCTTTTGTGGCTTAGCAGCCTTCATTGGAATTCAGCCTGCAGGAAAAACAGATGGGAATGGACGCAGGGTGAGCAAAGCCCCCTGAAATGCTACCAGCAGGCTGTGATTATGCTGTTACTGTGGCTGATGAGCCCAGGAATGGCTGGAGCAGCCTTTACTTCCCAGGTTACTTCCAGAACAGTAATCAAGGACTCATTTCCAGCCATGAAGGAAATCCAAATGAATTACTCTTTCACAATGGGCACAAATTTACGTCTGTGGAATCTGCTGAATTTCCAAATGAGGGAATTATTAGTTGCAGACATTCTCCTGTGTATTAGGATCCATCCAGTGGATGAAGAAAATGCTCTAGCAAGACTTTGAAAGCTCCTTTGCACGTTGTTTTCCCACAAAGGAAGCCGTGGCAGTGACTTGCTTGGCTGTCCTTTGCAAACGTGACAGGAATTTGCCCAGCAGTCAAACCCAGATGTCTCCCAGAACAACTGCAAGGAAATACTTTACAGGCAAAGTTCTGGGCAGCAAGGAGTCAACCAGACTAGTACAGTAGAACTCATGGGAGAAAATGTGCAATACAAAACTAATAAAAAAATGTGTGGGTAAAGCTGTTGTGTGATTTTACCCTGTGTGTCTTATAATTCTATATTTAGTAAAATAAAAATGCTAATATGGACCCACACTTCCGTGCAACAGAAATTGTCTTTCTGCATAGTTATTCCAGAGAAAAAAAATGCAGTGTTTTTCACTTGCCTGCTCAAGGGCAGGTTTGTGATTCTCAGCCGAATTTGGCAATGTCAGACATTTGTTTACTGTGTGTTTTGAGGAGTGAAATGCCACCCTACCCTGTGTCTGTGCCGTCCATACCCCCACAGCCATAAGTTAATGACCAATCTGTAAAAGCACAAGACCCCAGGTGCTCTTCTCTGCATTGCTGTTCCCAGCATGGTACTGAAGTACCTTGAGAACATTTGGTTGCAAGGCTGACAATTATACACAAAAAGAGCCAAAAGTGCTCTGCAGAGGATCAGAGGATGACAAATGCAGTCCATGGAAGGGCTCTGAGGTCTACTGTCAATGTCCAGAAAACTTTTCATTCAACGGACACATCCAATTAAAACTTGTGGCTACAGTATTCATGTCTTGCAGTCATAAATACGACTAATTACATTAATGTATTAGCAATTATTGCAATGCATTCGTATATCCATAACTAATTTAAATACATTAAACATTATATTCTATTCAGTATTAAAAACTGACATACAAATATGCTTTACAGATTGGGTTATTTGTGTCCTCTGCTTCTCAAGCAGGATCTTATTCACAGGGACTCTCAATTTAGTGTGGGTTATAAACTGCTCTAAAGTGTTTGATTTCTTTTCATGCTCCTGGAATGAACCCAGTACAATGCTCATTTTTAATAAAACTGAGAATAGGAGACTGTTAACTGGGGACTAAAATTGAAATCTATTGAAATTTCAAGAGACACCTGTCCTCCTGAGCTCTTTCCATGAAAAGATCACCAACTCTTGCCCCAAAATGATTGGTTTTATTAGATTCATTGATAGATCCACGGTTACATCTCCCATGTGCAAGTTGAAAACAGACTGTTCAAATTGTCATATTCCCTAATTCTGTTAATTTTAACTCTCATAACTAAATTTATAAGAATATTTTAACCTATATTATTATTATTACATTTTACTGCAATATTATTTACTGTAGTGTTTCTTATATTATCTATTAGAATATTATTGATCATATTTTCTAATTATCTGACAGGAGTTATCAGGTTATCTAATTATGTGACACGAGGGAAATATTTAGCTAAATTTGTTATATTCATCAAAAAATTAATGCTAAAAAAAAGCCACCTGCCTAAGGATTGCTTTATTTGGGACTGATGTAGAGACATTCACAGTTTTCTTTTTAATTAGCAGACTCAAGAAATTAAACAAACCTGTCTCTACTGTAGAGTTATTTGCTGTTGTTCAGAATCCAGTTAGTCCTAAAAAATGTTCTTGAAAACTTTAGTCTGATTACACCATCCTGACCACATTTCTCTTTGCCAGTCCTCACCAAGTTGGCCTCAGAAATTTTCTGATTCTTCATCTTCAGGAACTTGAGTAGATAACCCATTTTTCAATGGAAATTTCTGGGCTGTGAACGCTCATTGGCACTTGGCAGGGATGGAATATTGCAGACAGACCTCAACGGGTCTTTTCTGAGCTAAGAGCAAATCTTTAAAATCCGCAATTTTGAGGAGAAAAAAATATTTCCTGTATTTTTAGCTTTCTTTGTGCAGCCCTGCGCAGACAACTTCCACCACAAAGCACTGTCAGGAATCCAGCCTGCACCAGCAGAACAGATCCTGCAGCTCTGCTGTTGGAGGAGCAGTACCAGGGGAGCTGCTCAGCTCTCTGGAAGATGTCAGGGGTGGGCAGCGGAGTGGCCCAGCAGGACATGGGCTCTGCCCAGCTGAGCAGAACTGGCCTCAGCACCAGGAGCTGGTCTGGCTGGACACAGGGCCAGGGGCAAGAGAAAGCTGAAGGGACGTACTGGAAGGGCAGAGAGCAAACGCTCGACTCGGGCAGGAGAGCTCAGAGGCGTTATTAGCGAGGGCTGAAGAGGCTGCTTTGCTGTCAGGAGCTGTTCGGTTCTGCCAGGTTGAGGTTGATTGTCAAGGAGGTCTCTCTGCCTGCAGTAACATCTCAGTTGTCCATTTACTCTTTTCACCTGTGGGCTTGATCCCAGCCAGACATGAAATCAAGGCAGAGATCATCCTGCCCTGGTGCCAGACTCGCAGATGTGTGACTGTACCCTAAAGGACAAAAACCCCAAGCCAGTAGCCCTGTCACATTGCAAACACTGAAGAGCAGCCTGTTGCAGGATAACTTTATCACTGCGCCAGGGAAGACATAGATCTCATTTTAGCACTGAGCCATTTAACTCTCCTGGGGAAGGAGCAGCCATTAATTCCTCACACACTCTTGCAAACGATGGGCAGGTCCTAGTGGATGAAAAGGTAATTCCTGCCAGTAATAAATACTGAATTCCATAATCCTCATGGTAAACACAAATTCTTGCCATAGAAAGCATTTCAGAAGTTCTAACCCTAGAATGTCACTACAGTTACATTACCTCAGGCAGCTCTGCCTGATAACAGCTGATAACAGCTGCTGAGGTAACGTCATGTGAGCAAAGTAATTAAAATTAAAATACGGGTGACAACTTCTCAGACTAACTTCTAGGATCAAGAGAGTGGAAGTGTAAAATTTGATCCTTAAGAATCCTCCTCTTTACTCAACCTTATTTACTCAGGATTGCATTTAACAGTCCTGGAAGACTGAAAATCAACGATGCAGAAAGCACTTGGTAATTTATTTTGCAAAAATCTTCTTAACAGTTTTTGGAACCCACAGTTGGATATTCAGCAGAAATTAAACGAAATTTGTACTTTATGACATGACTGCATGAAGTTAGGAAGGACTGGAAATTGGTCATGGTACCTTTAAAAATTGCTCCAACTGTCATATTGTTGATTCATACTTATTTTTCTGAAATGCTTTTAAGCATAATATTCAATTTTTCACTATGAAATGCAATGTCTCTTTCTTAAAATAAGTCATGTTTTTATCTATGATTTCTGCATTTATGTGCATGATTTATCATGCACTGCACAGATGAAAGAATTCCACACCCCTTTCCTGTACCAGATGGACTCAGTTCCAGTAATTACTATTTCAGGCCAGTTACTTTTTTGCCTTCATTTTGCTGTAGGATAAATGAAAACACAGAGAATGGTGAAAAATGGGATTTGGCCTGCTGAGCCAAATATTTGTTTACTGAACACAATTCAGAAAGTGTTAACACATTAAAAGAAGCTTTGTTAGTGCATGTCAAGAGCCAGAATTTAATATTACTTGAGAAGAGGCTGCGCCTACCTGCAGGTTTAAAATGAGAAATGGAGCCGTTCGAGAGGCGGAACGAGTATTAACTGATGTGCCATTATTTTGGTATTGATGATGATTTTACCAAAGTATTCAATACAAACATGACCTGGAACCCCAGATTGCCTGGCAGACGTGTGACACTTGCAGGTCTGTGCCACGCACCCCACACGAAACCCGGCGGGGCGGGTTCAAACGCAGTTCAAGTCTCAAGTGAAAATGCGTGTGGTGGTCCCGGGGCAGAGCTCATTTGTCCGTGGGCTCCAAGCCCACGGCGTGGTTTGGCCGCTCCATGGCCGGTGCCGGCGCCGGGGGTGGCCTGGGACTGGACACGAGCGCTCCTGGGGGACCAGGCTCGCCCATCCCACCAGGAATCGCTGCCCCATCCATCAGCAAGGAAATAAATCGCCTTTCACAGGTGAAATACACAACAGCTCGGGCTCTTTGGAAGGCTCTGCTTCCTCCTGGAGCGCTTGGAAATGTTTCCTGGCTGAAGTGCTCAGGTTTTTCAGAATACCTTTGAAGAGGAATTTTAAAAATGTTGAAAACAAATAATCCAAAGGTGAAATTCCAACTGCGGTGTTTTCACTTCAGCTTTTTCATTAATTTTAATGAGCTCAGGATTTAATTTTTATTTTCCATGCACTGTCGTTATTGCTCCAAATTGATACAAGATACAGCAAGGAAAGAGGAAAGTAGTAATTCTTCCCTAAAAATTGTCTCAAGAAACTGCTGTAAGTATGTATTAAAAATAAGAATAATTACAAAAATATTAATTTGTGTACCTATTTAAAGTATATTTCTTTAAAAATCCCAATCCCCAACTTGAATACTTGGTAACTGGACAAGATGAAAAAACTTTCTTTTTTGTCGCAGAGTAGTTATGTCTGAAATATCAGATGATACCAGATGAATTCCAGAAAGTAATTCCTTTTCCTAAAATTTAGAAATATACCGAAATTATTAAAAGAAGTGATGATTATTAAAACAAAAGGACACTACCAAATTATTTCAAAGTATTTCATACTTGAAAATTCTGCTCTCAGAACAGAGCATGGAGGAACCAAGGGGCATTTCTCTCTATATAAGTTCCCCTGCTGCCTTCTGTGATACATTTGTGATGTGCGTAAGCAAGTGACCAAAGAGACAAAATTCCTAAGGCTTTCTCTGCCACAATTCCTCATTCTTTCTTCCTCAAATCAGCATGGTTCAAAACTGGAAAAATAAGCAAGCAATTAGTGGCTCCTGAGTGATTTTTTTGGGTGACCAACACAACTGACATAGTGAGTGCCAATTCAACTGGATGCTTTCCACTTCTTTATGAGAAGGTTGGCAACTCTCACCTGCCTCCTTCCCTATTAAATATTTGCTTCTCCAAATATTTGGACATTAACTCCCCAAAAGCTTGCAAGAAAGTGAGGCTTTGAGCTGGGATGTGTTTGAAGAGCTGCATCAGGAGCTGCTGTTTATTTCTAGCGGGGGGAACACGAGGCGTGTTTGATCAACGCAAACCCAGCTCTCCCCTTGTCTGGACCACAGAGAGGGACAAAACTGTGCCTACCCTGCCCACTTTATGGGCTCTGGCTCCAGGGGAAGGGGAAAGAGCAGGACCTTGTAGCTCGTGCTTTAAAACCCGCTGTAAACCGAAGGGAACAAGAAAGCTTTTGGTATCTGTCCTCATCCCAAAGCCTGTTAAGGAATTTTCTATGGTGGCTGAGGTTGCATCTTGGTGGTTTGGAGCATTTAGCATGGAGGCTCATGTTGAAATATGCCAAAGCATGTAAACAACGAGTTTACTGCAAACAATGTAAAGAAAATGCAAGAACCTGAAAACCAGCACTAAATAAAGCAGTAAATACTATCTTTTATTCCAGTTCTAATGCTTGCATGAACTGAATTAATTCTGTGATGGTTCTATGGTGACTCTCTCTGAAGGGGTGTTTGAGTTGAGGGAGATGGAAAAGAAATAGATAAAAATACCAAGTAATTGCTGCTTGCTCCTGTTTTTAGGACTTTGCAAACAAGTTTATCTCAGATATTAACCGAAGAGTGTGTAAGATTGCCTGCAAAATCTAATGAGACTTAGAAGTGTTCAGGAATATAAAAAGCAATAAGAAAATCTCTGTCATTTCCCAGTGAGAGACTTGGATGCTGTCTAGATCTACATGCTATAATTTTTGGGAAAATATTTTTTTGCAAATGATGGGAAGTCAGTAGTTACATTACTGCTTACTGTTGACATTAGGTGACTGTTCGTATGCCCAGAATACCACCTACCTCAGCTAAATGGTATCTTTATGAAATTAACAGAATGCGGTTACAACATGGCTATAAGAAAAAATATTAACATCAAATTTTGGATTATAATTGGAAAACTGACCTTTGGAAAATATGTTACCACTGCAGTCCTGAACTGTACTGTAAAATGACAACTTTAAGACGTGAAAGAATGACTGCATTATGCGGTTTAGAAAACGCAGCAAAATACAAATAATTATACTCTTTATGCTTCGCTGGAATTCTAAATTAAAAAAACCTTGAGGCTTTCTATGGCCTTCCTCTTGTGAAACCATTCACATTATTTTCAGTCTTCCAACTTCTTGGAAGTGTCTGTCAAACACTTTAAAGTACTTTCAGTAAACCAGATTTGTCCGTCATTACACGGGCAATCTCCGTAGGCCATTGTGACAGGTAATGTAAATAAAGCTTTTCCTAGAAACATCTCACAGCAAGATTATTTAAGAGCATATAAATGTTTATTTTTTGCTGTTGTTGTTAAACAGCTAGACTTGATTGCAAACCTTGACATCAAAAATCCAAAAATGAATTGCAGCAGAAAATAAATGTTGAGAAGCTTCTGCAAGATCCACTCTGATGCCTCCCAGCTTCTCTTGGCTCTGTTACTCTTTAGACCTCTGCTACTCCTGCATTTTTGTCAGCAGTACAGGCAATTTTAGTTGCTTTTGGTCCATTGCTGTCCTCGTTAGGTCAGTATTTATTAATATGTGTTGCCGTATGCATCTACAGCTTTTTTTGCATTTCTTAACCATCAGGCCAGTCTTGTATCATTAAGCTGAATGGCATTTTCCAATAAAACCTCAAAGATGCCTAGAAAAAAGTCATCCTGTAGGTATATTTTGTTTTGGATTTATCACAAATATTGAATATCTGATGATTTTTTATGACGTGAAAGCTCAATTGCTTCTCATTGGATACATAAAAATTCCTTTTCCACAGAAAAAATTTTTGATTGGTGGATTAATAAATAGTGCTCTACAGAGATGAGCACAGCTATATTGCAGCTGTGTTTAACCCAGCTGTGCTAAACTACCTCCTGATGGATAATGTAGAACTCAGAGCATTTAGCCAAGTATTTATTTCTAAGACATTTGGCTCATTCTCAGTACAGAAAAAGGTAGAGGATTAGAAATACTGCATCTTCCTCAGTTTATTGGTGACTGACAGTTGAAAATAAAATCCCAGAGGATGGAGACAATCACACAAATCAACAGTGAGGGTAAAATATAATTTGAAGAATACCAACACCAGTATGGAATGTCTTAATGGGGGAATGTCCTCTTGGTTGTGTGAGTGAAGCCAGCAAAACCCTTCCAAAATTTAAGCCAGATACAAGGATTATCAAACTCAGGCAAAAGTTTGTGCCAAAAATAAAACAAAAAGCCTCCACAATTCTGAGGAGAAGAAAACCCCGTTTTTATTCAAGTACTATTTGTGTTTCAACATAATGTTTTAAGACTAGGCTTATTTAATTATAAATTAAATGCAAACTAAAAACAATCAGATTAAGTGTGTTATTTTTTGAACTAAGCATTCTGAATTGGTTTGTTTCCAGTTTTTTTGGCTTAGTTTTTCATTTTGCTAGGAAAACAAAATAGGTCTCATTACACAGTGACTCAAAATGATCCAACTTAGCCCAACATTTTTGGGGTTGGCCAGAGAAATGAGAAGAATGAAGTATTCACACATCTGTATTTTAGATACCGCTGGTGTAAACTGAAAGTCTGAGTCAAGGCTCACTTGCAGAACGATGCGTGAGAATCTTCTGGACAGTCCTACAGCATTTTTTTCACCTTCTTTTTGACAGCCATGTAATAAAGCACGGAAATTAGTGCTTCTTGATGCATGGCAGCCATTCATGGCTGAACCTCTGGGGTTTGCTACATGTAGTGAAGGTAATCCACTGCAAAAACATTTCTTGTGTCCTAGGAGGAAATGATACAATGACAAAACTGGTTATTTTTCACAGTTTTATGCTGATCATTACTGTTCAATTCAGAATCCATCCTTGCTCTATCCTCCACCCCATCTCCTCAGGGGATGCATTTTCCTACAAAACCACCTCTGCTCTGCTCACCTGCAGAACAACCTCCCTTGGATTCCCGTCTTAGCAGACCAGCTATTTTTCTCTCCTTCTTTTAATTAAAATCTCCACGTCAGTAGCATGTATTAAATCAAGTTCCATTACAAGCCCAACTTTCAAGAGTGAATTTTTTTAAGCAGCTCGTATTTTGTCAAGCCTAATTGCTTTAGTTCTAGGCAATATTAGTTGCAGAACAGCCAGTAATAACCTTTAGTCCTGGCAAATTTTCTCTCTACCAGAACTCAATCACATAACATAAACAGCTATAAAAGGAGGCTTTTTAAAGCTTTATTCATAATGTGTAGCACATGCATGTGGCAATGTATATCAGATCACAACACTGGAGGAAATATGAGATTTATCCATGATGTAAGTTATGCCAACATATAGTAAGTTGAGAGCATTAATTTGAGTTTAGCTACATTAGAAAAGAGAGGGGGGAAAATGACATGCTGCTTTATTAGTGTAGGCTTTCCCAATTTAATATTAAAACCCATTTCTTGCTGCGTGAGTGTAGTTGCTCATGGCACCATGCTTGATGATGCAACCCAGTGCAGGAAAAGCACACCAAGCTGTGTACAGAGAGAACCAAGGTGGTCCATGCAAAGAAACGGACTCTCAGGACTCGTGGGGAGGAACAGAGATTTTAGCTTTTTGGTAGGGTGGAAAAAGAAAGCTGTAGGCCTGGAAACTCAGAATGAAAGTTAGGCTAGCCCCCAGAGCAGCACGTGCCCAGGGGCTGACGGAGCCCCAGCCTCAGACACATACCTGGGAGCATTCCCGAGGTGCACAGGCAATGGAAAAGCCACATGGTGGCCATCCTGGCTGGCTGGGTGTCCCACAGCACCGTCTGCGTAATTCTCAAAAGCCCGCGTGTAATTTATGGGGTGTATTTACAAAATGTCTCTGCCTTAAGCCACTGAATTTGTTAATCCCCAGGGATGAGGATAGAGTCTTCATACGGCAAACACTGCAAGGATTTAATACCAATTTATTTAACACTTAATCCAGTATATTTTAAGCCAGTCTATTAGAGGAATATGCCTTGCAGGCAGTTTTCTGCCTAACTGGTGGTCAGTGAGAAAGACAGTCTTCTCAAACCCTCCACCACCACGCTGTCCCCTCCTAAAAAATGGCACAGTAACAGAGGGGGAATTTATTCCATTCTGTTATTTCACTGGTTTTGGTTTTATTCACATAATGAGTTACAAAAAAGAGAGAACCAGGGTGAAATAATCTGAAATGTTGCAGTGCACAGGGATGTTACTTTGAGAGCAGTGAGGTAAATATGAAGTAAGTCACTGAGCCCTTAAAACGGAGAAAAGGCTGACACTGAGTTATAACTTGTAGTTCCATACAGTCCAACTCACCTAAGAGCACTATATAATAAAGAATCTGAAAGGTGGTGATAGAACTTTTCTTGTGATTTATAAACTCCTCTAAATCAGAAATACACCATTAATTTCATGAGGACTGGCTGCAGAGAGGCACCAAAGTGAAAAACTGCAGCGCTGGTTTGAGTACAAAAAGGCCAAGATTCTCCAGAAACAGAATCTTCTGTAGGACCCTTACGTGTATCACCAATAAGTTTGCACAGTTCAAGCTGAGTTTTTCCAAAAGGTAATACAATCCTTTTTCAAAGGATCCATTGCCAAGTGCAATTATTTGTGAGCATTTGAGAAGTTCATAGAAACATTATGCATACAAATTCAATTTGAGGAGTTTTAGGAAGTCCAAATTCATTAGGGAAGGCTGATCACAACTGAAAAGCAATTTGTGACTCTGTCCAGCCAATTTATGAATGTTTTGCAAACCTCCAAGGGAAACGCTTTCTTTAGTAGTTACAAGAATTGATCAGTACCCGGTGTTTTGGGGTTTGTAAAAATACTGTACAATTATTTACATTAAGAAAAATATTACTACATAACTGAAAGAAGTTAAACATCCAGGTTATTTTCAAATGAAATATGGTTTTGTCATTCTTAATGTAAAATTTTTCTCCTTGAAACACGTTGCAGTACCTCACTTTTTTCCTGTCTTGTGAAGATTTAGGAATTGGATGTATGAAGCAAGCACTTCTTAAAAAACTTCGAGCATGTTACAATCTTAAAAGCAAGAATTTTTATGAATCTCTGCTGCATAATGGATTTAATTTTGTTAAAAATGTTAACATCAAGGTGTTCAGTTAAAACACTTTTTTCTTCCAAACTGGTTCAAGTCCACAAAGCCTTCCAAACTGAACTTGAGCTGCTTCAATAGGTTTCTCCTGCACTCTCCCAGCCTGTCCCCACAGCAGAGGTGCCCAGCCCTTGGACCATCCTCTTGCTCCTCCTCTGGACTCACTTCCAGCAGCCCCACGCCCTTCTCACATTGGGCTCACAGCGCTGGACACGGCGCTGCAGGCAGGGCCTCACCAGGGCCGAGGGGAGGAGGGGAATTTCCAAAGAGGACACCAGGATTTTGGGAATTTGCTGAATCAGAAGAGAATTTTTGGACTCATTTTTGGGTTAATGCTGGCTGCATACGTGGATTCCTCCACACAGAGGCCCGTGGCTGTCCCAGGAGTCTGGACAGGTGCTCCAGTGCATCCCTGCATCCCGAAATCCCTGTCAGTGGGACAGCACCATGTGGAGCAACCCACTGGTTGCAACAGCTCATTCATGAGAATACCACTGAAGGAGTGGGAAAGACACAAACCAGCTACAGGACAGAGCTTTAAAAATATTTTTTCTTCAAATAACCCTTTTCAACATACAGATGGTATTCATACAGAACAGTGATATAAGGTACGGTGTGTGAAAAATAGGAAATAAAGTATTTTCTTTCTGGAAATCTTCTTAAAGAGTTGCTGTGGAGACAAATTTAATTAAATTTCATATCTCTGTTCGGGACTTCATTTCTGTTTGTCAGCTGGTTTTTTTATCTGTAGTAGTTTCTGTTTTAGAAAGAAACACTAAATGTCATTTAAAGATGAATGTACACCTAAATATCATGCTGTTAAAAAATGAAATATCCTCTTAAAGTATAGTTTTATATTACCTAACTATACTAATTTCCTGAAGAAGAATGTCAATAGAATTAGGATTTGTCTGCATACCAGATAACAGGACCCCACAGAGTTCAAAACTATACAGAAAGAGGAGGCTTTATTTGTGTTATTTACATTGCACACTGCCTTAACCTGTAATTACAGAAAAGTTTTCTTTAGCAGAGACCACAGTAAGCGGAAACCACACTGAGCTGTGCCAAGAAAACTGCTGCCTGTTCCAGTTAATTACTAAACGTGTTTCTCCAGTGCAATTTTATCTTTAAGACCAATTTTCAAATTAGCAACTTGGTCTTTTCCTGACACATCGCCTGCGTTATCGGCCCGGGACAGGCCCCACTGCTAAAAGACAAGGACACCGTAAGGGAGGTGAAAGCAGGAGTTTTATCATTTCTGGCTGTCCTAAAGCAGCATTCCTGGCTCCTCAGATCCCTCCTCACAAAGCCCAGTAACGCCAGCTGGGCTCCACGGAGGGCAGGTGGAGCAGGGCACTGAGGGTTGGGTGCAGCCAGTGCGATGCTGGCCTTGGGCTGGGCACATCCACCAGAACCTTTTACATTTCTCAGAGAATGCTGAGGGGATGTCCCATTTGTACTTTCATTCTCTCTGTTGACATCGGCTAAATTGTTTCCACTCTGCTAGGGGGGTTAATAATTCCAAGGTTTAGAGCAGCAAGCTACCTGAAAGGAGAAACTGGAGGAGCTGCAAATAGCTAAAGATAGACCTGGAAAAAAAAGAAAAATGTATTAGCAGACACTGAGAATGTTCCAATAGTGCAAAACTGAAATTCTGGTGTAGGCTTGGACGTTAAAAAGTCCCAGAATATAGAAATGCTTGGATCTGGGCATGCACTGTGATCCTGTTTTCTTATTTCCCTCCTTAAAGGGTATCAGAGAAAGGCCAGGTATTTTGTACAACCACAGAAGGTACTGTGAGTACAGTACAGCAAAGTGTGTAAGTGCAGGTTTAAATCCTCCCAACTGCTCACAATAATACCACATCCATTTATTGGATCCATAGGATGAGATTAGACTTGATTGCTACAGCAAAAGCCAATGTTATTCTATTTCTAAAATTGAAGTTTAATTTTGATTGCATTTTCCAAAACTGACAAACTACTGCCATGGACTAATGCACCAGCCTGCTTGCAATTCCAAATCTCAACCTGTACACTCCAGCAGGCACATGAACCTGACTTTAAATGCACTTGGACACTGCTATGGAAATACAGAAATAAATAGCAGAAGCAGTGGGAAAACCTATCCTGATGGAAGAAAAATGTTACATCCAGAAGGGAACGCAGCTAGAAGATACAATTGCAATAACTACAAGTGAAATGGTTCTGTAAGTAGGTATCATGTGGAAAACAAATTAGCAGAACTTGAAAACATCTGGAATAGATATCAACATAAAGCTCAACAATGCATTTGAAAAGCAAACAAGATTCCAGCAGAAATATCATGGAAATTAAAGACTGGAAGCAACACTCAAGTATTGAATCATGGAGGCCTCAATTCAGTTAATATATAGGATTTGTTGGTTTTACTCCATTGCCGTTATCAGTTTGCTATCTATATTTTGTCTAATAAAGTGATATATGAAATCAGTTGACACATTTTTACTGAAGCATGGAAGACTGAGAAAAAGAAAGACCTTGATTAAAATAGTTTACTATTTTTGAATATTTTACCTGCTGTCTAAGTCTACACATGTCCTTTTAGCAATAATAAGCATTACTGTCATTTTAGCAATAATAAATTGCTAAGTAATATATCAGGAAATAAGGTCAGTTCTTATAGGGCCTGGTCCAAAGTCCATTTGCCTCCTATTAATAATAGGGAATAATAAATAGGGGGAAAAACCCCAACCGGCTTTCTTTCCAGAATGAACTGTGCTTACTGGAAAGACATTCAGTTGAAATGTGAAAAACAGGCTGCATGTTGAGATACACAAAATGCAGAATATGGCATTGTTCTAGGCCAGATGTTTTAAATATACAAGAAAATAGCCAGTTTGGGGTTAATTTAAATGTCTTCTTACATTGATTCATATTTTTCATAATGTATAATACAATATATTGTCTTAGTATATAAACATCCATACTCTCCTGCAGTTGGAACATGAGAATTTTAGCACCAATTGCATTACCAGGGCACTATTTTACATCTATTAACCATTTTGAAAAGCCAGAAAATCCCCTTACATCACCCCCACTTCCCAGACACATTTCTCAGTAAGTTCTCTACCTTTTCCTCCCAGTTGCCGTTGCTTGCCCAGTTCCCCACCTCAGGGGGATGGACTCAGAGTCTGAAGGATGAACCCCTTCACAGAATCATAGAATGGCTTGGGTTGGAGAGACCTTAAAGCCCAACCTGTTCCACCCCCTGCCACTGCCCCAGGTTGCTCCAAGCCCTGTCCAACCTGGCCATGAACTCTTCCAGGGATGGGGCAGCCACACCTCTGAGCCATAATCACTCTTTTTTTCAAGAGCAGCCAGGTTTAAAGTACGCTTCCATGCTGAAAAATCCTAATCTAAAAGAGGTGCCTTCTTTGGAAGAGTTTGCCACCGTTTTGAAACTCTGATCAATAATACTCACTGGTAGCAACTGGCACACTCAGAACTTTCGATTTCAACCAACACAAGTATTAGCAAAACCTGGAGCTAAAAGATTGATAAACAGCGACTAAAAGGATTCCGGACTCACCATCATTTTAGATGACTTTGTAGGCACAGGAATACGAAGTAGGATTACCAAAGTAATATTGTAGGTGGTTTAACTAGCCATTTATAAGAACTAATAACCAATAATTATAATAATTAATAAACACTTGTTTCCTAAACACATCCAGTATGATGTAAATTTATAAGCACATTGATGGACGTTAACAAGTACTATTATTGCTATTTTTATTATGCTGTACTCTGCAAGGATTGACTTGTAGATGTCTTTAAAAAAGGTCAGCCATTAACTTTTATAAGTAAGTCAAAATTATTAACTTAATGTACAGGTTGACCAATTTTTTTTTTTTTTCTGGTAAAGCAAAGATCTTTCACTAGAAATAACTGGCAATGACCACAGCTTGTTTTATTGGTATTTTTACAGTGAAACTGAATGCAAGCTGTAAGGCAGCTACCACTCATGGAACACAAAGAAATGATGAAAAGCAGCTATGGAAAGGCAAAAAATCAAGGCCCCAAAACAACTTTGAATCTTCTTTTGCTTTGTTGCCTTTTCAAATACTTGTGTTGTCTTTTGCTGGTTTTTGGTAATTTCTACTCCACTGATGTTTGTGCTCCTTGAAGCAACTTTCTATCCTGCAGCACTGAAGCTGCAGCACTGAAGCTGCACGACTGTGGTTTGGACCTAAGCCCCAGAATTTTCCTGGTAATTTGGCACTGCCTCAGACCTTTTCAGTGTTTCATTTGCCACAGCTTGGCATCTTCATCCCTTGTTTTCTCCATCACTACTGAATTGGTCCTACAGTTTGAAATTAATTACTTGCTCTTTAGAGTGTGCCACAATTCCAAGTAATTTAGCATTAAATCAGAGGCTGATTATACTTTGCAGCCCTGTGAGGGGGCTGAGATGTTTGTAACGGAGCTCGCAAGGAATCACCCATCTCATGGACCCAGCAGGGAAATACTTCCAGGTGAAACACTGATATTTGGCCAAGCAGGAAGCAAGGCCACTCTTTATCTCTCAGTATCACCTTAACACTAAATTAAGCTCATAAAACTAAGATTATGGCCCCACACTTGCAATGAGGAGCTGTTTCAGTTATCCTAAGGCTTTTCTAGAAATTGATATCAAATAAATTGTCCCCAAATACTCCAAGCTCTTTGTTTAAACTACTGTTTACTTACCAGATTGTTTCTGCAGGTATGATTGCATCTGGCACAGAAAGCACCCAGCTAACGTTCTTCAGCAAGGGAAAGCACGTCCTGCAGTCTGCTCTAACCACAGGAGTTTTCACTTAAGCTGTGTTTACTCCAGCTGTGTAGCTTTTGGGGAGTGCAAAGATGCAAACCAGAGGATGTTCTGGACAACGAGCTGATGGAAACGACGGCTGTGTGTAATCTTGGAATTGTTCATTGCTAAAAATATCTGTGTCAAATGTCTGGGCATCACATTCTTTACCAAGAAATGGGTATCTGAGAGAAAAGAATTATGGTTGAATTAGGATAGTAAAAAAATCAGCCCACTATCCTGCACTTGGCCTCCCTGATTTGTAGGTGCAAGAGAACAGAGTCCAATTTCTCTACAGAAAATCTTTTACTTCTGATCCTGCTTTGTTTTGGTTTCACATGACAGACACTACTAATTCAGTGAAGGAGTGACCCTTAGACCCTGTTTCTTCTCCCCAGGGGAGCTCCAATCAGTCAGACTCTTCTCTGCCTTCCTTGCTACCAGTGTATTTCAACTGGTTTCCCTAATTTTTTTCTGCTAATTCCCATTTCCTTTGTAATCACAGGCTTTTATGTGACTTGCTGGGCAAGCGATTTTCAGGGGAGCTATAATTGCCACAGGTCTTAAACATTAACCCTGCCAGGTGTCAGTGCTGGGACTGCTTGTGCATTTGATTAATGATACCAGAGCAAAAAAATTGTTTTTTAATTGACTGTCGTGTTTTTCTTCTTGTTCAAGTGGTCCTGAAACAGTCAGATGATCTGGAACAAAGGTTCCTTGGGAAAAAACGCCTGAGATGGCATGCTGAAATATAGGAAATACAAGCTAAACTAATGAAAAGTAGAAGGTCTCAGCAGCCCAAGATGCACTGACCATTTTACATGTGCAGAAATCTCAGCAAGTCTGAACTGTTCCCAGCTTTGCTGCCTTGGATGGATGTTACAGCCCTGGGAGTGGAGACACGACCACAAGCCCTGAATGTGATCTCTCTGCTCCATAAACAAACGTGCACAGAAATGAAATAATAGCAACACAGGATCGCAGGATCACAGAATAGTTTGGGTTGGAAGGGACATTTTAAAGACCCCCCTTGTAGTGAGCAGGGATATCTTCAACCAGACCAGGTCACCTTGATGTTACTCATAAAAGTAGACTTGATTTATTCATTAACAGGAATGGTGTTTATCTGCTGGGGAAAGCCACATCACTGGCTTTGGCTCTGACAGGGCTCACTGTCACAGGAGGACAAGGAACTCATTTCCCAGCGTAACTTCAAAGGCTCAGTTTACTTGCTGGGAGGGCAGCACACGCAGGGCTGAGCTCTCAAGGTGCACAGGGTTTTTTTGGAGCCAATAGACAGAAAGGTCCATATAACTGTTGTTCTTTTTTTAGCACTTTTATGACCAGAAAGCTCCTTTTTCTATAAGCTGCTCGAGATGAGGTCCCCTCCTTCAAAAGCTGAAGTATCTGAGCACCCATCAGTTACAAGAAAACAGCTTTAGGATCTCTCCCATAGCCATCAGTTGTAAATAAAGTACAAGGTATAAGCACACACATCTCCACAAGCTACTGCTTGAATCATATAATTTAACAAAAGCTGTTGGAGTTGGATTTAAGTGAACATCTCAAGACAATCTTCAGGCAATCCCAGGAAAATCACTCAGAAGAGCAGTGGTTTAAATCTATTAATGGTTAGGATTCTGTTGAATATGTTAGCAGCTTCTTTTCTTTGTCAGTTGAACATGTGAGATGTTGCTGCTAAATTCCACTGTCCTGAGTGAAAGAGGAGTGGAGGAAAATAAGCACAGGGTATTGCACATGGCCTTGCCACCCTCTTTTTTGGGTGTCTCAACTCTGCCAACTCAGATGAATAAGTCAAGTCAGCTCAGCTACTGAAGACAATAAGCTGAATTAAATCAGTTGAGGTGAGGTTTTCTTGAAGTCTTCCTTTTCATCGCAGCAGCCCTTGTATTTTAAGTGCTTTAATGACATCTTGCAACCTCTCTGACTTCAAGAAACACGAGTCCAGCTAGCACTCCTGGCTTATCTTCAGAGCTGAAAATTCGTGTTTCTCATGGGTTGTTTTTGGTGAAGACATAAAACTCAGTTTTGCTGCTGGAGTATAAACACTCAGGATAATTCTGGAACACATTTAAGGTTCTAGTTTGTCTGCACTTGTAATGCTTTGTTAACTTCTAGCTTTCAGGACATAATTTCTTCAAAGTTCCTCTTATTGAAAAATCACCCTCCAGGTGACAGAAATCACTCTGGGGGTATGAAAAAAATCCACTAAAACAAAACACAATTGAAAAAGAGGACCTAGAATGGAAGCCAGAACTCTATTTCTTAACGATAGCAAGCACTGCAAGCCATTGTTATAATAAGTGTTTGTTTGAGATACAGTTATTATATATTGCCTAAATATTTAAGTTAGCCAAACCTCTGATCAATTGAAACAGAACCTATAGAGGCCAAGAAGCTGGAGCTAAACTATTGGGGGGGATGTGAAGCTGGCACTAGCACTGAAGCAGGAACAGAGGTAGTGGGAGGCACACAAAACCACAAAAAGTGATCTCATGTCTTTAAACTGTCCAAAGAATCATAATAATAAAGCTCTAGATGAGTGTTGAGGGGACACATGCCATTTCAATGAAAATAGAAATAATTTTAAATGACATTTTGAAACATTCCATGGAAATGTATTTGAAATGTAATATGGGGACTCCAATAAAGAATATGCTTTTAATACATTACAGATTATATGTGATCATCAGTTTAAGACTTCCCCTCAACAAGCAGGATAATTCAAGTAGACGTCCAGCCTGTCTCTACAGCTTGTATTGCCATCCTTTCAAATGCAAACTCTGATGTTTCTCCATGGCTGGAGAAACACAGAGAAGGTATGGTTCTAATTTTTCAAACTCCTTTGCAAATAAGCTTAAACATTTTACAGTTAAAAGGACAGAATTTACATTTGCTGTGTCTGGTCAGTTTTAAAATGGTATCTGTTATGAATCATGTTCACTTTTAAAGTTCATTTAACTTGGCTTATGGTTTACTTTAAAAAAAATGTTATGCATCATTTGGATCTGCACTCCCAGCCACTATTAGTAATAATAAAGGCGTGCAGGTTCCATCTGATGGCCTTTGTATAAACTTGGATTTCCATAGGAAAAAACAAACAGGATCCACACAGACGGTAATAAATCCCACAGGCTTGTGCCACTATTGGTGCCAGGAGTTTTAATCAAGGCACAGCCATTACAGCTCTTCCTGCCACCCCTAATGGGGCGTCTGTGTGGATGGGATTAGGGACAGAATCCCTCCAATCTTATTAACCAGAATTGCAGTGTGATTTTTTTGCTTTTGGTCCTAATGAGCAAACGTGCCTGTATGGTGAGATGAAGTCAGAGAGTAACTTTAGTGGGACTAGAAGACTCTCAGCATCTTCTTGTGCTGAGCTCTAGTCTCGGTTCTGCAGCTCCCTTGGTGTTCATTCAGGTTAGCTGAAATAGCTGGGTAACAGCATTCCAGAAAGAGAAGAAATGCAGGATTTATGAAATAACTTGCTTTCAAGGTGGATTAAGGTGCCTCAATTAGCAGAGAGAGCTTCACACAGTGGTGTCACCTCCTCACACCCATTTTTCTTTCCCTGAAGGTTATCCCAAGTGCAATGGGGGCCACCAGGCTGGAGCCCTGATTTATGTTTGAGGCCTCTTTGCTGCTCTACTTAGGTCATGCCAACACTGCCTCCCAGAAGTCTTCCCCATCCCACTTTTATAAAAAAACCCCAGCAATACACAGCCAGTGAATTTGCTGACCATGCCAAAGGAGGCAAAGAAGCCTTGACATTATCACCCCCAGTGCTCCAAAAAACACAGGATGAGCCCCTGCCAAAGTCAGATGTGGAAGTCAAGGAACAGAGGGATCCAGAACTCACACTTTCCACACACCTTCATATCACAACTCCTGTTAGTGTCTCT
>NW_008238633.1:682767-719612 GCF_000691975.1 Corvus brachyrhynchos
CTCACCATTATATATTCCAAAAGAAGAAGGAAAAAAACCCCACAGATGTTTGTCCACAAACGCTTGTAGCAACGCAAGCACTTGCCTTCCGTTCAGGGATGTTCCCTGACAGTTTTGGCACGAGAAAAACAGTTTTCTTGTAATTCCATCTGTCTCATAAATACAATAAAATATCCTTTCAAAAAGCCACCACAAGAAATCTAAACAAGGTTGTAATGAATAACAAAAATCACTTTTTAGCACTGTAGCTTATAACCACAAAGAACAAGCCACATTTTCCTGATGCTTTCCTGATGCCCAATTTGATACGGTCTGCAGAGCAGTTCTTTCTGGCTACTATTATGGTTTTAGCTTCTCTTCTTCCATGCCCTTTCCATCACACATGGATAAGGGACCTTTTCCCCACTGCAAAATACCGGAGCAAGATTGCCCTGCGCTTCCAGCCTCTTCATGAGAATTTTTTTCACTCTTTAAAGCTCTTGACATGCACAGCTACCTGTGCTGTTAAGTCTCGTTAAACAAGTCCATTTTACAAATCCAGGAGTCCAGTACAACGCCCAGTTAGGCAGAAAAGATGAGAGTAAATCACCTAAAGAATCACTTCTCTGACACGGGGAGGAGCCGTGAAAGCCCTGGGTCTGATTCCTGGAGCACACGGTTTGGGAAGTGCCTTAAGGCTCCTCCAAGTCAATAGGAGCCTGCAATGAACAACCAGGGTTAGTGCATGATGAAAAGACATCACGAAAAGTTTCACAAAAGAATCACAAAAAGTTCCTCAGGGCCTGTGATCTACTTGTTAAACTTTATAGAGATGTGCCACTAAAGCACCCAGCTGTGGGAGGGCTTGTTCACGAAGTGAATCTGTGACTCTGCTCTGCAGCAAGAGCCTGAATGAGAATTTGCCAGTACCAACCTGGTGAGCTTCTGGGAGCTGCTGGGAATGCAGCCAGACAGGGGACATGGAGCTCAGCTCCCCTGTGGACACCCATCCAGAGGCTGAGTAGTTATTTGGACAAAAAAAATCCAAAAGCCCAGCAGGGCCGCGTATATGGAGGAGAGCAGGGTGAGCACGACACGCAGATGGACTTAGTTCAAGAGTTATCACTCAGCAAGCCTGTGCTCTGAAACATAATCAACCCAAAAAAGAGAAAAACCTCAATCCACAGATGGCCAGTGCTAAAGTGTGAAGTATTTCTCTTGTGCCACAATGGTATTTAATAGCAGCACAAATGTTTACCTCAATATTGCCTTTAAAACCAAAGGTATTTATGCACTCTGGAAAACAAACCAGAGAACAGGCAATGCAATCAACTCCATTTACTGAGTACAGCAAGGAAGCTTGCCAGGCCTGCCTGAGAAACCCAGAACTTTAATGGGAGTTACCAGCAGTCACCTAATAGAAGTAGGTAATGGCTAATGAATAATCTATTCCATGCATTAAGTACTTCTTTCCATTTTAAAACTGTCTATGAACATATTATTTACTGTCAAATAACTTCTAGACGAGTTTCCTGAAAGCTTTCACAAGCAAAATACATTAGTCAGATGTGCATGGTCCTTGGAATTATTTTTTGTACCATGCTAAAAACAATAATCACAAAATTTTCCCAGAAACAAAGAAGTAGAATTATTTTATTAAAGTTGCTTAGTTTGTTGAATGTTCACACCTCGTTGACTATTCTCACAAAGCAAACAGAGTAGGCAGGAGTTCCCACAACAAAAACCTATTGAGCAAGTGTTGTTTACACGCTTTCCTCTGTCACCCTGGAGACGACTCCCTTCACTGCTTGGCCCATCTAGAAGTTGATTAACGTGGTAACTGAAGCCCTTTCACCCCTGTTCCCGGGGCCAAGGCTGCTGGAGCAATTCTGGGGCAGCATGAGAACAACCAGGCAGTGCTGCATCCGCACCCGCCACCGCCTGAGAGCTCGAGGCTGTGACTGGAGGAACATCACCCTGGGGAGCCTCAACTCCCCAGTGGGGCAGCTCACCCAGAATTTGCTCTGGAGCTCACCCAGAAACACGGGGATGCTGCCAGCAATCGTGGGGACTCCTTCCATTGCTATTCCCCGAAGGAACAGGGCAGTGACTGAAGCACCAGCTCTGGAGTGTGGGAAGCAGGCTGGCACTGACAGAGCCCAACCAAGGACCACAAACAGTTTGCTGTGAGCAGCACCTGGGGGAAATAGGGAGCAATAGTCAGATAAACCCTGGAAGCGTCCAAGGCCAGGCTGGATGGGCTTGGAGCAACCCCTTTGTCATCCAGCTCTTGGGAATCAGAAACTGTTGTGAAAGAAAAATTATTGAGAAAAAAAAAGTAATTTGTCCTCAGATTTCCCACGAAAGTCATTCATCTTCATTTAGGCACTGTAAGAAATCTCAGTGCATCTCCAAATTCTCCATTAAATTTACTCCTGTATTAAAGTGAACATAACTACTTTCAATAATATTTTATTAGGAATAGAAATCCAAGTCTTTCTTCCTTTTATAGCCCTCTATGGTTTGCATTTCAGGTCTTTCTTCCTTTTATAGTCCTCCATGGCACATGAATGAATAGTAGTGAAACGCAAATCCCCACAAAGCTGAGTTATTGGTGTGCTTTGTATATGATGGAAAACAGGACACAAAGAAAGTTTCACGAAGTGTTGACCAGAGCCCAACTTCTGTGTTTATTCAGAGCCTCGGTGAGGGACCACACAGAAGGGAAGCCCAACCCCTTTCCTCACACTTATCCATGGGGCAAGGTGCTACAACCACTGGAAAACTTCTAACAGGGAAAAAGCAGAGCTCTCCTGACCTGGAAAAGAGGTGAGAACAGGACTAAATGTTCTGCTACAATAAGGAATTTGGAGCAGAATAATCTAAGACGCTCTTGAAAAGGGCAGGAAGGCTTGAAGTGGTAGTGGTTGAAACTCAGCCCATAAGCACTACGAGAAGTAAGTACTGCAGAAGTAGAGGGTTCCTGAGAAATTCCCGGTTCCCAGAGGAGAGCTGAAGAGTCATATAGCACACAAGGAGGTCCTAGAACAGAGACTTGGCCTCTGTGCTTTGAGGGGCTGCTCATTTCATCTCCAGCAGGTGCAGAGACCTCAGGAGCAGGGGAGGGACTGAATCCTACAAGAGACAAGTCCCTGTAACTTCTGGAGCCACTGTGGGCACCCCATAAAGCCAGAGGACTGTGAGCACTACCTTGGAGAATGGAGGATTTCTGCCATCCTTAGGCATGGGTGTCCTTAGGGGTCTCCTTGTGCTTTGCTCACCCTCCTCTGTACCAGGTGTAAGAGTCCTCCCTGACCTTTGCTCACACAGGTGGGGCACGAAGAGCTCTGCACTCCCCAAAACGTAGCTATAAAATAGGGTGGGATTGGAACACTGCATTTAACATCCCCTTGTGTCAGTGCCTCTTCTCATGGGAGCTGGAGAACTCCAGGGTCTGTTAATCCAGGGCACAAAATCTAATAATTGTCTCAATGTCAGGAACATCCAAAACTGTTGCTCAATCTGGAAGTCAAATTAATCAAAATATCCATGATTTGGACAGTTCCACAGCTCCAAATTTCATAAATGCAGCAGCAAAAGAAAAATTCCCAGAGCTTCCATTCCAGCTGAGACACCAGGACAAGGCAGCATAATTGTGCAGACATGTTTTGGAGAAATTTCCATGACCTCTACCTCTACAGGTTTTTTTGATCTCCTGCTTCTTTTGTGTTACAGACTGCCCAGGCTCCCCAGGGAATGGGCACGGGCCCCGAGGCTGCCAGAGCTCCAGGAGCGTTTGGGCAGCGCTGCCAGGGATGCCCAGGGTGGGGATGTTTGGATGGCTGTGCAGGGCCAGGGGCTGGACAGGATGATCCTTGTAGCCCAGCTCTGCCTGTTCTGTGATCCTGTGACTATGAAAATACTGAAGGGTTAAGCAGGGCTTATTTTTTATATTAAAAATGCATCCGGTTCCCATTTCTGTCTTCTCTTTAACCTTCAGTATTTGTCTTATTTTAAGCACAGTGCTCAGTAATCACAGGTTGATGGATGTCATCTACTGTAAGTTTGTCAAAACCATGAGCCAGATTTTTTGTAAGTCATCAACTTTCTACTGACCTTGGGGAGGATAAGTGGGTTTGGCATCAGCACAAGGTGAGGATTCCCACAGGCTCTGTGACCTCGGTGTGAGCACAGGTGAGCACACGGGCACACAAAAGCTGTCAGAACAATGATCACCTAATGACAGGCTCCTGACATGACATTTAGGCACCTAATTAGGGCTTGTCATTTCCAAAAGTGCTCAGCAGCCAGCAGTCTCTGAGTTGTCTGAAGTTCAACTTCACGCCCCTATTTTTAATCTGAATTCAGCCACACACTCTGATTGTGCTGATAAGTACAACAAATTGTTTTAATGAGAGGACTGGAAGGATGCTGTATTTAGTCACAAGCTCTGTGCAGGGGGAAAGGGGCTACTGTGAAGTCCCTGGAGCAGAGCAGCAGCCAGGGAACCCTGAGCTCCAGAGCTTGCCTAACCCAAACATTAAATGCAAATAAGCACAGAAAGAGAATAACACAAGAAATTACATATCTGAAAGTCATCTCACAACTGTTAGAATTTATTTCAATTCTCCACCATAACTGGGATATGAACCCATTTTTGTTTTGAAAATCCTTCACCTGATAGCATATAATTTTCCCTTTAAAAGATCTAAATGAGGCCCAAAGCAAACAAGACCCCACAATGTACTACTTAACGCCATGTGACAAGAAGAGTCTAAAGACCGCAGGACTTGTACCCTCCTCCCTGTGGGGAATTTGTGGGCACTGTCTGTCCTGCTCAATTTTACTGAGCATTACACCATTCCAAACACTGTTTTTCAGATCACTTAATGGATTAAAATCTGTCAGCCTTTAGCCGAAAAAAAAAAAAGGAAGAAAAGAGAAAGAAAAGAAAAGGAGTCAAGTGACACATTAGAAGCGCTGTATTGTTGCTAAGTACTTACAGCAGGCTCCCTCTGACAGTCTGTCACAACATAAGGGGATGTTCTGTCACAGATGAATCACCTAACACCCTCCTTACAAAGGAGAAGCACTGAATTCGAAGTAACATGACAAGCCATGATTTGCCTCAATCCTCCCAAACACGCTGAGGTGGAATGCAGAAGAGAAAGCCAAGAAGGAAGAGATGGAAGTTTAAGGCAACTAGGCAGTGCTTCAAGACAGCACGTGTTTTTCTCCACCGTGCTTGATGGACATGGCATGACTAAATGGCTAAATATGAGGTTAATTAAAAACAAACAGTTCATTTTTAAAAAGTGTGTTATTGACCAAAAATATTATTTTCTCAGGAGCTTGTTACACAAGCATTATTGACTTGATTGAGCATTATTAGCATGTCAATCACTTCCAGGCTATTTTTATAACCTTGTGTATGTTGTTTTATTGCAACATATACAGATAGAAAAGTAGGTACACACCGTAAAGAGCATTGGAATTCATAATCTCTACCAACAATATCTGTTTTATAGTGTCTGGGGCCATGAGCAGGCTATAGGAAGGCTTTTTCCACTGGAGCAGACACAGGAACTGGATAATCACCTGCTTTAGCATTGCTGGTTTGCTCCCTTGACTGCCCACAGCCAGGGTTGCTCAGCCCCCGAGCCCAAAGCTGTGCTCTTTGCCCCATCTGCCCTGCCCAGGGCTAACTGTGGGCAGAGCACAGAGATCCCGGGGCAGGGAAGGAAAGCCAAGTGCCCAGAGCTGCAGCAGCAAAGGTGCCAGCAGTGCCAGGGCAGGTTTCTCCAGAGTTACTCACAGGGAGCTCCTGGAAGAGCTCCTGGACCCTTCCTCTGTCACCAAGAGAAAAAGGGCTGAGTGCTGCCAGGAGCAGGTGTGAAGGAATCTTAGGGTCTCCACCTATTCCCATTCCGTACCTAGACAAATGCAGAGTCTAAATACCCCAAACCAGCCTGTGTTCTGTGTACAGAACAAATGAATGCTGGTAATGGTGACTGCACAAAGCATGTTATTTTCACTGTTATTTGGAAGACAAGAAGGTAGCGAATGTCTGCACCACAGGATGAGTCCTGGATCAGTTTCCAGGGCTGCCTGAACCTTTTATTCATTCAAAAGACCTCAGCAGTGTTGTTCCTTTTCACTTTTACTGAAGGAAATTAACTGCATTTTGTTCTTTACTTGAGGCAGTCAAAAAATCACTGTCAGATTCAAAGTACTGTGAAGAGCTGAAACCCTGAAAAGCACAAGCCAACCAAAGGTCTTTTTGTAAAGTGACACCCATCCATTATAATGCCCTTTGGGCATTCACTGGCTCCAGCAAAAAAAAAGGGAGATGCAAGCAACATGACTGTTTTCAATTTCAACATTGCTTTGTCTTTTGTCTGTCATGAAAAGGGATAAACCACAGCAAGCTGACAGTCCCTTGAAACTCAGCATCACGTGGGACAGTAAATAAAGAAATAAGACAAATTATTTCCTTCTATGAAAACATCTAACCAAGAGATTTGTCAAGCCACCACCATGGTCATGAAGCTCTTGTTTCTTTTTGGCCCTGTATGAAGTCCAAACATCCTGTGCAGTTCCAATATTTATTTGTGTCATGAAGCAAAACTTAAATATTCCTTTTATTTTAACTCTTTTTCAGATCTCGGTCCGAACAAGGTTAGAACTGTTCTTAAAAACAAAACTGAAGGAAAAATATAAGAGGATCCTGAAAAAAATCCTAAAAAGTACCACTCTGTAAGAAAAACCTGGAATTGTTACCTGAAACCATTACTTCAGCAGGTTTGTAGCAGCAAGTCCTCATAGAACCTTTCAAGTGAGTTGGCTGGATTAGTCAAAACAGACATACAATCCAATTAATTTGTGGAGTATTTTAAATTTAAGGAACTTTCTACAAATCGTTTCCTGGGCTGCTTCCATCATAAACCCAGTAAGTCTCACGCTATAAATATGTCTGAACTACTGGGTTTAGGGACTATTCTTACATTAAAAAAAGAGGAAAAGCCCAAACTACAGATGAAAACATCAACAGATGAGCGGATGCAAGACAAGCACCGGACAGTCATGTCTTTGGACATGTCAAGGGAAATAAAAAGACTAAAAAAATCTTGTGATCTCACTCAAAACAAACCACATTTGATTTTATGTGAGGGTAATGTTTCCAGTTTTATTCTTTGCAGCTCTGCTTCTATATCAAACCTGAGGTCACAAAATATTGTATGTAGATAAAAGCTGTGCTGTCATCACAAGCAACTGCTGGGTATGGGGGCTGAAAAAGCCTAAACCCTGTGGCTCAAGATTTTCTGTTGTCACCAACACCCTGTAAAGTCACTTCCCCTTGTCCTGATATTAAAACTGTATTTCTGTATCAAAGAGAAAATACAGGAAAGGGAAAAAAAAATCTCAAGCCATTTAAGAGTAAATACCTTTGAAATGGCATTCGTGACACCCATCAGGGTAGAGCATATATGCAAAAAAGACAGAAATAGTATTCAGAGGAAATACATTGGCCTGCATCCATTCGTGCGTGTATTTTCCTGCTGGGTTTATACAATTGCTGTAAGGGAATGCAATTAATGTGAGGATCAAAACTGCCGTATTTAAAAAAAATAATAATAATAAACTGCAAGTCATATTTCTGCAGCCATTTCTAAGGTATCACTTTTTCATCATAAGCTTTTCAACAGCTGTGACTCATAAGCCATAAACAGTACCAAGAAATTCTCAATGACATTTGATTTATGATGTGTTTGTATCTCTCTCTATAAAAACATTCCTCCTTTACATATCAGCTCAATGAGTTGGACACAGCAAGCACGAGCCTTATATGAAAGGAAATCAGTGATGCAACTAAGACACCTGGCCATGAACTCCAGCTGAACTGGCAGGTCCTCTTTAGCGTCCTAATTAATTATTTAACATGGAATTTGAATCATACTGAACTGCCTGCATTGTCTCGAGGACAAAGGCTTTGATTTAAACAGTGTACACTCATTTTTTTTGTGATCCTGAGACACAATATTCCAAGTTTATGCTGTGTGTCTGATCATATTACATTCCAGAACTATTTTCTTGATGGACTATTTTTAAACTGAAGCACATCCGTTGGCTGCTGACAATTCCACATTTCCCCACAAAAGCAGAAAACAGAGCAAAGCAGTTTTAACGACTTGCATCAGAGTTCCTTGGATAACTTCAAATCATCGCTCCCTGTCATCACTGCACAATAGGAGCAAATCCTAATGGAGTAATGGGCGCAAACTGAGGTGTTTGTGTAAGGTTGGGATCCAGATTCAGATTCCAGTACCTGAAGGAGCTGCAAGAAACCAGGAGAGAGACAATTCCCAAGGGCTGGAGGGCTTGGATGGGAGATTGGAAAGGAATTGTCCCCGGGGAGGGTGGGCAGGCCCTGGCACAGGGTGCCCAGAGCAGCTGGGGCTGCCCCTGGATCCCTGGCAGTGCCCAAGGCCAGGCTGGACATTGGGGCTTGGAGCAGCCTGGAGCAGTGGAAAGTGTCCCTGAACATGGCAGGGGTGGAACTGGGGGAGCTGGAAGGTCCCTCCATCCCAAACCAGTCGGGGATTCTGGGATTCTATAATTGTCATTCACGTTCTGGTTTGATTCAGATCTGCTTGTGGGTTTACTCTGATGTTGTTGTGTTTTCTCTTACTGTGATGTGTTCCCCATCACCATTCACAGCTTGCGAAGGAGTTAAACTTCTTTTTATTCTTTTCCCAAAAAGTTTAGTTCCCAAAAAGGTATAAGTTTGGGGCATCTATGGGCATCACTTCACTGTAATATAGACAAGCACTAAATATAATGTGCATTTCACAGGCAAATGGTCGTGTGGGAGTACAAAACTTCTTTTAAAAGGTTTTTATGTATTGAATAATTTGCTGTATTTGAAGCATGCTCAAGGAAATGGTGCAGTACAGAATATCATATGAAATTTAAAATTGTATTCTTTTGGGTACTTAAATGTTGGCCTAAAACACCTGCGAATAAGTGCCTGTGAAAGTCCCCAGATTCCAACAGGCTACACTTTATTTGCAATAGGAAAATCTCTGTTCTGTTTTATGCAATTTGTTACATGCTGCAATGTTTTTCTGAAATGGAAGGAAATTTAAAAACAAAACCACGAAACAATTGGCTGCTGACATGCCTTGTTCCTTGAGTCACAATAGGATATTCCTTTTTTCCCATTTCAAGAGTAAATCCAGCCAAAAAGGGTAAATGCTTCCTGTGAAAACTTGGGCAGCCATTCAACAATCAAGTGTACACTTAAATAAACTGAAATTGCCATGCAATATAAGTGAATATATAATATGGGTAATATAGGCTGATATAAGAACTATTTATAACATCCATAGGAACAAATAAGGGCTGATACAGGGTTTTCATGTTGCTCTCTAGCAGCTGTTGCTCTAACAACAGAAACTCTTCTCCAACACCACCTAATTGTGAGAATAAAGCCTGAAGGAGCAAATCCTTGACTTCCTCCTTGTGATTTAGAAACCAGAAAGCCAGATAACTTTATTTTCATTTAAAAAAAAACTTCGAAATGAAAATCACTGCTATAGTATGGAACAGCACTTTAAAAAAGCACAAAAAGCCTCACACTAAGGGAGGAAAAAGGTAATTTGAAATATTAGGAAATCCTCTATGCTTATTATTCTGAATGGCTTTTCAATTTCCAAAACATGATGGAAGCAGTTGTTAGCTTTGATTTGTGGCAGTGTCCAGGGAATGAGGTGGTGGAGCCCGAAATCCTGGTGAATGCAATGGAAGCAGAGAACACACATGGTCCAGGTGACCCAGCTGAAGATGTGTCCTGGGTGCAGAGAAAGCCTGGAACCTCCTGCCACTCAGATGTGCCTGACTCCCAGGAACTTGCACCACATGGATAAATAAAACTTTACAGAGAAAAAATCCACTTGGGGAGATAGAGACTGGCTGCAAAAAGGCAACTGCAAGGAAAACAAGGTGTAGTACAAATGGGTGGCCAAACAATAGCATGACTTAAGGTGTTGGGAAACAAAAGGAGGCAGCGAGAATTGCCAACGGGAGCATGAGCTTGCAAATGATTTTAAGGCAGAGGACTTCAGCCTCTGCCGTAGAGGGAGGCTGCGTTGCAAGATAAAGCAAAGGCACTTCGCAATGGAGAGAAGGCAGCCGGGCAGTGCTGGGGGAAACTCAGCAAGCGCAGAAAGTTTCTCTCTGCTGTCACTCAGGGTAACGATGCTGAGCAAGAAGCTTGGTGCTCCACGGCAAAGAGAACTCCATCAAACGGGGGAGAAGCCCCAGCAGCCTCACAAAAAGGTGAGGAGATCCAAACCATTCTCAGACCAGGCTGAAGGAACAGCAACGAATGTCATGGATTTAAGTTTGTTTGTTTGGGTTTTTTACATTGGCTGTAACATCAGATGTTCAGTGAAGAGCAATGCATTACTGGCTTTAGCATATTCCTCATTCCAAAAGAAGTTATTAAAATAAATGAAAAGCAGAATAAAATGCAACACAAAGAAAAGCTCATCATGATAAAGCCTTGAGACAAAATATAGCAGATCCCTATGTTTTATAGTAACTGTAAGCATACTGCAAGGAGTGGGGAGAGACTCGGCAAATTGTGGCACAAGTAGTAAACCACTGCTCCCTACCTCCTGTAATAGGAAAAAATTGGAACATCAAAAGAAATTAGTGAGAAACAGGTTTAAAACAAACAGAAAGCAGGAGGTCTTTGTGTACCAAGCTGCAGAAGAGCTGCCTCTGTGCTGCTGAGTGCCACAACCTTGCCTGCATTCAGAAGAAACTGTCTTGAGCAAGTAACTTTGAGAAGTGACTTTGTCTGGAGCAAAATATTTATCAAGGGCTATTAAGCAACAAGAAACCACCTTTGGCTCAGGAAGTCTTCAAACTCCAGATTGCTGCAGCCGAGGAGCAGCATTCCATGGCTGAGAAGTTCCTGTGCCTTCCCTGTGTATCTGTGAGGGAGCACTCCATAAAACAGCGCCCGGGGCTGCAGGTGTCATCCTGGAAGGGAGGGTCTGGTGTACCTCCACTCCAGAGCAGCTTCCCTTGCAACTAATGGGGGAGGAGCTTGGAGCACTTGGGGATCAAGCAAGAATTAATTGCTCTGGTCCCTCTAATTCACTTCCAGAGTATTCACATCCAAGGCAAAAGCTGAAGAAAACAAGAGCAAGCTGCAGCACAATGATGTAGAAGAGTACATGGATAAAACTGGTGATAATGCATTTGTTTTTAAATTTAGAAAAATATTTATACAACCCTCGAGCAATGACTGGAATAAACTTTCAGTAGAAACAGTGGAACAAAAACCTGGTTTTAAGTTTGGGGTTGATCATAAAAGAGGTCATGTGCACAGTTCCCTGTAAAAGAAGCAGATTGGACACAACAAGGTAAAATACCCTTTGAAGACTTACACTGCTAATTTGGCTCATTTGTCTGGAGTTAATCTGTCATCTCCTTTGATTCAGAAGGAGTACAAATATTACCTTGTGCTCTGTGGTCGTGCACAGGCCAAGGGCCAAGGAGAAGTAATTGCTGTGGCACAGAAGTTAGGGCAGAGACACTGTGGCTTTCCATTTTGAACACATTTGTTGTAAAATACTTAGAAGAGGTACAACAATGACACTTGTTTGCTGTACTTCTGCATCCCTCTTGCATTTGGAACACAAATACAGCTGCAGAAGTATCATTCTAGCTTGCAAACAAGCAACTGTATAGTTTAGACCATTAGTTATAAATAAGTATATCTTTCTTTGGACCTTAAAACCCAAATTCTTTCCAGGGGAAGACTGTAATTAGTATGACATGGGGGCTTTTAGCAGATGTGAAACCGGATAGATTGAGCTCTCCTATGAATAGCCTGAAACGAGGCCTGCCTTGCATGGTTTGTAGTAATGGAGAGGAAATTGAGCATTAAATACAAATCAACAATCGTTCATTTCACTGTGGCGGGGCATCAGAGCCAGTGAAGTCACTCTTTTCAGCACCTTGCATCCTGCTGGACTTTATTTACAGCACCGCAGCTCCCATCCTCGGGAACGGCCACCTACGGGTAACTCAAACAAAGAATGATGAAGAGAGAAAGCGATTTAAGGGCCCATTTTTATACACAAACATCAGAGAAGTGACATTTTCTTTGCTTGCAATTTATGATTGGCTTTTAGATATAATCATTAAGCTATCACTCTCCCAGCCTGAGACGAGGTCAGTGTGGCCAGCGCCATGAGCCAGGGTAACAGCAGATATTAGCTGGATACTTGCACAATAACTGAAGTCAGAAGATTTATTAGTCTTCTAATCCGCAGACTGACCTGACTCTCCATTTAAAAGTTGAATAGGAAGTTGAAAATCCCCCCTAATGTTTTTGAGAGGTGTGAGGAGATGAGGAAAGCACCTGCAATGCATCACTGTGTTTAGATTGCAGCATGAAACGCTGGATTTGTTGGCTGCAGTGGTCTCTCAGTGGGGGGAACAGACAACAACAATCAAGGAGTTCACTGCTCATTATGTGTGAAGAGAAAAATGGAATGCTATCCCCTGGAACACCAGGACGCTCTCAAGGTCAACAGCTCTAAAAACTGCTGTAAAAAAATATCGGATTTAAGCTCTGAACAGTTCAAGTTCGTGCTAATGTTTGGATACAATTCTTTGTGTAATTTTTAAAAAGCTATTATTTGACTATTGAGCTGGCATCTGTGATGTACAGAGAGCAGCTATAAGGTCCATGCCTTAACTGTATGCACTGTAATTATCCTGCACAGCATTTTTGGGAGAGGAAAATGCCAAAACAAGGCTAGTTTCTCGACAAATTTCCTTCCCTCTGTCAAAAATTGCACCATTACCAAGACAATTACGACAATTCTATCAATATTCAATGCACCATCAGTTTGATTTCCAGCTGTCCCAGGAATTTCTAATAGCAGTGAGATAACACCTGTCTCCTCCTCTTCCCTACGGACAGAGTCTGCTCCCCACCCCAGCCCTCCAAGCCTTGTCACACCCTTGTCCCCCTGCCAAGGGCTCTGCTGCTGGCACTGCCACAAGCTCTTGTGCAGGAGGCACAGCAGAAGGGATTTCAAGCTAAACCATGGCCTAAAATTCATCCTGGGAAGAGGATGAGACAACTCATCTCCTACTTAGCTAAATGATGTGGGAGAGGAAGGAAGGTCATGGTTCTCCTGACGTGATTTCCAGTGAACTCCGAGCTAACAAAAGCTCTATAACCCAAGCCATGGCACTGTACATGGTGTTTTAGGAAAGTGAGGTTGCTGAACCAGGGAATGAAACATTTAGTCATTATCACTCAGAAAGAATGTGGATCTGTATTCAGTTACAGGGGATGCACTGAAAAAAAATCTGCAGTTGAGAAAGACTCTTACACATTGTTTCAACACCATGGACATCTGAAGTTTAGCCTTATCCCATGTTTTTAAACCACTAAAAGAGACATTCTTTACAAAGGAGGAAACTGAATGAGTAAGTCATCAAGAAACATGATTAATAGGTTTCAACTTAGAAAGTCCCTGAGCTGTCAGAAGTACAGCAAGTCTGCAAAGATGTTCCTCAGCATCAAACACAGGGGCAATGATCCTGCTCAGCAAAAATATTACTTGGGAGCCAAGAATCACTTGCACATCTCCGTTCTCGGGGCTGTTGAGTTCTGATGATAATTGAATAAATGACAGCTGGGCATTGCTGAGACCCCAGGGCAGCCTCTGCCATGGATCCTTCTGGCACATGGAGTGGGGCTGGGAGGGGAGGCAGGACAGCTGGGGTGTGAAATGTAGTCAGGAGGATCCACATCAGCTGCACGTCAGCAAAAGATGCCATTGCACGGGGGTAAAAGCCAAATGCTGCAGTCTTCTTGCAGCTTTAATATCCCTGGAGGAACACACAGCTTGGAGGCGTTCTAAAGTGTTGAGGATTTCTGAAGCAAGGAGGATTTCTGCCAAGACAAAACACAGCCATGGGCTGACTTTTCCCTGGAAAACCATGCATGTTCCGGACACTGCTGGCTTAGGATATTCTGTGCAGATACTGACAGCATCGAAGGCAGCCTTAAATGAGCACTGATAAGAGATTGCCAAAGCAACACTCAGCTCCCCTGCCCTCCTGCTCTGAGTGACAGCCTGTCTGAATTTGAGAACCACGCATCTCAGAAAAGCAGCGTGAGGAGGAGCTCTGATACCTTCAGACTTGATAATGAAAACAAGTGTTGTATATGTTGAACCAAAATTATAAATTTATGAGAGCTGTTGGGTGTTCAGAATGATAATGCTTAACACGGTCTATAATCTGAAAGGTTTCACACACTGGAAATCATCAGAGTTAATAAAATCAGATGATTTCAAGAAAAAATTAAAGGCAATTTTTCAAATGTCTTTCTTCTAGGTGCTCACATTTTTTTCTTGCAGCCGTGCTGTGTTTCTGCTGACAGAGCACTGGTGAACCACAGTTCTAGATCAGGCAGCTCACACACACAGAAGTCCAGGTGTCTCCATTAGCGTTGGTGTCAATCCCAGTCTCCAGGGGCAACTTGCAGCAATAAGAAAATGAAAGAAGGAGAAATGTTTCTAACTTCTGCAAGATGGTCAAGACTACACAGTTTCTTGCAATCATCAGGAGAAATGAACAGGAAGAGCCCTCGACCAGCTCTGTACAGTGCTCTTCACTGCGATCTGACCGTGCCCAATAAAATGAAAATCAAAAGCACGCCATGGACTTAACCAGGTTCTCAGACTCGTGAAAGCCAGCAGGAACTGCTTCTGCTTGTGCTCAGACTGTCTCTAAGTCCACTGCGTGTTCCACTATGGCCAGATAAGAATCCCACTGGTCCACTGGGAGCTGTTGCCAGTGGTGCAAATGTCTCATGGCCTTGGGCGGGTCGGACCTCGCTGGAGCTCGCGGGCATCGCTGCCGCTGCCTGGAGGGGCTGAACCCCTACAAACGCCTCCTGGAGCAGCAGACCTGATGGCTGCTTTGTGGCTTTTGTGTCTGGCACACAAATCCTACCAGGGAAAAACATTTTTGATTCTCCTTTTCTAGATGGATTTAGGAAAAAAAATTAAAAGTACTGCTCGTTTTGGAATGTGAGCAATAACGCTCATTACCCTCAGCACTGACACCTTGTATAATTTGAAAAATGATGTGACTTTTGTGTAAACATGAACATGCCATAAAGAAGGTGTTCTTACATTAATTAAAAAAATCAAATCTACAGGCTGGGTAATGAGCCAGAAAAAGGCCTGATTTTTAAAACATGCATCACAAGGCATGAATTATGTCTGTAACTATTTGAAGGTATTTATTGCCTGCATTTTTTCAAGCCTGTAGAATCAGAGACTGTCCTTAGAAAGCAAGAAAATATGGAATAGATATACTTTATATATTTTAAAATGCCATTCATAAACCAGCAAATCAAACTGAACCGCAAAAGAGCATTCCAAATGTCCCTTGTATACACAGTGAATGATCACTGATGAGCACGAGGAGCTTCGGCAATCAGAAAAATTTTCTGTGGACATTCATGAGCCACAAATCTGAGCAGAGTTGATGGGAGTTTTGCTGAGTAAGAATTCAGTGGAAATCTGAGGGCTTGTCCCTGATACAGGTGCACAGCACAGCTCAGAAACAGTTTGCAGTGGAGCCCTCAACGAAGGCCTCAAAATTTGGTCAAACAGACAGAAATAACATCAGTTAAAAATTCCCTAGAAATACCGTGAAATTGGACACCACACATTACCATACTCAAAACGTTGAGAGCCCATTTGTTTAATTTGGATGAGTTTTCAAATAACTCAGAACTAAAGTAATGTATGGTGGGCACAACAGCGTGGAGGAAATACTGAAGCTGGTCTGTCATGCACCCCTTCACCGTAGCTGTTGAAACAGGACTCGTAAATGCATCCAAGGGGCCTGTGCCAGACCTGCCAAGGCAAGTTTTCTTGGCAAATGTTATTCAAAGCTTGTGAAAAACCAGTAAAGATGGAAATGACAATTCAAAAAAGAAATTCAAGCCTGAAATGAATTAATTTTAGTATGAAGAGAGAAAACAAGGAAAAACTCAGCAGAGCACAGGTACTTCACAAACAGCAGTAGCTCTCCAACAAGGCTCTAGAGGCACTGGATTCTCTGGCTGATTTTAATTTAGTTTCACTGTGAACAGCTGAGTACAGGCAAATTGGACTGTAACAGCAGGAGCTTTTGGGAACACTCAAGGTACTCCCACATGCAGGGAGTTTGACCAAAGCACAAGTCACCTCCCTCATGTTCATGGCCACAAGAATGCCTGTACTAATCTTTTAATCATATTTTTGAAACAGTAACAGGTATGCCACTGTCTTCACCTACACTTTGTTCACTCCTTTTTTCTGTAGGCTACACCATCTTACTGATTTCTCCATGTCATGAGGTGGCTGTCCATGAGTTTCTAACCCATTAAGGAGCTACACCTAAATGCAAATTTTAGGGACAAACCAATCTGGAAAGGATTAGGATTACACACTCGTTTTTAGAGCCACCAAAACCACAAAAGGGGTTTGTATTTAGCACTGACGAGCACAAACATCTCAGAAGAGAGATGGCAGGTAGCACCTGCAGCATCTGTGCTCTGCAGCATCAGTGCACACCAGCAGCAGCCTCTCAGTATCCAAATCTCCTCGTTTCCAAATCTGAGCCGCAGTACAAATGACCAGCATGTAGAACATGCAGCTTTGGAGGTACAGCTACAACCAGCTAGAATACACTTACCTGGAGGCCCACGAGGGCAGTTCTGAGTCAGAATGAACTTGGATGGAGATCAGCAAGGAGTAGATGCCTGCAAGTCCTCGCTGCACCCTGTTTGGGAGGGAACAGTCCTACAGCAGGCTCTGCAGCCCTGCCAGTGCCCACCTCGGGAGCAGGGCTCACTCTGCCTTCCCTTCACTCGCAAAGGACTACTCCAGAGCAGCCTAACTTCTGCCCAGACCATCTCAACTAATCATTGGGGTTAGGAAACATCAGGAAAAAGGCAACCAAGCGTAACAACACAAGGCCACCGTGTTAAAGAAGAGCCTGCTTGTCCCATTTTTTGAGAGAGAAAAACACATGATCCGCAAATTTTCCATTTCATCAAACCCTGCTAACAGAATTCTACAATCTGGTAGTTTAAGCTGCATGTTAGAAAAAGCCAGAGAAACATTTGCTTTGGCACTGACAGGTTCTCAGATTTTTCCAGTTGGAACAATGATAAATGACTTAACCCTGATCATTTTTCTGAAACCCGATTTTTTTTGTTTGACATTTATTTACAGTTTCTATAAACACTAACACCTATAAAACATGGTTTACTGTTTGATTGCTTGGCGGACAAGCAAGCCTTAAATATATAAATTATGAGCACCTAGTTAATGAGTGACATGACGGACATGAAGTTTTATTTACTATTGGCATGAGCCTTCATATAAAATTAGTGGCATAAGAAAGCCAGGTTTTGTGAATGCACATAGTCATGCCTATTCATGGCCTGGCTCTTTTTTTTTTCTTCTTCTTCTTCTTTTTTTTTTTTTCTTCTTCTTCTTCTTTTTTTTTTTTTCTTCTTCTTCTTCTTTTTTTTTTTTTCTTCTTCTTCTTCTTTTTTTTTTTTTCTTCTTCTTCTTCTTTTTTTTTTTTTCTTCTTCTTCTTCTTTTTTTTTTTTTCTTCTTCTTCTTCTTTTTTTTTTTTTCTTCTTCTTCTTCTTTTTTTTTTTTTCTTCTTCTTCTTCTTTTTTTTTTTTTCTTCTTCTTCTTCTTTTTTTTTTTTTCTTCTTCTTCTTCTTTTTTTTTTTTTCTTCTTCTTCTTCTTTTTTTTTTTTTCTTCTTCTTCTTCTTTTTTTTTTTTTCTTCTTCTTCTTCTTTTTTTTTTTTTCTTCTTCTTCTTCTTTTTTTTTTTTTCTTCTTCTTCTTCTTTTTTTTTTTTTCTTCTTCTTCTTCTTTTTTTTTTTTTCTTCTTCTTCTTCTTTTTTTTTTTTTCTTCTTCTTCTTCTTTTTTTTTTTTTCTTCTTCTTCTTCTTTTTTTTTTTTTCTTCTTCTTCTTCTTTTTTTTTTTTTCTTCTTCTTCTTCTTTTTTTTTTTTTCTTCTTCTTCTTCTTTTTTTTTTTTTCTTCTTCTTCTTCTTTTTTTTTTTTTCTTCTTCTTCTTCTTTTTTTTTTTTTCTTCTTCTTCTTCTTTTTTTTTTTGTTTTTTTTAAAGACTTGACATAAGACTGTGGCCTATGTGTAATTTCATTGCCTGGAGCAAGGTTAGGGGAAAGCCGCTCCATCTGGCAATTTCCCTTTGACTGGCACATAGTTAAACAATGATGCAGTTTGACAAATTTCAAACCCTGCTTATGAAAAAATAACATAAACACAATAGTCACTCTGAGTAGATTGTCCACCTGTGCAAGCGGGCATGAAGTGTTAAGTAAAGGCTGCTGGTAATGAATAAAGATGCAGAGCACAGTTGGATTAGGTCGTTCCAAATGTAAATCACTGTCAGATAAAGCACTTGTGTTTACATGTAGCATTAATATTTTGATCAGTATGTTTAAGAGAATTAGCTTCTTAATGCAGATGTTCTCATTTGGACCTTCACACCCTTAGCTTCAGCCAACTCCTTTACCATCAGTTATGTCAACATGTCATAAATCTTCGCTGCTTTAACTTCTATTTTAAACAAAGCTTTGTTGTAAAATTTGGAGGCGTGTTTCCTTTGGGCTTTATTTTTGGCAAATTTCTTGTTATTTTGTTGAAAACCTGACACATTAATGTCCAATTAACCATCTTTGAGTATTTTACTGACAAGGATCCCAGCAGCAATCAAATGCCTTTTTCTTGTAAGGACCTCCCTGCCCCCCACCCAACCAGCTGTATCCATTATGTGAACAAGAAGTCTTTATATCTTGATGCACAAACAATAAAGGCATTACACTTGGTGGAAATAGGACACGTGTCCCAACAGCTCCACAGCTTGTGCCCTTCTGGACAGCTTGTTGTAAAGGTAAATGCTCACTAAATGATCACAAAATGGGATACAGTGAAATTCCAACACAGAATTCACGGACAGTCAATGTTTTCTTTTTTAAACAAGGAAGATCTTTTAACCTCTCCAAGTTATTTTAACATCCATGTCCTTCTCGTGGGAGGTTGGTGAGACATGCGGGACATGACACCTGTGGTAAAACAGCCCGTACATGAAACTGCAAATTCCCTCTCAGGTCATTATGACTGTGGTGATGGTGTCACTTTGTAAACTCCACAGGGTCACCTTTCATGAGATGAACATTGCGCCTTTTTAATTAGTGATTTTACAGTCTCCCAAATGTCACTCTTTTTTCCCCCGTAGGAACTTCTAAATGTTGAAAACAAAATGATAATTCAGTCTTAAATCAGGGATTTTTTGAAAGGAAAATTAATTAATTTTTGTTTTGTGTAACAAAGGGATCTCCCACAAATTCAGATTATTTTTTTTCAGAAATTCTGAATAAAATCATGAAAAAAAATTTGCACTTTGGAGGATTCGCATTTCATAAAACCCCCTTTTCATACCTCTGATAACTGTGGAGTTCTAAACTTCAGTGAATTGTTACTATTCACTGTGGTTTTTTAACTACAGTCTGTAAATGCTTGACAGTCTCCCATCAATCTTCCCTGACATCATGGAACTGTCTGGAAGCCCATCTTACCTTTCCAGGGCTTCTGTTACTGCAACCAAGGCATTGGGTTAGGTTTTTAAACAACTCCCTCCTTTTCTGAGTTTAGCAGCTATTTTCAATGTCTTAACTTTAAATAAACCTGCAGGGGGAATGAGCAGGTTCTGTTCAACAGCTCAAGCTGATGGAGACACCCCAATCCTGGCTACCTGAGCTGGACAGAGTTCATTTCCCCAGTGACAAAGCTGGAGGATGAGAAGCCCTTTCTGTGCACAGCTGTTACACCATGGTCCAGCGGCCTCACTGTGCCTGTGGGGTGAAGGAAAACACTGCCACAGATGGATTTACACTTAGAATTACAGAACCAAAAAAATATTCTGTGTTGGAAGGGACCCACAAGGATCCTCAGGTCCAACTCCTGGCCATGCACAGACACCCCCAGCTCGGGGCACCAAACCCCTGCCCGGAGCCGCTGCCTGTTTGCACAGTGAAGTTGTCAAACCCACCAAACTCTGTGCTGGTGGCGTGGAAGGTACGCACAGTCCAGAGTCTGGCTCTGGTTTCCCCGTGGAAACCTTCAAAGAAAGAAAAGCAGAAGGATGTTTTGACGAGTGGAATGTTTTCATTTAACTTCAGAAAGTCATTCATTAAAAAATGAATGAAGAGCTGGCTGATCTACTCGGAGACCCTAACAATTAAGCTGGCATCAAAATTCAACTCCTGAAATATTCAGGAAAGAAAATCAAATCACAAAACCAGTGGGATTTGCCAGAAGACCACAGAGTACTCCTCATTCTCTTATTTTAGTTCCAAGGATTTACTAATGAAAGGCCCTAAAAAAACCATTTTATCTTCCAAAACTGTCCCAGCAAACTGCGAGACAAAGCTGAATGGTGCCTCACTTCTCCTTCCAGCCATCTGTGTGCATCTTCCTTCAGATGATCCCCCAGAGCCCCACTCATCCATTCTTCTCCCTCAGCTTTAGGACATCCCTGCAAAAGGCCCGAGGAAAAGGCTGGTCCCCGCTGCAGCTGCCCTGCTACCGAGGAGCAGCGAGGAAAATCCTCACTCTGAAAACCTGCACTGATGCTCTTGTGAGTATCCTATCAAATATTATGTATTTGATATTCAGGCTTCAATTTTCTGACCTTTCAGCTGCTCCCTCTGTCATTTTAGGAATGATACCACCACAAATCTTTCTCATTTTCTTCATTTGTTCTTTTAAGTTCTACTATTTTGAAATCTGGTTCGAGATCTCAAACATGTATACAAAGGATTGGATCCACTTCTACTCCTTGTCTGATCTTGATGTTTTCTAATGGTTAACTACTTTTCCTCCCCTTCTATTCTAAATTAGTAATGGTAAACCAACGAAAAGTCCTTCTTAAAAACACCAGGATATACTCTTTTATAAAGGCACACAAAAATGTTTAATAAAAAACAAAAACCAAAACCATGCCTCAAGAACTCATACTCCAAAGGTTTCCAAACTAAAAATCAAATTGATATAAACATAATTAATATGTGCATATCTAGACAACATTATTAAAAGTGTATTTGGAAGAAATAAAGTCTTCTGCTGATTAAGGCTCAAAATACTGGTTCCTAAATATTCTTATTGCCTGGAATGAAATCAAGTCCTTCAACACTTGTTGTTGGTTATGCTAATCCTTTAATATTGCTATTTATTCCAGCTGAGAAAAAAGGGCTAAGCCAGCTGTTCCAAACATCAGCATTTTAATGTTCTCAGTGTGGGCGTAATATTTTATCACCTGTTCTTTATGTTCTGTGTCTCAATTCATACATTAAATTATATGTCAGAGTTACTTATGGGGGCAGCGATCAGTTTATACTGATTTAAGACTGCAATAAAAATTGCACAACAGTGTGAAAAGATATAAAATGCCAGTGACGTAGCTGTGCTCCCTTACACCTCTGCACAGCCCTGAGAAGAGCTGCAGAATCCAATCCCCAGAAGTTTCTGGGACCAAACCTGAGCCCTGAAAGCTGCAGTGTTGTAGGAAAAGTTCTGCTTCAAGTATCACTTTTCCATCTGAAAATTCTAAACTATATTCTTGCTATTTTCTCTATTCTTGCAAGAAGTAATTTTACAGCTAAAAATGACATGGGTAACTCTTCAGAGAAGGAAGTAGGACAGCAGGACTGAAAATAAATAAGATTATTTTTGTGATATTGAATTTATTGGAAAAAAAAGAGAAAAAAATCAACTTTTTTATGTTACTGAGCTTTCAATTTCTTCTTTAATCACTCAACAAAGGTACAGGATATCTCACTTCATTGATTTTCTTGCAGTTCATTTTTGCTCAGGGATCATGTCCAGCCACAGATGAAAAATAATGGATGTTCAGAGGGAAAAGAATGGAAGCTGCTACTTGGGCCTCCAATGAAAATGGAGGAGTTGGTGAGGAAATACACGATCCTGGATAAGTCTCTGCCCAGACTATTCCTTCTCACACAAGGTAGAATGTGTCACTGCTGTCTAATGGTTCTCTAGTGTCACACCTGTAGGAATATGGGATTTGTAGGACCTGCCTTTGTTAGCAGAATTTGTGAGGGTTTTTAATAAGTATTAAATTGCTCTGATGTGTTGGATTCTTTTTGCCTCTCTCAGCACAGGGAGATCACAGAGTCCCGTGCAACCTGCTCTGGGTGAACCTGCTTCAGCTGTGGGATTGAACTTGAAGATCTCCAGAAGTCCCTTCCAACCCCAAACCTCTCATTACTTTGGAGAATAACCAGAGTATTTTGTCACCTGTCACAGCCTTTCCCAAGATCACTCTGTGAAGAGCACCCAGCAGTTCTCATGAGTCACAATAGAAACATCATCTCTGTCCTCATATTCTCTACTCTGACAAAATATCCACCAGCCAACATCCTCTTTGCAGTCCAAATGTGCAGCCATCGGTGTCATAGCTCAGTTTCTCCAGGTTCTCCACAAATCCAAGCCAGAGGACACCTCTGGCCTCTCCTCACACCTTCCACAGCACAGCCACATCCCTGTGCCTGCAGCACACGGTGACAGTGGTTAGGTACCCTTCCACTGACACCTCCTCCTCTTATTGATGATCCACTCACTTTATTCTTGCAAAATGAAAGCACAGCAGTAATTCAGTTTCACTGATTATTGCTTTAAACATGCAAACATCCATCCTCTGCAAGGATTCAACAGCATGGCAAGGCAATATAAATGCCTAATTACAGCAGATAATTTGAATTTTCCCAGATTTCTCAGATGAAGTGTATGAACTACAACATCAAGTGATCATTAGGTAGCACACAACAGTTCTAAGCATGTGTAATTGTTTTCTGGATGTTTTGCAAGTTGTGAGGACTTTTATTTCAAAGGTAAACTATGTTTAGCTATTTACACTTAAAAAAAAAATCTGTTGAGGCAGCAAAGAGAAGGGAAGTTCTTCAGGGCATCACATCCCAGCGTTTAAGGCAGCAATACTAAAAGCTGGTTTAGAGACTCTGCCACTAATATGGACTCATCCTTTTGTGCACCATGTTTCTGTCTGCTCCTGCTGGTCTGATTATGGATTTCAGGGCGTGGGTCGTCCTTCCTCCATGTCTGTGCAGTGTCCAGGCCCGGGGGCTCCATCTCAGCTGGGACCCTGAGGCACTGATGCTGTAAAAGGGCTTCTAACAACACCAAAGCAGTACTTTGATCACACTGAATTTTGAGAATTTAGCAGAGCAATGGTTCAGAAATGAGTAGTGATCTGCCAGATCCTTACTTATCATCATGCAGCCACAATCTGCCAGAGCAGTGCAAAGCATTAAAAAAAGCTGAACCAATACCTGTTTAAATGGGGTCACTGGAAGAGTGAATGCAGCACTCTGGGTAGAAAGATGCTCAGGATTCATTTGTAAGAACAGAAACAAAACAAAAAAAAAAAGAAAGAAAAAAATTCTCATTAAGGTATAAATAAATAGTTGGCTCTTTAAACGTTTAACAATAAATTGATTGTACATGTAGAACATAGACTGGCTTTTTTCCAGCTCTGCAGAATCCTAATTAGTGGTGTTGGAACTGTGTATTTGTGTAAGTGATTAGACTGTTACAGTGATCCACACAGAGTTAGGAAACAGTGCAGATGATTACTGATTATGGAAATGTTTACAGGATCTAAATGAAGTGACCCACAGAGTTCCTTGGTATCCCCTTACCCCAGAGCATTGCCAAACGTCCCTGCATGGCAGCCAACATCACCCCTTGGCTGCCCAAGGAAACTGCTGCTATTTCAATCTGGTTCTAAAGCATTTCGAGTTTCTTTGAGGTGGTTTTTAGGATTTACTGTAGTATCAAATTTTCTTACAATCATGACCACTTCTGTAAACACATTTTCCCATTCTCTGAGTATTTTGTCTTGAATTTAAACTTCAGAGATGAGCAAGGCAGAGGGTCCACAACAGCACTGAGAGCTGTGGGTGGGCACAGCAGGGCTTTGTGCTCTCCAGTTCCACCTCTCCTGCTTAAATCAGGACTGGGGACACAGAACCCATCTAATCCAGCACTCTCCTCAGTTCGTGGTGCAAATTGAGGATGATCCATGGGACAAGCCTTACTTCTGAAATGCATAGGTTAAAGCTTCACTGAGTATGAGGGATTTTGGCCATGCTCTCCTTGGCAGGAAGCTGTTACACTGCTCAGGGTTCCCTGACAATCAGACCTACCCCTTGTTTCCAGTTTTAAAGAAAGCACACTGTGATTGTTCCTAAAGATTTATGACACTTTTTTTGCAGCGTTTCACAGAAGTCAAGAAACACAGTGAGACCCAACCCAGATTGTTCACAGCTCTTGAGCAGCAACTGCCACATTTTATATTGACGTGACTGAATTCAACAATAAAAAGACTGAAGAGGAATTGGAGTCTGACTCAAACAACCCTCTAAATGCAGCCTCCACCAAACTTTTGGGTCCAGGGGTTTTCAGTTCCTGAGTTTTGGTTCTGGCCCATTTCCAGCAAGACCATAGATCTGGCAAAGATTTTCAAAATTAGCATAGCCAAGAACCCAGTTATTCATCTTTCAAACTATCAAATAACATCCAACCCCCACAAACAGACTGCATGGGGAATAAAAATAAGAGCATCACATAATGATCTTCTTCAAAATTATGCTCATAACATCTGACAAATGTTTTCTTCTAAATAAAATATTTTTGCTTCAGAGGGAAATATAACTGTGAAAATGAACACCACACTTTCTTTCTCCTTTTTGCCATGGAAGGAAAGTGTACTTGACGGATAAAAATAATTTATCCAAAACACAAATTAATTAAAATTTAACCAGCACATCTGCTTTGACCAAGAAATTGAACTGCAAACTGGTATATTGTGACTCTGGAAGAGAATCAACATCTCACAGCCACAGAAAGTCAGGTGATGACCAGGGAATTCAACAGAATCCCTTCCATTGCTTGCAACAAACTCTCATTGTAAAATCACATTACTAGAAATTGTCTGTTTTACAGGGTGGTTAAAAAAATTGAGGGAACACCAGCATAATTTTTTAGGGCTCACTTAAGCAGACTCAGAATGTTGAGGGCTTTCCCTCCACCCTCCTCCAGTAATTGCTATTTAAAGATCATTTGAATGACCTCCTAGTACATCTTAGCCATCTTTTTATTTACTTGTCTGGTAAAACCCAATCCTTCATCAGGCCAAATAGTCAAAGAGATGGAAAATTTAAACCTTTCCAGCTCCTGAAGGAAAGTTTCTCCCAACAGCTGTCTTGCTTTATGAAAGCATGAAGTCAGTACATCCAATCTCATGCTATCAATCACGCCGGCTGACATTTCCTGCAAACTGTGTCCACAAGACAAACGGGGAAAGAGAACCTAAAAGGAACAACAAATTGCCAAAAAGCAGATGGAATTATGTGCTCTTGTTTATAGTTGGCTGTTCAAATGAGCCCGGTCTAAATGCCTTCCCCTTCAGAATTGTAGCACTAAGCAGTCATTTGCATCACTGCTGAAAACACCTGACACTCGTATTAAGAAATATTGGGTTTAATTGCAGTCCATTAAAATGTGGAAATGTCTTCAGTGTAGGATTAATGATTTAAGTGAACTGTCGGCTTTCAGAGTATTTTTAGGCCCTCCTCCTGCAGATGCAAACATCCTCTTGCTCCCCTCCCGCCCTGAACTTTTGCAAAAAAGGTCTGCCACATGTTTCTCATCTCCTGGCTTTAGGTAAGTAGCATTTAAAATGACTCTGAACATCTAGCATCTATGATTTGTGACTTTCAGAAGAGTGTTTGTGTACACAAAGGGATGTTAAATTGTTGTTTTGACTTTAATCTAAATAATTTTCATTTCCTCTTACGGTGAATATTTTCTACACATACCAAAACAGGATTTTGGTTCAGTCAGTTCTTATGTATGCACGAGCATGAAGTTACAGGCTGGGTGGAAGGCACTGACCGCTGGTACTCCCTTTCTGAATTTCCTTGCCACACACAGAAGCTGCAGTTGGATTTCAGTTGCTCTGGTGTGGAGGCCTGCAGGCTTGTACACTGGGGAAGAGCTGTTGGTGCTGACAATTCTGAAGTAACAGCAACAAAATATTCATAGCCTTGGATTCAGTGCATTGGATACTGTAAATGTAAATATAAATGTTTTCATTATCTGGGAACAAAAGATCTGCTTCTTGGGTGAAATCACCAGGACTCAACAATTGTGTGACATCCAAGGATACAACCACAGAGCTCCCAGTGTCCAAGGAGGGAGGGGTGGATTAAAACTAACAGCATTTGAACTGAATATCTGTTCTGGGATTTGCCTCAGCAAGGATCACCAGCCCCACTACTTCTCTGAGGCTGCTGTGTTCTGGCCCCACACTGACCACTGAAGTCCTGCTGGATCCAGTGTCTGTGGAATAATGCTGGTCCCTGTCCCATCCCAGGAGCATCCAACAAAGATTCGCAAGTCTTTGCTGTCTGGCTCCCCACTTAGAACTTGCTAATGGTTTACCACAATGAGCTGTGGCAGGTGAAGGCAGCCCAACAACCCAAGGGTGAAAATCGATCCTCTCCCAAACACCATCCTCTGTCTCAGGTCTGGAAAGCGCTGCCTGCTGCTGTGCCCCATACCGTGGGTTTCCAGATCCTGTGTTTATTTACCATTGCCCTCTCTTTCCTTTCACAGCCTAAGAACCAGGAAATTCAGAATCATTCAGACATATAAATCTGACTGGGTCAGCTCTGGAGCTCGTAGATGTGAGTGTGGACAGTGTGTAAATACAGGTGCCATGGCAGTGGCCTCCCACATCAGTCAATCAAAACCAAACCAAAATTCACCCTAAAAGCTGAAGTTGTATTTATCAAGGAAATGAAAGAAAAATTAGACATAACATCCAAGCTCAGAAAAGAATTTCAAAACCTTAAGTTTCACAAAACTTCAGTTTCACCTTCAGTTTGCAGCAAATTGGTCACGATTCTCCTGTCATGTGTGACTGTAAGGGAAATTACAAGAAAGTCAGATGATGTCTGCAGTGCCGAAGGCCAGGAAAGTGCAAATATTTTACATGAAGCTTGAAGTTTTGAGAGGTTAAAGCTGTGCCTTAAAAAATGCAGATAATACCCAGTTACTTGTTGTATATTTGTCATTCGACTCTTACAGAAATTGGTGTTTTACATTTTAAGGAAAATATAAGAAATCTCTAATTATAATCTCTATATGTCAAAAAATGTCCCATCATTTCCAGAAACTGTCTTTTCTTATGTTCCTTCTCCCACTACTTCCACAGACAGCCATAAAAAATATCTTAATTCTCAAATATCTGTTATTTGAAAACAGGTCTGGAATATTCTCAGTCTGCACTTGTGCACATTATTTATGCATGTTCTGGATCATTAGCATTCAGTTACTAAAAAATGCAGCTCACAGACCAGGCTTGGCTGCACTCACAACACCTCTGCTCACCGTTTTCCACACTCCTCTGTAAACACAAAGCCTAATGTTTGGTAGGCTTTACATCTTTTAAAATATTGTACTCAAACATTTAAAATATTTTGGTTCCAGCTTTCTGGAAGGGCTGTGTTTATAAACAGCTGCTGCCTGCAGAAAGGTAAGTTGCAATTAAATTGGAGCTGGGTTTAAAGCACTGCCATCCTTTTGGGACACGTGCCCACTCGACCCCTTGCAGCATCTTTGAGCCTTTTCTTTCAAGTAGGTGGAAGTATCACAATCTACTTCAATACTGTTAAAAAAAGCTGAAGAATTTCTGAACATGTGACCACACTTTTTTCCCAGGCATTTTTCCATGCTGACTGCTGCTGACGATGCTTTAACTCCTCAGCAACCATTTTAGTGTTACCTGGGCATGGCTGACACCAGTTTCCTAAAGACAAGGCAGCACTGAAGATGTGTTGCACTCCTGAGGCCCTCAGCAGGATGTCCCCTGGGTGTTGAGTATTTTCAGGTGCCTTTTTTTCACCTCTCTGACACGGGATTATCTCTGATTTCTGTAAGAGCCACAGAACAGCCTGGTCTGTGATACAGTGGCTGGAGATTCAATTATTGCAAAAGATGTATGAGTTTCCCAAAAGTCAGCTATTCAGAACAGGAAAAATTAAGACACAAAATAGTGGTAATTTCTTTTCTTTTTTTTTTTTCTTTTTAACAGGCAGCCTACACATATTCTGTTTCTGCCCAAGAATCTGAGCAAGATTAATCAAACAAGAACATCCAGAGAATAGTAAGGATTTGTAAAGCAGAGTAAGTGGAGTTTAAGTAGTCAGAGAGCTGACACCGCCAATAAATGGCCATTTCCAGGGATTCCGTTCCTTTTACAGCAGGGAAAGGAGTCCTACAGTCCTTTGTGACAGGAACTCTACAAGGCATTTGTGAGGCAAACAGCGTCCACCCACCTCATCCTTGCTTCTGCTGTCCAAGTTTTCAGCCCAAATCTAGGAGAGGATTAGATGTCTCCAGGTCACGGTTTGGAAGCAGACCTCAAGGTACAGCACATGGAGGTGTCCCTGCGTCCCACCGGCAGCCAAGGATTGGGTGCGAAGCACGGGGACCCTGCGGACCCGGCTCTCACGATCTGGGTCTCCATCTGCTGGCTGCTGACCAGCAGCCCCAGAGCAGGGGCTGCTGCCCTGCACGGCGAACAGGCAGTGGCTGTGCTCACTAAACACAACAAAGAGCACCAGTAGCCTCTAAATCCTCTAAAATATCCTCTAAAGCAGGGTAGAGTGTGATTCCTGCCACATAAAGTTACTGTATGATCAAGGACAACCTGGAGAATGGGTGAAAACTTACTACCAAGAAAACCAACCAAAAAAAAATCCAGGCTGCAGGAGGCAGAGACTCTTCATCTACCTCTGCCAGGAAGTTTTATGTACAATTAGGAAATACTTTGACAAGATGTTTCCCTAGAATGCTGCTCACCTCTGTCCTCTCTCCTGACTCGACATGCCAGACATGCACCTTTGTAAAGGAGTCTCGTCCTTGAAGGAGCTCCAACAGGGCAGAAAGGGTGTAATTCAGAGAAATCAGAGAGATCCACAGACAGACAACAGGGTCTTTAAGAACTGTTGATTAGGTCTCTCCTATCCAGCCTTATATTCACCAAAACCAGTTAATTGAATATAGAGATTGTTAGATATGCCTGAATAAAACTAATTTGTGGATCCTAGATTTTAGAAATTGGTATTAGAAAAAGGAGATACATTTTTTACTGCATTTGTTATAGCTTTATGAAGTCCAAACCCACAGATACTTAGTTGTTCTCAGCTGATAGGACCTCTTCTATCAGACACATTCCCTCCAAACCTGTGTCTTTTCCCCATCAGTCTTCTCTACTGCATAAAAGCATGTGGAATCAGAAAACAAAAGAATCACAGATGTGAGATAAAATGCATGAAGAATGATAAGACAAATAAAATAAAATTAAGAACACAATATTACGGGAAAATACAAGATAAAGGCTGAAAGCAACTTTCAAGCAACATTTAAAAGTCAGCAGCTGTGGAAAAGAAGAAACCATAGAGAAAGTGCCCGAAGTGGATGTCACTGCCAGACAAACATCCAACAGGTCCAGGGAAAGAAAAGAGCAGTGAAAAGACAGAACCAGTGCCAGCAAGTTAAGTCTCTCTGCTAACTACAAGAACCAGAGTGTAAGGTACTTAGAAAGGGAGTATTCTTGACAGGAATATTGGGGCTAATTAACGACATACTGTAATTAAACACCTTTTACAATCTGTGGACTTAATACAGCAAGACTGAGCTTCTCTGACCGAAACTATTTGTATAAAACTGATTTAAATTTTGTTAGTCTCTGAAGCCCAAGGCTGCACACAGACTGCACTCAGAGTACATTCTAGGAACAAAAAAAATCATGAAGGTAGAAATTTCATGAAGAAATAAAGGTGTTCACAGCCCTTGCTGCAGGAAAAGCAAAAAATAACTTCAGTCCAAAGACTGAAACTATTCCTACCAGAAAAAAATATGGATATCCTGAAACCTTCCTTTTCAGGAAGCTCACTCCTATCTCAATAGTCCAGGTTTCAATAAAAGGGAGCTTTGACTGGTCTTTTAATAATTTAATTAGGAACCTACAGACCAGGCTGCACCATGAAGAATGCAAGTCCTTTATATAATAAAATGTTTGCAATATGAAGTGTGGGAGAGTAGTACACATAAACCCAGGCCTTGCATAAAATAGGAAGTAATTTTTAAGAGGGAAAAAAAATCATTTGGCAATTCTGTTTGAAACCCACTGGACACAGGAAAGAATTGCTGTCACTGCCATTGAGTCCTGGTCTGAGGGTCTGGACTTGGGATAGGCATTTACAGCTTGGTTCTGCAAAACTCCTGTTGCTTTTTTCCCCAGGAAATCTAAGGAAGGAGTCAAAAGGAGATGCCAATACATCCAGCAAAAATACTGCAGTTCCATGGGAGAGTCCCCACGTGTGAAGTGGGCGCGGAACCAACAGCTGGAAGGGGAACCCCACACGGTGTGGGCTTGCAGCTGCTTCAGCAGGGGGTGTTCCACTGGCCCTGGGAGGGACAGAGATCCTATCCATGCAAAAACCTCTCCAAATTAGCTCCTATCAGCTGCCTTCCGTATGCTTAGGACCGCCTTTTTTTTTCCTTTTGACTTAAACCCAAGATTAACTCTGAATCCCCTTTGTCTCACTGAGGTGCAAGCACATTTCACACCAACCACACCAGGAGCAAGTTCCAGGTTATCGCCTCAGTATCTGAGCTCCACAGCTTTTACAGCCCCTGGGCTCTGTGTGCATTTACAAACCATCAGAATTATTAGGCAGCATTAAAAAGTAATTGCCTTCACTTCGTAAAGTACAATTCTTCAAGAAATTATGCAAGCATAGGAAGCAATTGCTGATAACTTATTTTTACAGAAATAAGAGCCCAGATTCTCAGAAACAGCTTCCAGTGTAATTGCTGTGAAACCTGAAGAGCAAAACTAGCCACTCTGTAAATACACAGATTTTACAATTTAAATAAATGGTTATTTTTTCCTTATAAAATAAAGTGTTACCTGATGCCTGAGAGCTTCAGATGGCATGAAAATTAGGCTTCAATTGCACAGAGAAAGTAACTGCTTTGTACTGGTAATGGCTAAACACAGTAATGATTTGTAAATGAAACTGTGCTGTAATTGCTGTGCAGAGCTCTACAGTAAGCGAGAGCATGGCAACCTCAGGCTTATAAAATCGTGTGACACGTATTGCATGGGGCTGCTTAAGAACCTGCAGCTGCTCTAAAATGATCTCCAGTCAGTTACCCCCAATCTGCACCAGCACAAAGACATGGAGAAAGTGTTGCCCAAGCTTCTGGCCATGGCTTTGATCTCTGTGGTGGGAGCTACTCCCACTTTCTGTCCTACCACCTCTTCCCTTGGACAAAAGGGGAGGTTCAAACTCTCTGGGAAGTCCCTCCGTTGGGAAGCCTGGAGGTCAGTAGGAAAATTTTTGCCCTCTTGAGCTGCCCCGTATAATCCCTGAGCCATACAAGGCGATCTTGTGCCACATACGCATTAACTGGTGATTTTGTTGTGGCACTATAAACTCTTTATGGAAGGAGCTATGTCATCACAGGTCCTCTGGTTTGCCTTGGTAATTTCTCCTGGTTGGGTTTATCATAGAGACTCGTCCAGCCTCTCCATCCCTTACCTGGGCCTTTTGTCTTCTCTCCATTTTCCCAGGCCTGCGCCTTGCACAATCACCCTCTTCACCTCTGTTCCTCTCTTTCTAAAGCCTCCCTTGTTCCAATCCTGACATCACCAGCACTGCAAAACTGTGAACACTGGCAGGTTCTCATGAGTTCGCTTTGCTCACACTCCCCCAGCTTCATTTGCCCATTGTTGCTTTCTTGACTGTATTAACTTTATGAAATTGAGCACATTTCCAAGCAAACCCAAGCACTGCTATTAGAAACACAGGAATACTAACTATATCAATTTTTATTTTGAGCATGCTGAACAACTGGAAGCAAAGAATAAAAGGATATTAAAAACTAAATTACATAATGAATCAAGCATTTTAAGAAAAAAAATAGCTAGCTAGAAAATTATTACCTGGACATGGTCTAGAAAATACTGCTCTATTTTGCAAAATTACAGAGTCAGAAGCTCTAATTTACTTAATGGAATATTTTTATGTAGCTTTACTTTACTAGAATAAGAACCTTGTCATTGCTGTCATTTTATTCATGAACCCATTCCAGCAGAGCCTGTGTTTGGATTGTCTGGCCTAATCAATGATAAAGTCTATAATTAGATCAGAATGCTGTCATTCAAACATACTTAATTTGGAATATATTATAGATTTAAAAGCGTAAACAATGACAAGGAAATAGCGAGCTTAATACAGCAATTAGAGAAAGGGTTTCATTAAGGGTCACCCCAGCATATGGATTCCATTTCACAGAAAATATCTGCCACAGCCAGGCAGAAGCCACAAGGGCTATTGTGTTACAGAGAGTGGGAGTGGCTCTGAGGTCCCAGCCCTGCAGGAGAAGGGCTGTGAGTAAATCCCTGCTCTCTGGTGCCAGGGGAGAGCTGCCCACTGAAGCCGCTGCACACCGGAGTGAGGGAAGAGGCATTTCAGGAGGTAACACTGCAGCAGAAGTGGCAGCCAGTTCCCCCTGGCTGTGGGAGCAGCACTGAGCTTCATCTGTCACCTGCCTGCCCTGGCAGCACCACCAAGATGGGCCTTTTTTGCAGTTTACCACTTAAAGCACATTTTTCCTTCTGTTACTGAAAAACAGCGCACGGTGTCCTTGAGCCACATCACACTATGTGCAATGGCAGAACATTGGTTTGTCTGCTGTTAGAAGGGACCTCAGGATGGCACCTGCCTGTAATTTCATCACATTAAATGTAAAAATCCATCAAGAAAATGAAAATTGGATTTAGGTTACATATGCCTTCAATGGTTCCCTTGCACCTCAAAAAATATACGGACTTACGAAATTTTCCAAATTCCCTTTTTGAAGGATTGCCCACATGTCTGGAGGCACAACTTTTAACTTTTTTATTATTTAAATAAAAGAAAGGATTATGGAAGCTATAAAATGCTGTAACATGCACTGCTTCTTCATAAATCAACTAATACCTCTTTATAAAAAGATACAGACTCCCCAAATCAACTTCTCTACCCTGAAGTAACAACATCTCCCAGACTTTGAAGCTATCACCTCTTCAGAATTTGCCTTGCTATGGTTTACAAACACTGCTTTCTCCTGTTCTAACACAGATGAATCCGTGAAAAATATCTGTATTTTTTTAAATGGCATATCCATAAAAAGAAGTTCTAAATCTGTTGCTTTATGCATTGTAAGATTTGCAAAACTTCCCACCCCAGAAGAGCTGCGCTCGTGACTCCTACCCAGCCCTAGAGACTGGTTTGAGGGGGCAAGAGAGTCACACTTGTTGAGGAGACCCAGAAAAGCAAAATCTGGGGTGGCACTGGACATGATATGATGTCCCTGTCTCTTTTCCTTGAAAAAGGACCGTTTTCACAAGATTTCTAGACCAATGTTCAGGTATTCATCAGCAAAAAAAGCCCAAGGCCGCTTCACCCTGGGCTGCAGCCCCGGCTCTGAATCTGGCCCTGCTCCTGGAAAACCCTCCATACAGGCACAGGGATTTATTTACCTGGTGCACAGCATCAGGGCTGTGTGCCCTGCCCCACTGGGAGCTTCCAAAATCCCCCCACAGCAACTCCCCTGGGCCTGGGACCCCTCAATTCCCACACGTGAGGAGCCCAACTGCTGAATTCCCTCTAAGCAGCACTAATATTGGTTTGGAACAGTGCTTGAAATGCAGAGATACTGGTGGATTAGAGGTTGTGTTTCCAGGATGTTTTGGGATTAGCAGTAAAAAAAAAAAGTCTCAGAAACAAGCTAGAGCAACTGCTGTGTGTTAAAGCAGGACGGAAAAAGTTATTCTATTGATGCCAGCTATGTTAGTCCACTAGCTAAATGATTAATGTTGATAATTCCTCTCCAGCAGACTCATTAAACATGAACTTATTTTTCTTACAGGCCTTTGACATTTCCTACTTTCTTAATATCAGAGGTAATGACAGTGGCGTGATTATATACTTATTCCTTTCCACCTTCAAGCAGTTTTCTTTGGCAGGAGTTACTTTTTCAGCAGAAAACCTGCACACGAGGATTCATTCTTTCCCAAAAACTGTTACAGCTCCATTAGCAACACTAAATGGCAGTGCCTTAGAGGAATGCACAACAACCCTTCTAAAAATTAAATAGTCAAGGTATTCAGAGCAGCACCACGAGAGATGTTTTCTACAGAACTGCAATTTATAACGGTAGGGGCATCCTGTGCCCTCCCCCCACATTTCTTTTAGATCCTGTTGTCAAAAAATGTCCAAGTTAAACAAAGAAGAAATTACAGAATGAATCTGGAGCTTAGCCTTGAAGAATTAGGTTTCACTCTAATTGAGATCATACGCTGCATGTGCAGTTTTGGCACATAAGCCATATTAATCAGAAAGTCTTTAATCGTGGATAATTTCTCCTGTGTGTGCCAGATTGGGCATTATGCTGCTGGCCCAGCTTCTAAGTCTGTTTAAGAGTCCACCTTTGACTTCATAAACACCCGCTTACAAAATTGGGGTCAACTTCTTCCTATGAAGGTATGCTACACTGGTGCTAAAAAAACTCCCTTAATGATTAAATTGCATCTCATATGGAAATAAAAATGTGCAGATTCCAAAGGAGTGACTGTTTGGAGTGATTACAATTTGTGCTGGAAGTAGCCCTCACTCAAGCCCGTCTCTGTGAAGTACCCAACAGACGAAAACCAGGCGAGATGATCCAACAGCCACAGGATGAAACCTGATGACTGACTGAGCATCATTTAATCTGCTGTTGTTACACTGCTGCCGAGAGACCCAGGTCCAGAAAGAGCAAACAGGACATAAAAATGTTTCCTGTATTCAGGGCTGAGCAGGGAGGGTGAGGAACTAAAGCCTTGCCAGAACCCACTGGATTTCCATCCCTTTGCAGTGGGGATGAAGCTGGAGCCGCTGGGCACACGGGGAAATGCTCCACACACACAGGTGGAACCCTGCTCCTGCCCGGCTGGAGCACGAATTCTGAGGCACCATGGCTCCAGTGGAGTCCACATCTTTCCAAAAGCTGGGCTACAATTGCAGCAGATCAAAATGAACAGCACTGCTCCTACTGAGAACAATTATCACTCACATCGTTCATACCTTTCATTGTATTATTCATACTCTGAGAACTTTAATATTTTAAACTTTAATATCCACAGTGCATACGCAAAACTGTAAAACCTGGCTTAGATTTGTCATAATGCATAAACAGCCTCTTGCAATAAATGGATCTTTCTGTAAATTGCTGCACCTGTAGGTTCAAAAGGAGCTTTTGTCCCCAGTGCTCCATTTGATATTTAAGCTAGTCAACAGCATGACACCAAAGAAAGATAAAATTACTACTAAAGAATTACCCTTCTTTGAGTTCTAAAATATTGAAGCAAAATCAACTGCAGCAGAATATAAAAACCTGTAAAAAAAAAGAAAATAAAAAATATTCAGAAGGGAACCCTCTTTGTTTGAGCGTTCCACTTCCATGAAACCTCTCACATGCTGCTCTCCTGTCCATAATTTATTTTAGAGGTGACTGCTGGACTTTCCATTATAAAATTTCCAGCTTCAGACATCTCTCCTTGTTTCTACAACTTCTCATTAAATAGCTCCAGCCTGTCCCACTCTCCCTGTCTCTCCCTATTCCTCCACTTCTCAAAACCAAAAAATTTGCCTCCTTTTTCTCTCTTTACACATTATTATCCACTCTCCACCTTCCATGTGAGAAGGCCATTTTAAATATTATCTCTTCACACAATTAGCTCAAGGAATTTTTCTAATCTGTCTAAGTTAATACTTCCCTCTTTGCCTGTAGATGCTGTGATGTGGCCCCTTTCCCCCTCAAACAGGGTTTATTGCAGCTGGGTTCTGCTTCTGAAGGAGGACCTGAAGTTCTGCATATTGAAAAGTCAGGAGCTGGAAGCTACTCCCACTGGGGCAGAAGAACTGAGAAAATCAAGAGCTTTAGCTCCCATAAAGTCTGTTTGGGGGTTTTGGATGCCTTTCAGGGAAGGGAGGGTTCTCTGACTCACCTGTTTTGGAGAGGTATAATTTATTAGTTATTTATTAAATATTATTTAATAATATTTAATTATTAGGTATATTTCTATTGGTTTTATATTTATTTATTAGATATAATTTCCCTAATTATACCTTATTTATTATATATCATTATTTACTAAAAGTAAATTTTTTTCAAACTGTGTAAAATCCCAAACAAAATCCGTCCATAAATTATTTCTTATCGAGGAAAAAAGAAAAAGGTTCTTCTTGCATTGCATCAGCTAATGAAAGAATAAGAGTCTACAGACTGATGGTTAACAAAACTGACAAATATTTAAAAAAATATATATAATCAACCTTTCTATTTTTGAACTGGGTGAATTGGGGAGGAAATTAAGGGCCACCTCACTCCTTACAATCCATGGAAAATTGTTCTTTATGTCTTCTTTCCAAACTAGCATTGCTTTTCCTTATCTGGCACCCAAGCCTCACAGGAGAAGTGCGCAGCAGGCTGATTTCTGGTGGGGCTGGCGGGGGG
>NW_008238633.1:719651-726558 GCF_000691975.1 Corvus brachyrhynchos
CCGGGCTCCGTGTCCCAGGGCTCGTTCTGCTGGTTCAGAGGGAAATAGCTGCAGGCAGCTGAGCCCCCGCGGTTTCACACACACGGAGATAACGGGAGAAATCTCTGACTCACTGAAGTCAATTGCCCCGATCCCAGCAGGGCCAAGGTATCAGTGGGGGAATTAAGGCAGCCTTGGGCAATAGATACGGCAAAAACGTCTCTGAAAGAATGTTCATTTCCCCGTGAGATAATGGCACCATCCACCAGCAAGAATGACATGTTTAATCTGATGGATTGAGCATCCTTTAATCCTTCCAGCTATCCATTAAACTGTTTATTCTCAATGTAAATTGTCCCAGCCATAAATTTACACCGGCTAAACTACCCATCATTCTGCTTCGTGCTCAGCCACAACCACAACCACAATTTCTGTCTTTTCTGACACACATCTATAGATTTTCAAAGCTTGTATTGTCTAAACTTAAAATCCTAAAGCAGGCCAACTGAAAGCTGCGTTTTCCAGTAAGAGTATTCCAACATTTAGGAAACACAATCTCTATGTTAAAGGCATGCTTCTTAGATTGCAACCCAAAAGCTTGTGTTCTATAGTCTCCAAATTGCAGGAGCTTAGCCAAAAAAATCTCTTTACAAATGTTTTGCATCTCTCTGGGCCCCAAGCACTGTTTGCTAGAGTTAGCATGATCCCTGCCCAAATTATCTGGACAGGGTTTGCAGTGCAGCCACCTTAATACCAGCACCCATTATAAGGTGAGGGAAAAAGCAAATGTGCTTCCTTAGAACTAACTGCTGGACAGTTTTCTGGACTGGGAATGGCTTTCCTGGCTTCCCCCACCCAGCCTTCCTCAGCCACATTTAACCTTTCCCTTTCTGGTGTACAGGGATTTTTGCAGGCCCTACAAAAATGGCACATTTATTGTGGGGTGTGGGGTCCAGGGCAAAGAGGAGCTGCACACAAACCTCCAGAGCCTCCAGTCTGGTGCAGCTGCAGAGAAAGCAAGGAGCAGTCATGGACCTGGCACTTCTGCTCCCAAATCTGACACCACTGTGAGCAGAGGGGGAGACAGTGATACTTTAGCAACTCCTAGTAAAGCATGGACTCATTAGTAATTTGACTCCCAATCAGTGGACATCAACTGTATCCTAAATTATCAATTCTGATTCGTGTATTTCTGCCAAGGATACAATTATTCACAAAAGTAGGACAAAGAAATTGAGGCTTATACTAGATAAAACCCACACTTTTCCCTTTTTCTTCTTAAATTCTGATTGCTGATTCCCTTAAAAGTAAGTAATTTATTATGGAATTACATGTGACACGTTATCTGAAGGGAGGTGGCAGTAGAGAGGCCACATTTGTTGTGGTCCTACAGATGCAGAAGTGCAGGAAATTTCCAGGAGCTGCAGTTAAATGCAAAACTCCCATGACAAGTTAGGCATTGGAAAATAAGTTTAAGTGTACCCATAAAGTAAATCCCTTAATCCTCAGGTTAACTAACAAGGAGGATTTGCATACAGAAAGGATAAAAGGTTAAAAACCCCAGCATTGAGACAGCAGTTCAGAGCATCCAGCTTTTCCAGGAAACTCATTTGAGTATAATTCAGTTGCTTACAAAAAATATCATAGAATCACAGAACAATGGAGTATCCTGAGTTGGAAGGGACCCCCAAGGATCATCGAGTCCAGCTCCTGTCCCTGCCCAGACACCCCAAATCCCACCCTGGGCATCCCTGGCAGCGCTGTCCAAACACTCCTGGAGCTCTGGCAGCCTCGGGGCCGTGCCCATTCCCTGGGGAGCCTGGGCAGTGCCCAGCACCCTCTGGGGAAGAATCTTTTCTTGATATCCACCCTAACCCTGCCCTGGCCCAGCTCCAGCCGTTCCCCCGTGTCCTGTCCCTGTCCCAGGGAGCAGAGATCGGAGCTGCCCCTGTGCTGCCCCTCGGGAGGAGCTGCAGCCCCCCTGAGCTCTGACCTCAGTCTCCGGTTCTCCAGCTGAGCAAACCAAGAGCCCTCAGCCACTCCTCGTGTGGCTCCTTCAGACCCTTCCCCATCCTTGTGTTTCTCCTTTGGACACTCTCTAATGGCTTCTTGCGTTGTGGTGTCCAAAACTGCTCCAAGGACTCGAGGCTGCACCAATGCAGAGCAAAGGGGGACAACCACAAATATCATCTACAGTGAACACTGCCAGTATTTAAGTTTTGTATATCTCTGCCGCTTAAAATTTGCACTTTTAATATTATTTTTGATAGATCCATGGGTCATTTACCTGGTTCAAGAGGCAGCAGTGCCGAGCTGCCTCCCAGGCACCCTCCTGCCACGGGAGAGGGCCACGGCTCGAAGCTGCTTGGCTGGAATACAGACAAGGGGAGGGAGTGAAAGGCTCTGTGCATGTGTGGGGAACATACAGTGATATTAATTATTAATTTTGACAAGTCTGAATACCTTAATAACGTATTATTTTAAGCTGCAAGCTTTTTAAAAAGCCATTGAGGGTGAAATGAGCCGACTTTGCGGCTTGGACTCTCATTCCTCAGCACACAGCAAAATGCACTGTGACAACAAAATGTGCTGTGACAGATTTTGGCCAGTGTGGTCTTGTTTTGTATATTTAATAAAGAGCTGATAAATACAATGTTTAAAGTGAAAGGGTTGGGATATACCAGCCAGAAAATGCTATGCATTAACCACCTGCCAAGAGAGAAAAGACAATTTAAATTTGTACTTGCACAAACTGACCCATGAGCTGGTTTCCTCCTACTTCAGAACTCTTTAGTAACAGGATACAGGTGCAGGTATCATAATTTCTGTAATAAAACCAGATTATTTGTGCAGCCAAATTTACTGTGAGCTAATCCTACTCTATTCTGCAAGCTGCTGAGGGAGGAACTAGGTCAGATTTCCACAATGTATTTAAAAGTAGCTTCTGGGCTGTTGACAACATGAATTTCAGAAGCACTCAGGGAAGCCTCTCTTTTGACACCACCTCCAACATCAATACCAAGCACAACTTAAAAACCCACTGTAAACATTTACAGTGCTTCCTACCTCTGGAGCACAGAACATTTTACACCTGTTAATCAGAGAAAACCTCTCAACACTCCCACAATTATGTATTTCTGCCATTATTAGGCAGATTTCAGAAGAGAAGAATTCATGAACTTGAGCACAAAAGAATTCTCCCTCTTGGCGCAGATAAACTGTGGCTTTACTTGAAAGTGCCAGGGAGTGGAAAGTCAAAAATGAAATAAAACACCGGAGTAACAATGGATGTATTTTAAAAGCAAATTTAAGGGGTTTTTCCCCCATCACTCTGTACAACTACAGAAAGATTTGCATATTTGATTAATCACACTTTTCATAGTGTAATTTCTAATGTGACCTCAGATGAAAGAGGAAGTTCTCTTATTCCTAGGGACTAGCACAATATTTCCTGTCATCTTTTACCTTGAATCTCATGGTAATGAGGGTGGGGGGGATTTTTCTTAGTTATTTATAAAATGAACTTGAGGCTTTAAGTTCCTAACCCTCAGTGGCTGAGTGAATAGTAAGAGCACAGAGAAGCTTTAAAAAACACAATTTAAAAATCACAAGCAAAACAATTACAGTCTCATTAAGTTATGTGATTCTTTTCAAACCAGTTTAATGATACCCAGGGCTTGAGTCCTGATTTTGAGCTGGGATTGGCAGTTTTAAAACCAGTGGGAAATAACAACTGGGTACCTTATATCAAGTCATGCCATTCAGAAATTCAGTCCCTGACACATAAAGAGGTTTTATTGAGTGTGATATCTGAGTAGAAATGAAGAGATGTATTTCAGGTTTGAGGGAAACAGGAGGGAAAACAAATTCTCTTTCTCCTTAAATTCACCATACACACACTTAGGTGGGTGACCAATCTAATGAAATCTGTTTTCTTGTTTAATTTCCTCAGAAATCAGCAATTTTCCTTGTCAAAACCAGGGATTTTTGTAATAAACTCAAACTTTCGCTTAATTGCTTGTTGCTATGTCCCAAACCCAGGACTAAAAACCTCAAGGACAAGTGCCCTGTACTTCTTGGATTCACTGTTTTCTGATTGGTGATTCCTAAATACTAGCAGCAACAAAATACTTTATTAAGAAAATAAAGATTCATTTCATCTGCATCAACTTGAAAGAAAGATTTAGAATATTAAAAAATATTTAATATTTACAGTATTAAATCCAGATACTTTATTTACAGGGAGCCACAGTGAACAGGTAACAACCTTTGCATTATAGAAGGCTCAAATGACAAAGGCCAAAAAATTTACCTGCCCGTGTCAGAAGATCCAAATATTTATGCACCCAATATCCTATTAAAATTGCCAGATTTAGCTAGGAAACAGATCATCATTTTAAATGGTGCAAATTATTCATCATTCTCTCCAACTTTGCAAATATTTTGTTTCAAGGGAAAAATATGTGGAGTTCTGAGTGTAATCGCCCCAAGCTGCAGTCAGATGTCCAGGTGGTGATAACACCACATCCACCAGCCTGCGTGCACATGTAAATCCCATTTTCTGCACCTCACTTGGAGTCCTACTGAATGAAAATAGTACAAAATGAAAAGAACAGCTGAAGCTCAAGCTCTTAAGACATGCAAATACCATTTCTTAAAGAGAATTAAAATCTCTTTCCCAGTACTTACAATAAACACGAACTCTAAAACTATCTGGAACAATAAGAAAAGCACCCAGCTCAGTGCAATTACCAGAATCTCCTATTATGGCACTTTTCATTCACCTAAGTCACACACCTTACCCAGCTGTTATTTAATAAAGCCAATCTAGCCCTAAATGTCATCCTAAATCCTGTAAAGGCAAAGGGCTCAATCAGCTTCACCGATGGCCCCAATCCTGTAAAAACCTTCCCTAAAACTTCTTCCGACAAGCCCTCAAGTACGTGCAAAGCCCTGAGTCCTGCTGACATCCCCAAACCTGAGAGTGTGCTTTTAAAATGGGATTTCTGCCAAAGTAAAGGCCGAGATTTAACAGGAACAAAGCAACCTAAAATTTAAGCAAATGCCTAAAAATAGCTGTTTCTTTTGTGAGGAACAGTATTGTTGGCTTCTTCCTGTGTGTTCAATTAATCAAAAAAAAAAATCCTTTTAAGCAAGGATTAAATTGCAGTTACTACCAAGAAACCCTAGCAATATACACTATTTGAATGGATTTGGGGCTAAATAAACTCTCTTGCCTCAGTTTTTCACACAAGTATGAACACACAAAGATGCATTTCCCTGTCCCACCTGAAAGATGCATTGTGAAATGAGCTGTGTGCTCATCTTCCCCTGTTTGGCACAGCATTCTTCTGATGATTTCACTCGTGCTGGGGGAAACTGCTCGCTCCATGAAGTAAAAGTGCTGGAATGTGATATTGTTTTGCATTCAGCACCTTGGCAGGCACTGGCAGCACAGCGGGATCCCACTGCAGGAACTCACACAGAACAATTACAGATGGAGTGGAAAATCCCACTTGTGGAGCCCTGAAACAAGAGCAGCCATTCAGTATTCCCCCTGCCAGCACATCCGTGCCCGAGATACATTCTTTAACTGGGACAAATAACACCTGCATGACAAATGGGGCGGTGTCTCCTGTGGCTGCAGGAATATCACCGAGTAACGCAGTAACTCCTGCCTCCACCGGGAGAGGAGCCCAGGCACCCAGCCCGCTCCTGGCGAGGAGCTACAGCAGCAGCAGCAGCCTCAGGGAAGCCACCAGCCCCTGCTCCTGCTGCTCCAGCATCTACCGGGGCTTCTCCCTGCTGGCCTGGGGGAGTCCATGCTGCTTTCCAGGGTCATTCACACTGCCCATCCCACCACCTGTGGAATAACTGCTGCTGCATCATCAGGCCATCCCAAAATTCGGGAGTCCCTCCAGAGTCCCCAACTTTTTCCTGAGCCATGGCATGACTGGGAATGGTCTCTCCCAGCCACACCAAATGTGTCAATCAGCACACACAGGTCTCCAGGGGGATCATCAAACCAACAGCAAAGGGTGCAGTTACACACAGATGACACTTCTCAATGAATATTCCAGCAAGTGGGGCACGGTTCCACATCAGACACAAGCAATGGCACAGAGATCCGAACGAGCAGCCGTACTGGGAAGCAGACAATTGTCACTGACTCGGGTAGGAGCACCACTTGAGAGGGGGCAAGCGCTGAGTAATAACCACACAAAAAGGAAAGCTCCGTCTAAGATTTGGTGTTTTCCTTGGGAACAAGGGCAGCAGTGAGACTCCAGGTGAGAAAATAACTTTTTCTTCAACTGCACTGTGGAACAAGTCTCTGGTCTGTCTCCAGAGAACTTTCCAAATGCAGCTCTGGAGCCAGCCTGCAAAGTGCCCTTCCAGCTGGGCAGTCGGAGGGGAGAGAGCGGCTAACAGGGCATCAGAACATCGGCCAGACCCCTGGGGAGGCTGGAGTCCCCACAGCCTTGGTGTTCCTGTTCTGCAGCCACGCAGACAAACCGTCCCTCCAAGGCTGCAAATCCCGTAGCTTTCATAGGCACTGGATTCAATTAAAAAATCAAATTTAACTATTAAAAGCCAGTTTCAGTTGAATGCTAACTGCTTGCATCACCACTCCTAAGAGCTCGCTGTGGCTCCTGCTGCCAGAACTTCCAAATAAACTAAGCAAACTTGCTTATAATAGCAGGAAGAAATCAGATCTTTCCAAGCACTGAGGCTCAGCCAAATGCATCCCAGAGTCCTGTGTTGCCACAAACCATCCAGCCACCATTTGAACTGAGGCTGGAGCTGGTTTCCACATTGCTTTGTTTATATTGACTGCATTTATGATGCCTCAGAAGTTGCCAGTAAAATATTTATTTAGCAGTTAAAACATTCTGCAAATGATTTTGCTGTCCCAAAAGAAAAATATTTC
>NW_008238633.1:726581-735032 GCF_000691975.1 Corvus brachyrhynchos
GTTGATAACATTTTCTCAGATTACACTTTGTCGTTCCTTTGTATTTGAAGTGGCCACATTAATTTTTTGTGATATTTATTGTAATTGTAAATTGCACCAAGATTAGAAACATTAAACTTACCATAAAATGAAACACATTTCAAGTATTTCCGAGTCATCTATTTAAGGGCTTGAGGGCACTTTTGATCCCTCAGGTTACTGGAGTGCCCTGCACTTACAGGACAAGGATCCAACACAAACAGAATCCCACTTTAAACTCCTGGGGAGTCTTTCTCTTCCTTTTTTCCCCCCTTCCCTCTTTCCTTCTTTTCTTGTACACTAATATCCAGCTTCACTTTGGGGTATCCCTGAACTGCAAAATTTCACTCTGGATTATGTTTGCAGCTGATTTGAGACTTATGCAGGCTATTAAATAAAAATAAACACAGCACTGCCATCCTTACTTACTCCTTCTGCTTCCTTTAGCCTCCCAACACCACTCCCATCCACGATTTGAGCTGAGCTTACCAGTTTAGACACCACAGGATTGTTTCTCTAGACAAGGCCAGACACTTGCAAATGAATGAAGGCTGTCAGTGCCCAGAGCACCAAAACTTCCCGGAACGCCGTGCTCTCGGAGCCTTCCCCCGGACACGTGGGGCATCTGGAGTGGAGCTGTACTGCTGTGAAAAGTTTCAGTTTTTCAAAAACACCTTCAATGCAGCACCAGGGCTCCTAAATACAGCTCCTGCCTCTGCTCTGCTGTCCAGCAGCCTCAGCACTCTTAAAATGAAAAAAGATTTCGTCCTTAAACTCAGATCCTCAGTTACATCTTCTGAGAAAAATCAGCCTGGACGTATTACCTGAGTGCAGTCAGAAGGGATTTGTGGGGAGCACAGGGTACTGCCAGACCCCCCAAGTTTATTTTTCTCAAAACAATGCTGCACTAAACACCCAACACGAAAAGAACTCCAATGGGCTGAAACTTCCCATCTTCCTTTTAGTGCATCATATTACCTCGGTTTAAAACAAAAACTAAAAAAATTTAAATTTTTTAAAAAAATTTTAAAAATTCAAATCATAACAACCCCCCAACATTCTTCAAACATTTGGAGGGAATTTTTTTCACTTTTACCAATGCAAGAAACTTTTATCCATATTTTCTCCCTTTTGCTTGGTTTTCATGGGGGGTTTTGTGCCATTTGGCTTTAGAGAACATCTCTGAATTCACAGGGAATCATCAGGGATAGGATGAAACATTAGACATACAGGAAGAGTTCTCGTTATTGCTGTTTTCAATCCAAATTTTTAAACAGTCTACAAACACTCTTCAGTAATAAACCTTGACATCTATGAGTGTCAGCTCTTAACATGTACAGTTAATTAAAAGAAATCAAAACCAGCTTTATAAATGAGCAGGGTTGCAACCACAGTCTCTGTGGAGGCTTCCACCTTTCCCTCTGTACGGCACAGCTCCGCTGCCCATTCCAGAACCTCGTGGAATAAAACATTCAGGCCTTTTCCGTGGGAATCAAAGTAAAAGTTCCTCGGGTCATCAGAAAGCCTGAGAGTGCTCTGAGCAAACCATTAGAGGGCAACCTGATGACAAGGACTGGGATTCACTCTGAAAACACTGATATAGTGAATTTGGGATACCGGGCATGTGCATCCAGGACTCTGAAACACCTCTTGATAGAAGACATGGAAGAGCACCAGGCAGAATGGGACGTGCTGGGGTCTGGCTTTAAAAGCACTGCACATGCCTGCAAAGAGTCACAGAATCACTGAATGGCTTGGGTTGGGAGGGACATTAAAGATCATCTCCTTCCAACCCCTGCCAGGGACAGGGAAGTCACTGATGCTCTTCAGTCAGAAATTAAACCCATCACTCCTCAGACCAAAGAGTGGAGTGAAGCTCAGCACAGCCCAGCAGGTATCACCTGCAGGCAGGAAAACACTGAGGGAATGATGGCAGAGCTCCATAAAACAAAGGTTTGCATGGGGAAGAAAGAAAAGAGGCTGTTATGCTTGTGCCAACACTCAGGGTAAGTGCATCGAGTGAAATTACTGGTGGAAATCAGCAAAGCAAGCAATGGGAAGTAGCTCCTCATGCGTTGCACAGACAACAGAACTTGTTCCCAGACAATCTGGCACCTTGCCCAGGACAACTTGGCTGAAAATGACAAACAAACACAAGAAATGCTTGCTAGAGCCTATTATACATGTCCACCTGTGCCTCGGGAAATCCTCGAGCAACAAGTGATGGAAAGCAAAGGATCAAAGTGAAGAAAGGGGAGCACAACCCAGACTGTAAAGTCTCTGGAGTTTTCTCATTGTGCATCTTCTAACTGTTGAAGTGGTTCTTAATCACAGGTCAGTTCTTAAGGGTTGCAGTGAAACAGAAACACAAGGGATCCAAATATAATCAATAATTTTGTGCCAAGCCCAGCTCAAGAACTTAAGCAGTGCAGGGAAAAACCTTATTATTAGAAAAGAACAGGATAAAACCTGTATTCTCTAGAGCAACCCTTATCTCCAACCCTCTTGTCTCTTGATAAAACCTGTTCACAGAAGGATTCAGGATTAAACTACAGTTTGCTCCTGGGAGGAGATGTTGCATCTCCCAGGTACAGCAGCTCTATTTATAAAATCTCTGACCCTGGAAATTATGCTTGGCCTTGGAGCTTTCACCTGCACTGAATGCAGGAACAGAATGTGTATTGGGGAGAATTTGTGGACACTAAGGACACGCTGACCATGAATACCAATGGAAAAATATCATCAGGAAAAACGCACCTGGAAATTGTGAGATCTGTAAACGTAAGGTCCAAGAAGAGAATTTTTGTAGAGCGCACATATCCGAGCCTAAGAAAACACGGCGGGGTTTTTAATGTTAATAGGTCAGAAAACTCGACAGTCTTTGACCCAGTTTTGGGTGCCGCCAGTTTTGGGCTCTCTGGTTATAAAGGCAGTATTTTCTTACCCAACCCAAACATAACTCTTCCAGATTCATGCAGGGATAGCATCTCCTCTGGAGTTTGTCTCATCTGGGAGAAGACACTGTGAGGGACTGTAGAGAATTGAAAAATATAGATACGAAGAAATACTTTTTCTTACTATTTACTCCTCCACATCCAGCCAACAGCTCACATCTCAATATGGTCACAAAAAGGTCTGTCAGGATGTCAGCTGCTTTTATCAATCCCTTCATAAAAGGAAAAAGGATGGCAACACAAGAAAGAGACCAGGACAGGATGGCTGTGCCCATCTGACATTGCAGCACCCAGGAGTGGGGATGCCAGGCTGTGACCGGAGCTCTTCAAGCCTTGCCAAGCTTTCCAAACCTTAGCAAACCACATCCCTTTGGACCCAAGTACTCTTTCCTGAGTCCTGATCATGCTGAGCCCATTTTCACGCTGAAAACACCAAATTTGGCTAAAATGATGTTTTCTGAAAACTACTGCAAATTCCTTATCTTCCACCCGGTGAAGGAGCTCTCTGGAGCCTCAGGAAGAGACCTTGACTTGCAGGACTCATCCCTGAGCAGTGAGCCCTGAGCAGCAGCTCCTCCTGCAGCCTTTGCGTACTGCTCCTGCCACTTGGGAGTTAAAGAGTTAAATACACACTGCTTACTTTTCAGCAGGCGCCAGTGAAAGCTGCAGACCACTAATGTGTGTGTTTATCTAAAGCTTCTGATGCTCCCTGTGTTTTCTTGAAGGGGTTTGTTTGGGGATTTTTTTTTCAAACCAGGTTGTATTTTTCCCCTTAAATTAACAAAAGTTAAATCCAGTGGGCTTAGCTGCAATTTGCACGCTGGGAATTGTAGAGCACTGGCACCTACAAAGCTGTCCCCTTGCATGCATTACCTGCATTACAGCTCAGCCAAAAATCTGCAAATATTCATTGGAATTCAGAAGCAAATTCAGCCATATTTACAGCTGCTTCACAGACGCTTTCTGCAAATATTTGAACACTTGTACTTTACTAGTGCAAATACTGGTGAATAAGGAATTTTAACTTCAAATAACCACTGAGCTCAACATGCCCTGTTCTGTTTTACACGCACGGTCTGTACACGAACACTTGCCCAGTGAGACACGCCAGGAAACAAGCAGCACTCTGTGACTTCTAAAATTAACAGTACAAAATCTGAATATGAAATATTTACACACTCATTAACGTGGAAAGTTCACAGCACACCACAGAATTCAAAAAACCCTACAGGGCCCTTTAAACCTTACTTGTGGCAGCACGAAGCCTCAGGGAGCTGGAATGAGAGGAGGCTCTGAGCATCTGCAAGGACTGGCACAAACATCCAGCATTTTGCACAGTCTGAACAGGCCCTATGAGAATTTCTGTTCAATAAATGGGAATATTCAGCAACCCAGCTCTCACTTTTACAAAAAGAAGAGGACAACACACAGAGATTATTCGTTTCTTTAAACATCTACTAAAAGCTATTTTGACACAGACAAGATGTTATTCACGTCCATAGTTCAGCAAATTATACAATTAAGAGAGGATATAATTTGAAAATATTTGGGACTTGTATTCCTTGTGTTTAATCTTTGGTAAATACCTTAGGAAGTGTTTCTAGCAGCAATAACAGTGTGGGATCTCTCTAAGACCTTGTCAAGCAGCAGAGAAGGAAAAGCCTGATAGCTCAAAATGGACAGCCAGCTTCTCCCTCCGAGACCTCGCTGTGGTGAAAAAAGGTGCCTTTTGGGAGCACCTTCCTTGCCAGCCAAAGTCAGACTTGTGCTTTGCTGACATCTCCTGCCACATGTAGATTTTTACCCAGAACTCTTCTCTGACAAAATATTCATTCTTCACAAAGTAAAAGCTTGAGAGTTGGAGAGGATAATTGATAATAAATTAATCTAATGCACGTAAAATGGCTGTAATTTATGTAAAATGGCCCGGTGCAGTGTTTGAGGCTCTCCTCTCCCAGTTACTGTAGCCCCATGTCTCCAGACAGACGTCAGAGTTCCCAGGGCACGCAGCTTTCTGCTGCACATCTGCCTGTCCTGCTCCAGGCTCTGTTTACCCTTTATTTGCCTTCTGCTGGCAGGATATCTCTGAGGGCTGGGGATGCTGTGCAAGGGAGCTCTCAGCTGGGCAGTTATGAAACATCAGACTGGGAACAATTGCCATCAGTTAGTGGGGTTTGTGTAATTTCTCACTGCAGGTCACACCTGAGTAACTGCTGAGTATGGATGAGCAGGGACACGGTGTTTTAAGCACATCTGTACTTGAACTCTGCAGGTAAACTCCTCAACATAACTCAGGGGTTTCCTCCTCCAGTGGTATCCTGCATTTGAATAAAACCCTCTGACTTCAATGTCTTTTCAGAGGGCAAGTGTGCTCTGCCCAGTGCTCTCTAAACGAAATCTCTGAGGGGAAAATAATTTTGAAAAAGTGGAATCTCCTCATTCCAGCTAATACTCAGACTTCAGGCACAAATCTGTCCCTTACTCATTCGCCTTATGTACCATTTCAATTTTGGAGAGTTCCCACATTCCCATCCCAAAAAGAAACATGTTCTGAAAACACCACGAGCTTATTCTGCGGTTTGTTAATATAGGTGCAAGATAAACAATGGATTTGAGGATCTTGCAGAGGAAGAGCCCATGTTGTACATAATCATGTTCTAATGGACTCTGTTTGTAAACGGATGAGCCCATAACAGCCGTGACTTTTCCATCCACACAGAACTGCATGGAGAAGGGGATGTATTTTTAAAGCCATGAAAACTGCTGCCTGCTGACCCAGTGGTCATCACCAGCCTCATTAAAGGTAACCATCCCTGTCCCCAAGCTTTCCTTCTGGCACATTTCCCACAGATTTCATGGCAAAGCTCAGCCAAGCAGACATAACAGCACAGAGAGTTGTGTTAGTGTGGATAATGCAAACTTGCCCTGAACTTTATTTACACATTGCTGGGCAAAATTTCAGGGAATCAGGAGTTTAGCATTTAGATATTATCTACTCTACAAGTCAGCTGAAACAACCAAATTTAATATGTGTGTAATGACCTCAAGCCAACATTTAGCTTAAGACAAACATCTAATAACAGGACATCACATGTTAGTTAAGGAGCTGCGGAGAATTTGACTGAAGTCAGGAGGTCATATCAACCCCTTTATTTGGTCCCTTTTGGACCAAACTGGTGAGGAAAAGTCCCAGGTAGATGTTAACTTTTTCTGCCCAAATCCAAGAAGGCCTGACCCACCCCAGCCTCAGCTCAGCACTCACACGTGGTGCTAGGTGAGGTGTTTTATCAGCACCGGTGGGGTGCAGGCTCCAGCGTCCACTTCCCTCCTCTCCATGCCCCACAAAAACTCCCTGCACCCCCTCCCTCACAGCCCCACAGCATTCCCCCATCCACCCCACAGCCTCACACACACGCCCTTGCATCCTCCCACATCCCACTCCATGTTCCCTACATCCCCTCAAACCCCCCTTATCTCACTTCCCACCCTTCCATCCTCCCTGCATCCCCCTCCAGCCTCCTCACCCCACATCTCCCCACACACACCCCTGCATCCTGCATCCCCCCACACCTCTCACTATCACCTACCTCCACATACCCTTGCATCCTCCACAGCCCCCTGCATCCCTACTCCTCTCTCATCCCCACATCCCTCCACACACCTCACAGCCCTCCATATTCCCTCTTGAATCCTCCCACATCCCCCTCCATTCCCCATCAAACCCTCCCCATCCCACTGCACTCCCCCATCCACATCCCCACTCCACCCCCTCCACACTTCCCCGCCCTCTGGAGGGGAAAAGGCAGCATCAAGTCTGTGCTTTTGGGGTTTTTTGTGAGAAGTGCCCATAAAGCATTGCTCTAGGATCAACTTTTTCTTCCAGGAAGGCAGAGCAGACCTCCCATTTCTTGCAGGTGTGGAGCAGAGAGTCAGGACAAGGCCACTGCTCCCCAGCAGCGGGGCAGCCCCTCACAACCCCATGCTGGTGTCGGTCTGCTCCTGGCAGAGCAAGCACTGCCTCTGAATAAACACCCATGGCATTAATCTTCAAATCCCCCGGCTCCACGGAGCTATATTTAAATTGACATTGATGAAAGAGCAGAACTTTTCTCAGGTTACTTTGAGATGCTTCATAAAAAGGGAATTTAGGATGTTTGAATTGGAAACTCACCTTAAATGGACTTTTGTTAAGAAAACCATAGAAACGCTTGCTGATTACCTGTGACCCAAGTAGCATTCAAACATGGAAGGACCCACATTTCCAGCCTTCAATCTACACCCTTCTACTTTGTTTTCAGAGAAAACATGTGCTGTTTCACCTGTGCTGGTGTAATTAAAATGTGGAGTTCCCCAGTGTGGATGCATTTCTGCCAGAGCGAATGTGCACGGTAACACAGCTTATTTACACAGAGGCAGAGAATAAACATCAGGTATATTAGCTACACAAATATATTTTATATATAAATATACTTTACTGGCCCCACAATTATACAGCACTGGCAAACTACTCTCGGGGTGAGGGAGCAGCTTTTCCAGCAGCTTTGGGGAGCTGCAGAGCGAGATCATTCCCACAGGCAGAACAGGGCTCTGAGAGGTTGCAGCACTGAACTGAAGTCATCCCGATCTTCCCCAGGGCTCCCTCCTGCTGGACATCTCCGAGTGTCTGGGCTGCCCCAGCTCTGTTGCTGAAGTGTTGTGGATGTGGGTATTGCCCGTCGCAGCCCAGCAGCATCACACGGGTTCATTACAGCTGTAAAAGGTAATTAGAAAGTGGAACAATTATGCTGCACTGTCCAAAATTATCCATCAGCACTAAACCTGTGTGCAGGTGAGGCCTGCTGTAATTTCCTTGTTGTGGCTCATTGGCCAGCGAGGTTTATTGAGGCTGGTCAAGGTGAGTGGCCAGCCCTGCTGTAAAATGCCTTGGGATGTTATCAAACACATTTGGAAGGGCTGTCACTGACCGCTGGTGGGGCTTGCCTTTGCTTTTCAAACAGAATCAGAGAATCTCAGAATGTTTTGGTCTGGAAGAGACATTGGAGATCATCTCATTCCACTCCGTGCCGTGGGCAGGAACTCCCCATCCATTTGAGCACACCTCAGCTGGGACCCTTCTGCTCCTGGCTCCCAGGCGCTATCACTCTGGCCAGCCCAGCAGGCAGCCTACCTGGAGAAGCTGTGGGAAATTAAATTTTGACAGAAAGCTATATATAAAATCGTAAAAACATAAAATAATCTAAATATATGTGTGTGTGTGTGTGTGTGTGTGTACTATACATACATGTTACAAGAAAAACACGAAACAAAACCCACCAATAAAAAATCCCACGAGTCAGTTGTATTGTCGGATAATTCTAACAGGCTTCTTCTGTGCCTGAGAGGACCCTGGGTTTCCTTAGCATCGGTGAGGAGGCGGGAGGGCTCCCCAGCCCGGCTCATCCCCGCTCGGGGCTGGAAGCGGCTCCTCCCGAAGCAAAAG
>NW_008238633.1:735351-736102 GCF_000691975.1 Corvus brachyrhynchos
CCCCCCGGCGGGACCGGACCCGCTGCTCGGCCCCGGCCCGGCAGAAAAGCAGCTTACCGGAGCATCCCAAACGCCTCTCTCGCCTGTCTACGAGAGAAACAAACAAAAAAACCAACCCCCCAAAAACCCAAAAACTTTCCCTATTTAACACCTTTGTGTGCTGAAAAAAAAATAATCACCTTATGATCTGAGAAAAAGTAATGGCTTCGCCGTCACTTACTCAACTGTGAAAAGAAGATATTAACATTCTCTCGCGAAGGCTCTAGCACCGAGTGAAGCCCGGCTACTCCAGCCCTCTGTGTGACACCGGTGACGGACACAGCCTGTCGTTCTGTTAGTTTAGGTTAATGTGCCTGCGAATCTCCCTTTTAATTAAAACCGGGTGCTGTTCCCACACGCACTGAAAGCACCAGAAACAACAGCCAGAAGTGACAAAGCCAGACGCCCACCGTGTCCTGCCCGCGCCGAAGGATCCCGCACACCCCCGCCTCTGTCAGCCCCGCCGCCGCCTTCCCTCTTCCCAGCATTCATCTTCATCCCCAGGTTAAATTAAACACTTCCAACCAATTGTTTGGTTAAATATCTAAATCGTTTCAGTGTAAGAATACGAAGATGTTTCCTGTTTACCCAGCACTGGCCGGATCCTCCACCGCTATCCCGGGAGCTGATTTAACCCGGGCTGAATCCGGGGCACCTCCCGAGCCGGGCCGTGGTTGGCAGCGGGGCCGGAGCCAGGGAGTGGGGAAGCGAG
>NW_008238633.1:736534-737277 GCF_000691975.1 Corvus brachyrhynchos
TATTTTTTCAGAATAGCAGTAATTGCATGTCTCGGTGGATGCTCTATAATTTAACATCCCAGCGGAAAACGTGGAGAAGGGACTCGGGGAAAACAAGCGAAAAAATAAAATTTAAAAAAAAACCTACACCCGAACAGCAAAGCGCCAAGATTTCGTGCTACATCGCAGCAGGTCATGAAGAGCAATTTTTCAAAGTACCATTTAGGTTGTGCAGTGAGGAAGTTAATTAATCATTTGTCAGCAACTAACGTATCTTTAAAATCCGAAAGGATCCGAATTTGACCAAAGGAAAGACCGAGGTTCTGGCCTCTCCCGGCCACGGCAGCCGAACGGTCCCGGAAAACGATGGGAGAATCTTCCCGGTACCACTGTGCTTTGCACTTTCTCTGTAGATCTGCCTGGAACTTGGGTTTGAATTTCTAACCTGCCTCCGTCGGGGAAAAAATAACAAATTCTTAAAAAGTTAACCCCAAAGCATTAAGTTACTCAGAGCAATAGTTCATAAAATACTTTATTGAAATAAAGTAAATATCTTCGCATTAATAAAACTGATCATAAAATGCAGTTTTCGAATAACTAGGGGCACCACAGGGTTTTAGACAGCGAGTAGATGTGGAAGGTGGGATCCAGTGTCCTCCTGGCCCCTCGGGCCATCGCACAACACAGCGGCCGTGGCGCGGCGCTCCGCGGGCGCGGAGAGGGGCGGCGGGGCGGGGGGAGACCGGCATGCGGCCGGTCAAAGC
>NW_008238633.1:737667-738270 GCF_000691975.1 Corvus brachyrhynchos
TGCGGGTCCGCGCGGGCTGCGCCCACCGCCCTCCGCCCCGGGGCCGAGCGGTACAGCGGGAGGGCTCGGACAGGACCGGGAAGGGGGTCCGGCCGAGGCCCCGGAGATGCTGGACCAGGAGCATATTAATATTACCCTCATCGTTATTATTATTATTATTATTATTATTATTTATTATTATATTATTATTATTATTATTATTATTATTATCATCATCCCTAATGTTCCACTAAATAGCCCAGGGCCGATATGCAGAAGGACGAAGCCCTCAGGGCAGGGCTCGATGCCCCATCGAACGCGGACACGGCGCGCCCAAGGGCCGGACTGTTAAGCAACACTTACTATTTTCTTCCATTTCATGCGCCTGTTCTGGTACCAGGTTTTCACCTGGAGCTGGCTGAGCCCCAGCGATTCGGCCAGGTCTATTCTGCGGGCGAGAGAGAGAGGAGGTCAGGCCGGCAGCTTTCGTCTCGGATTGCAGCTTCCCGAGTTTTTCATGCAAAATGAGCCCCGTCCCGTGGCGTCGCGTCGCGTCCCGGGTCCGAGGTCGGCCGTCGCCTACCTGTCGGGCGTGGAGAGGTATTTCTGCTTCTCGAAGCGCTT
>NW_008238633.1:738685-740031 GCF_000691975.1 Corvus brachyrhynchos
CGCGCAGGGACCCCCGGGGCTGCAGGGTGCCCCGGCTTCCCGGGGACCAGCCCCTGCAAGGAACCCTGGCCCCTTCTCCTCCATTCTCGGCACTGACGAGGGTCCCGAGTCCCCCGGGTCCCGCCACCTCCGCGGTGCAGGGACATGTTTTACCCTTCAACGAGCAGATGCTAATTACGGAATTACTCGGGGGTTACAAGTGAAAATAGTTCAAAGCAACCCAAAAGCGTTCGCCTCAGTGTCACCCAATAGCTGCCGGACCCGGATGAACTCGGCGAGCAGCGGGGGCCGGGCACGGTCCCAGGATTCCCTTCCTAGAAGTTTTCAGTGTTCTCTGCGGGGTCTTCTCCTCGGCCTGCGCTGAAATCGCCTCCCTCCTTTCAGGGTCCGATCCTGCTTCCGCTTATCCCTGCGGAACTGAGCCGTGAGGGATGTAAAGAGCCTTTTATCTGATCCGCTATTCCGAGTAGTTCTGAATAGTTCATCTTGAAAATAATACTTATTTCTAGATATTCTAATGCATTTTGCTCCTTTGCTCAGGGCCTTGACGCTTTCCTCTTTTTCTCTTAAACGCAGAAAAAGAAATTGGGATACTCCTTTTCCATTCAGGTCTATGGATAAGGGGCTACGGCTCCGCAGATGAAGATGGCTTGGGAGGTGAAAGCTTTCACCATCACACATTTAAATATTGGCCTTTAAAATATATTAAGTAATGGCCTTCAAAATATATTAAACACTAGCGTTAAAAAAACTTCAAAACACGCACACACACACAAAAAAAAAACCCAAAAGAAAAAACCCACCTAAAAAATCAAACAATCAGAATGAAACCAATAACAATTTAAAAAAACCCCAAACCTTATGTGAATATGTTAATAAGCTGTATTTGTCCTGGATGTTTATCCGACAGGAGAGAGCATGCTGGCACCCGTTTTAAAAAGACCCCAAACCTGTAAGTATTATAATATGGACTAAATGTTGTATCTTCCATCTTCTATATTATTATCATCTAAACATAGCATATATTTATACACTAAATATAATATCTCGTTATATTATATATTTTTATGTTTACACATATGTCGGGTTTCCAGCTAAATCTGTGACCGCAGGGCCCCTTGCCACTCTTCACAGCCACGCACAGATCCCGCTGCTTATCTCCAGCAATTCTCACCTCATCCAAAAACACGGGTGAAAACCCCAAAACAGAACTATCAACAACTTCCTTCCCTGAAATTCAAAGGCCATTCTGAGCAAGGGCCGCTGGAGTCGTAAAGCCGCTTCCTTGGGTTTTAGGCCCCGAACACTCGGCTGCTCCCGGTCGGAGCGCCGGCGGCGCGGCGGGA
>NW_008238633.1:741273-741696 GCF_000691975.1 Corvus brachyrhynchos
CCAGGCCCTATGCCCCAGGCCCGATGCCCCCAGCTCCCGACCTCGGCCAAAGCGGTGTAAACGTCTCAAAGGAGCTGGTGAGGGAACAAAACCCAGCCCGAAGCGGAGCCTTTCCCTGCACTTTTAGGTCATTTACACGAACAACGTGATTCATTCTATTCCCTTTAGCCTGTGTCACGCACAGCAGCAGAGACCCACGAGCCGCCCCTGCTCGTTGCTGACGCGCTTCGAGGCAGATTCGTGTGCGGGAGCTCCAATCCCTCCCGAAAATGTCGGCACTAATGGATTACAGGGGGATCGTTTCGGCGAAGCTCCGGAAGCTCGGCCGGGGGTCCCACGGCGTGGGGCGGCTTTGGGTGGGATCGGCCCCTGCCCACGGCACGGGGCGGGCACCCGGGGCCGGGGGCTGGGGGGGGGCGCGGG
>NW_008238633.1:741988-742404 GCF_000691975.1 Corvus brachyrhynchos
GCAGGGACCCCCGGCCCATCGGGACCCCGGCCCGGTAATTTGAATTAAATATCGAGGCAGGAGTAGGTGGAGGCATTCAGGGAACTGTGGAGAACACGAGGCCGCCCTGCTGCGCCTGTCAGCGCTATTTGAGTCCTGCTGCCGTTTCGCTGTTACTGCTCACCGCTGCATGCGACAACAACGAATTAATTTATGCTCTGTACTTCGCTGCCTGCCCACATAACCTCTTCCATATGGTTACTGCGACTTGTACGGAGCAGTTTCGCGCGGATTTGTTCTGGTTTCTCCACGTTTCTTCAATTTAAAATGACGCCACTCGCTCTGTGAAACACTGATGGGCTGAACCCCCGTTAGCTGCCCGGGTGCTCCCGGCTGTTCGCGGGTTGTCATTTATTCCGACATCATCTCGGTGGCTG
>NW_008238633.1:742438-744356 GCF_000691975.1 Corvus brachyrhynchos
GCCCGGGGAGCCGGCGGCGCCTCCCGGGGGGCAGCAGCGGGGACCGGCAGCGCCGGAGCCCACCGGATGCTGCGCGGCCCCGGGGCTGGGCGCCTCCATCCTTTCCCCACTTCCCCTAATTCCTCCCGGGAATCTCGGGGCACCAGTGCCCTGCGCACACCTGCGCTCCGGAGAGCCCCGGCCGAGACCAACGGGGCCTTAAAACTAATCAAAAATCCCAAATCAAAACCCTCCCCGTTTCCTGACGTGGCTTTTCGTCCGCCCATCTTTTGTCCGTCTGCTCTGTTTGGATCACAAGGTGTTCCCGTGCCAAGGTGCTGATTGCTTACGGCCGAGGACAAAGAGGCCATTGGAGCTATTATCATGAAACGAGGAGAATAATTATGAGTAAAGTGAGAAGAATTTTGGACGCATTCAGGCGAGCAGGCAAATCCACATCGGATTGTTTAAACAACCTTGCCCCCGAGACCGGCGCGCTCATAAACAAATTGTGCACGTAAAAGAAATTACCCACACCTCCCTTGGGGTTTTTGTTTCTTTAAAATAAATCAAAACTCAAGAATAACTGTAAATAATCACACTTCCATCCCCACCTCGGAGCAGGTTAGGATCGGAGCGGTACAGACCCGGTATCATTTCCCATCATACGGCATCAGCTTTGATAATTTAAGTTTTTATATTCCTTGGGATCCATCTGCCCCGAGGCTGCTCATGAGAGCAGCCGCAGCCAGGCAGGCACGGACGGTCGGCGGATCCTACACCCACCCCGGGAGCAGGCCTACAGCCCCCGAGGCCACTGAAAAAATAAAATAAAAATTAGCATTTCTGAAAAAGCCCCTATTGAAAGATTTCTATTCTGCACTGAAGAAAAAGAGGGTGAACTTCACCATCCGGTCGCACTCACAGTCAGGAGTTTAGAATCTTAGCAAAACAAATCCTGTATCGAAAAGGACATCAGATGATGATGATGATGATGATTATTATTATTATTACTACTACTATTACTGCTACAACTTTTACAGCGCCTGAAAATTGTCTAATTTTCTGTACCCTTACAGCGTATATAAACCCGTGCTTTTACTTCGCATCGATTTGGGCGGTAGGTTCAAGCAAACACTTTTATAAAAAGCAGCCTGTTAGAGTGGGAGTTCGGCAAAATACGTGGGGCTTTAGGGAGCAGCCGCATGAATAAGCTGCAGGCCCCAAATTTTATGCACTTTTTTCCTCCCAGCAACCAGAATGGAATCACCTTTATCTGCGAAATCTCTCCTCATTTACTGAGCGGCTTTTTTTTTTTTTTAATTGTTGTTTTGTTGTTGTTGTTTTGAGGGTTTTGTTTGTTTATTTGCGTTGTTTGGGGTTGGGCTGTTTTGTTGGTTTTTTTCTTGCACCAGGTACAGAGTTTATAGGACTGCTAGAAGCAGACTATTTCTAGAGTTAGCTTTCTTTAAAAATAATTTTTATACAAATGTTCTTAACTGGTTTCAGAAGCTATCGATGCATCTATCCCATTACGAAGCTCTTCTAATCTTCGTTTTACACGAAAGCAGAGCGCATTTTTAAAGGCTCCTCTCGCTTACTTCCACGCTTCAGATATTTTGATGTCTCTATTTTGGCTGAGTAACTCAGACGAGGATGACAGTTCCACCCGTGAAAATGTCGCTACGAAAAAGGAAACAATTTCACCCAGTGTTTTAAAGCTCTTCCCTGAGGTGGGAATACTTTTGCTCCGCTGATTCATTCCCGTTTTGACGGGAAGAAGAGTTTTGCTGGATTCCCGCCGCTCTCCCGACTCCTACAACTGTAACGGGGAAAACAGCGGAACGCAAGCTCTTCGCCTCCCGGATCCCTCGGGAAATATCCCCGTCGGGAGAATATTTTTAATAGCAAGGGCAGCACAGGAGCCCCGCGCTGCGGG
>NW_008238633.1:744524-757182 GCF_000691975.1 Corvus brachyrhynchos
AGGGCTCTCGCAGCGAGATCCCGGCTCTCCCAGGAGCGGGGGGTCCCCGGAGCCCGGTCACATCCCGATCTGCTGACCGGGACCGGGGTAGCCGCGGGGCCGCTCCGCAGTGCTGCTCCGCAGCGCTGCTTAGTTTGATTGAAAACTCGGGTGGTTTTGGTTTTTTACTTGTATCAAAGCTCTTAGTGAATTTTAAATACAACCAATTCGTCGTTTTCTCAACGTCACCTTTTTAAAACCTCTAATAAAATGTCGCCGTCTCTCCCATCACGCCTGGCGAAGCCCAGCGCCGGGGGGATGCGGTGCCCGGAGCCCGCCGGGACCGGGCTCCCCCGGCTGCGGGGCTCTGCCCGTTCCCGGTGCGGGACAGTGCGGGGAGCCCGGTGCCATGAGGGAACATCCCCCCGAGCAGCCCCTGCCCTTCCCACGGGGGCCCGAGGAGGGGGGCCCGGCACAGCCACCTCCCCCCGCTCCCTCCTCACGGCACTTAATATTCAGGAAATCCACAAAGTGGTACGAAGAGAGTGGAAAACGTGACATCACGGGCTAATTGGGAAGGAGCGTTCGGGCTGAGGGAATAGCTCAGCCCTGAGTAATAAGTTATGTTTAATGGCTGAGTAAAGCTTCATCAGCAGCAGTTAAACACGAATCCCTCTAAAAATGATTTTCTGTAAACACCTGGCCCCGTCAGAAAGTCAGAATATGGAATTGTCTTTGAGAGTCACATCCAGAGGATGCAGTTTGGCCCTTTATTTCCCTGCCCCTCGAGGTCCATCGTCCATCCTTCTCCCTGCTGCACACACCCCAGCAGCTCTCACAAACAGGGTGTTCTCCATTTCTGTCCAAGCATAAGGAAACCATCCCTGAAACTACTCTTGTCTGAATACATTTCATTTATATCCATTAGAATAGCCAGCAAAATGAGAAGCTCCCCATGGTGCCCTCTCTGTCCCCACGGCTGCCACTGGCTACCCCACACCCGAGTGTCACACCGCGTACCCAGCCGTGACACCTCTTTCCCGAATCCTTTCATTGTGCAGGGCACCAAACCAGCACAAACAGCAAGGCACATGCTGTGAAAGCCTCCTTTTCTCTCTCTTTCTTTTTTTACATAAAGGATTTAAAATTTTTATTTATTTGTTTTACTTTTAGTTAGTTCACAGACAAGGGATGCAATGCTTGGAAATACAAACCAGTAACCAGCCTCACATGTGACTGAATTTCAGTCCAGGCAGTACTTCCTGGGACAGCCTCTTCTCTGTGAGCTGATTCCCAGCCATGAAGAGATCTGTAGGTTCAGAGCTGCTTCCCCAGCCCTGCCAGGAGCGCGGTGGCTGCTCTAAAACCGGGGTCCCAGCTAAGAGGTGAGTGCAGTTACCGCTCCCCTTGGTGCCAGCTGTACCCCCGTCCTTCTCTGCCCAGAGCTGCTGTGGAAAAGTGGTGCCATGGCCTTGGGCTCCAGTCAGCGCTCAGCACCAAGCCCCCAGCCCACATCAAACCTGACCTGGCCACAACCGGAGCTGTGGACAGCAGCTGGGCAGGTGACACTGCGGGTGACAGGTTCTGCAGATGGTGGGATACACATAAAAGGGCGAGTTAAACATCAGGGCACTGGTTCAGTGAATAATCGCACTCCATCTGAAACAGCACCTCTGGCTGCACCATTCGCGTCTAGGTGATAAACGAGGGTGAGGCAGAAAACAATGATTTGTCCTTATCACTCTTGTATGAGCTGAGATCCAGCCAAGCCCTGCATCTGTGGAAGTCAAGGATGCTTTGGTGACACCCCGTTAGCTGTAAACACCCAGTATGTGCTGAGGCTGTTCCCTGTGGTCGATGGCTGACGGCACCGGGACTGTTTATGGTTCATAAAATTAAGTTAATGACTACATCTGTGCAGGACTGGGGCCTTCGGTTTTTAAAAGTGAAGAAACAGAATGAAATCCTTACACTCTTCAGTTTTATGGTTTGCCTCCAGTCACTTTTGTTTCCCAGTTCTCGAGTGCTAGGTAAGATCTGGATGATTTGGGTTTATCGATCAGCAGGGAGATGTTTAAATCATTAGCACAATAATGGCTAATTGAAACATTTTATTTTAAAAATAACAGGATGTTTATACATAATAAAATCATATTAAAGCTGGCTTCCCCATCCCTCAAAAGCGCCACTACAGGTATTTAAACCCCCGAAGTTAAGAGACCTAGTTACATAAAATAGCTCTCACTAAAGGCCAAACAATACAAAACAATTAAGTGATGAAGGGTTCTTGGAGTGATGAAGGAGTCTTGGTCATAAACCAGTAGATGAGGTTAAAATGTTTAAGGGAGACACCTGTGCTCAGCGTGAGGGACAGAGGTGACAGGGCTGGGCTTCTCACCTTCACCCGAGTGCAGCAGGTATTTTAAATTCTAGGTGAGAAACCCTTGCTCACACTGAAGCCACCAGAAGGAGATCTGCCATCCACTTGAGGCGAGATGAGACTTGAATTTCACATTGCTTACCCTGCAATTCCTACATCTGATATGGCAAATTTCTATTTACTGTGCTCAGAACTACATTTCAAACCCATATATGGCCATGGCTGCTTAAGAAGTTTAAACAATATCCCTTTCCGTACATATATTATGACACTTGCAAATTTTTGGACACTAATACGGCATTCCGAAACCCACTGATAGCGATCTGCCGAGCTCCAGATGGATTGATTTAAAACGGCCCCTGCTCATCCTGCTGGGCTTGGAGGCCCTTTCCCAGCCTCTCTCCTGGGTGGGGGGGATCCTGAATCCCGCATCCCACATCCCGCATCCCACACCCCCATCTTGCACTCCATCCCACAGCCCTGTGCTGCACCCCTATCCTGCACCCCCCTCCCACACCCTGTATCCCACAACCCCATCCCACACCCGCACCCCACATCCCCATCCTGCACTCTATCCTGTGCCCTGTATCCCACACCCTGTATCCCACCCCCCATCCCGCACCCCTATTCTGCATTCTGTATCCCCTATTCCCACAGCCCCATTCCTATATCCCAATCCCATATCCCCATTCCCACACCCCTATCCCATATTCCCCATTCCTGCACCCTGTATCCCGTATCCCCCACCCCGTACCTCCATCCTGTATCCCCCATTCCTGTATCCCCATTCCCATTCCCCGTATCTCCCATTCTCTCCCCCGTGTCCCACAGGCTGTATCCCATAGCCCCCATTTCCATGTCCCATAGGCTGTACCCACTATTCCAGCACCCCATATCCCCCATCCCATATCCTCCATCCCTGTATCCTATATCTCGTATCCCCCATTCCCGTACCTCATATCCCCCACTGCCTGTCCCCATGTCCCGTATCCCCCATTCCCTGTCCCCATTCCCGTATCCTCCATGTCCGGTATCCCCCATTCCTTGTCCCCATTCCCGTATCCCCCATTCCCTGTCCCCATCCCCTGTCCCCATTCCCGTCTCCCCCATTCCCATCTCCCCCATCCCCTGTCCCTATCCGCTGTCCCCATTCCCTGTCCCCATGTCCCGTATCCCCCATTCCCTGTCTCCATTCCCTGTCTCCATTCCCGGTCCCCATCCCCTGTCCCCATTCCCTGTCCCTATCCCCTGTCCCTATCCCCTGTCCCCATTCCCGGTCCCCATCCCCTGTCCCCATTCCCTGTCCCCATCCCCATCCCCTGTCCCCATTCCCTGTCCCCATCCCCATCCCCTGTCCCCATTCCCTGTCCCCATCCCCATCCCCGGTCCCCATTCCCTATCCCCATTCCCGGTCCCCATCCCCTGTCCCCATTCCCGGTCCCCATTCCCTGTCCCCATCCCCATTCCTGGTCCCTATTCCCGGTCCCCATCCCCTGTCCCCATCTGTCCCTATTCCCTGTCCCCATCCCCTGTCCCCATCCCCGGTCCCCATCCCCTGTCCCCATCCCCGGTCCCCATCCCCTGTCCCCGTTCCCAGTCCGTGTCCCGCGGCGCTAGCGCCCCCTGGCGGCGGCGGGACAGAGCGCAGGTAGCCCCGTTGTCGCCAGGTGGGGCCCCCGCCGGCCCCGAGCGCCGCGGGACCGGGCTCTGCGGGGTCCCGCTCCCGGTGCCACGGGCCCACGGTGTGTCAGGGGGTCCCTGCTGCCCGTGCCATGGGGTCAGGGTGCCTCGGGGGTCCCTGTTCCCAATGACTCGGGCTCGCCCCGTGTTAGGGGCTGCCAGCCCCCAGAGCAGCCTTGCCCCAGCAGCCAGGGAGAGGGAGCTGGGTGGGCACCCGTTCGGTATTTTCATGTTAAATACAAGCTGAGAGCAACCCCTCGGCTTGCCGTGGAGACACGCACAAAAGGGAACTGCAGAGTAGGAAGAATGTGAGTGCGGAGGGCAAGAGAAAGAGGGAATATCGAGAGGGAGCACTGCCAGCAGGCCGTGCCTCCCTTCCCAGCCCTGGGGATGCTGCAGCTGCAGTGCTGGGTCCAGTGCTGGGCTCCTTGGACAGGAGAGGTCTGGAGCTCCTGGAGCGAGTTCAGGGGAGGCTGGGAGGGCACTGGGGGTTTGGCAGGTAACTGGCAGCGCCAAGACCCCTGCACAGCCAACAGCTCCTCTCTCTGTGACCGGGGACAGGACCCAGGGAATGGCTGGAGCTGTGTCAGGGATGGTTAGGGTGGATGTCAGGGAAAGGTGGTTGGGCACTGAACAGGCTCCCCAGGGAATGGGCACAGCCCAATGACCCCAAAAGCTCTCCCACCTCATCCCATTACTGAGCACCGCCTTCCAGAACACACTTAGAGCTGCAAATAAAAAGCAGAGACATACAGAAACCTCTTTAAAAGAAGTTAAAACAATGTCTTTTGAAGTTTTTTTTTGCCTCCCTGCCTGTGGCCCCCTTTCAGCACCCTGCAGCCACAGACCACGGCCCAAGCACCAACAGCACCGTGTGGGAGCGGCTTCCCAGGGAGCTCCCAAGCACAAACCCAATGCCAGAGTGATCAAGAACTTCTGAGGTCTTTTAAACCACGTCCAAATTTCCCTGCTCTCCCTTCAGCACTCCTGCTGCCGGTGCTCTGTTCAGGGACACGACCACTAACTCAGGAGTGGAAACTCAGGATTAGCTTCTCTCACTGGAGGACTCTTGAATGACTGGCTCTGAGTCTTCACTGAGAGCAATCCTCTCACAACTCATGGAAGAGCCTTGGAGTTTGACATTTTTATAAACATCGACCTTTTAATCCTCAGTGTTTGTTGTTTGAGGAAATCCCTTCTAGTTCTTACGCGTGTATAACATATAAAACAATTGAATTAATACCATATGAGGGTAGAGGGGTGAAAAATCATGTCTATAGCCAAAATAGTTCAGCAAAACTATACAGCTGAGATTTAAGACTGCCTGTGGTGACTTTGTATTTTGTTTAAACATTGGTGTTAATACTTCATATAGATATGTGCAGCACAGATTACAACAGTATGTGCTGTGTGTTGTATAATTTATGAACTATTAAACTTAATTCTTATGTTTTGAGGTTGTGAGTTATAACTAAACAGAATCTAAACTGCCAGCAAATGAAGTTTTTTTTAGATTGTTTTTTCTGGATTAAACTGTTGTGTGGGGCTGGGGGCAGACGGACCCAAAGCCAAATACTTGCACACTCACCCTCAGCACGCAGAGAGCTCAGGCTTTACAAATTTAGGTATCTTTTATGTTCTGCACATGTATAATACTGGGGGACTTCCAAAGTACAGGTCATCTGGCTAGTTTCGGGCTGTGTGTGAGAGGAGGATCCTGGCACGGAAGAAAGGCAGTGTGGAAATGCTTCTGCTCCCTCTGAACTACAGGGGTGCAGGAGGAAGAAAGAATGGCTGTATGGCATCACGTCAGTCCATGAAACCTCCGGGCAGCACAGCAGTGGTGTGTCTCACTGCCAGGCCTGGAGCTCAGGCAGGAGCATTAACCCAACAGCTTCATGGGGGCAAGGAGGAATCCACATAAAGAGTAAACCTGGGAGTCCTGAGGAGCAAACAGGTGAGGCCACTGCCCTCAGGGGAGCTGGCCAGGGGGTGAGCATCTCCTCCAGCTGTAGCCAGCCACCATCCTTCCCTTCCTCGCTCCTCCATGTCAGGGCTCAGAGAAACCACCAAGCCTTGGCCAGCCCAGTGTATTCCTCACGGACACCCAGCATCTGGGGCTCTATCCAGCAGCTGAATCACCAGAAGGGCTCTTGCAAATTACGCTTTTCAATAACTTCTCTTTCACTCTGACACGTTTTGTTGTTCGCAAGGTTTACTTGGGAGATGAAACACGAGTTAATTACATCAAGTGATCTGTCAGGAAAATGGATGGATTTGCCCTCCCCTCCAGCTGGGCTGTCTCGGCCTGGCAGCAGCCTCACCACATCCTACGGGAAGGAGACAGGATACGGCAGGAAGGCACATTTGGGCCATCAGCCTGACACTTCTTTATTTCAGTGTATTTATTTTTTATCATGTGCTTTGACAGGAGTCTCATATAGTGTTATGCTCCTTCTGTAAGGTCAAAGTCTTGTGACCTTCCGTGATTTTAGAGAGAAGGAACATAATTTTCGAGGGCATGTTTATTATTTCTGTAAACAGTCTGTTTTTCATGCCAAGCGAACAGTTTTTCTGTATGTACTTAGATGACAGCTCAATTTTACTGGCTCACTTTCCTGACCAAGTCTTGCCTGCCAAATGTTTTTGATCATGTTCTGGCAAACAAACCAATATTAATAGTAGAGCTGAGCAAATAATTGCCAGAAAACTGCTGATTTCTTTTAAATCTCTTTATTGCTTCCATAATATCCCCGAATCAAATGCAGTTTCCTCAAGTTCAATTACAATTTTAAAGCGCTGTGTTTTTCTATTAAAAACAAAATCACTCTGTGGAGTCAGAAAAGTCCCTTCCAGAACAGTTAGTTGTGACTAACGGGTCCTTCACATTGTGCTGCTCATGTCCCCAAGGAACCAAGTGTCCACGTTGCTCCAGCATGACTGCACATGCTCTCAGCTCCCCTCTGGACAGACAGCTTCCACATCTGTTTTTACTGGCACAGATCTCCATGGATGGTAGACAAGCCCACAGCCAAAACAAATCTGTTTTAAAATCTGAACACTCCACTTTTGCAATATAGGCTGATGTCTGATAAATCATCAAATCCCAGAATGGTTTGGGCTGGAAGGGACCTTACAGCTCATCTCGTTCCCATCTCCTGCCATGGGCAGGGACACCTTCCCCAAGCCCAGGTGCACTGAAGGAACTTCCCATGGTGGAGATGTGCTCCAAATACACCTTTCTGAGCATCCTGCATTCACACACAACCTGATGCTCCGCTAACGCTCCAAGACTTTGTTCTCAGGTGGTCCATAAAATCTCCTGGAGTGCTCTGCAGATGCTGTGAGCTTGGAGCAAACTGACCCCTTACCTAAAGGTTTTCAGTGTTTTTTTAGTAGCACCAAGCTCCTAAAATCCCTTCCTGCTGCCCCACTATTATGTCATGAGAGTCAGAGTTATATGGTTTGTGCATTTGCCTGCAGCTTGGAGAACAAGTTTCCTTGGGCAGCCTCGTGGCTGAATCCAGGGCAGGGGTTGGGATACGACCCCAGCGCTGCTGCGCTGAGCCAGAACACGCCGAGCCCTGCTCCTGCTCCTGCTCCTGCTCCTGCTGCTGCTGCTGCTCCTGCTCCTGCTGCTCCTGCTCCTGCTCCTGCTGCTGCAGTGCCAGAGGCCTGAACGTTCTGGCTCATCACCTGCTCCACAAACAATTTCTCTGCTAGGATGGGCTTATTCAGGGACTTCCATGTGACAATGAATATCCCAGCTAAACATATCATGCAAATTACCAGGCAGCTGTATCTGGAACAGCCCTGCTGCTCAGAGAACCTGTGAGGCATCTCTAGCAATATTTCCACACGTACCAAGAGCTGTCCCTTCCCTCTGGACACCCAGCTGCAGGTGTGCCAGCAAATTCCTACCAACACCTGCACTTCTCTTGGTCCAAGTCTAACTCACCCTGAGGTTTCTGTGGGTTTTGCTCAGTGCCTAAATGCTCAGAACCCCCAAGACTTCACTTCTGCAGCTCACTTTTCCTGATCTTCTTCCTACAGCAATCTTGTGGCAGGTGGTTTGTTTTGGCAACCAGAAGATTCACACTGCTTCATTCTGCTCCTGAGTTTTGTTACAATTTATTTTTATTTCTTTGTCCTTGTTCTTTCTTTCCCAGAAAAAAACCAAAAAAACCCCACCTCAAAATAAACCTCACTGCTTCAATCCCTCCTCTTTCAACGTCTCCCTGAGGAAGCAGCCATTCTGTTCTGCTGAACTGATGGACAGAAAACTGTTATTTAGTTAATAGCTGTTTCTAATCTGAGATGGGGATAATACTCATTCTGGCAGCAAATCAGCCCCTTTGGTGCACACCAAGGGCCTTAGCAGCTCTTGAGTTTAGGAAACCGAACAAATTTTGTATGATATGATTTTGACCTTTCACTAAGCATCATAGGGAACCTGGCATTTATTACCTCTAGGTCAGCAAAACTAGTCCAATCTAATGCAGAAGTCACCCAAAACCCCATTCAACTGATGAAAAAAAAAGCTGTAGACTGATAAGCTTCAACCATGAGAAAAATTACCACTAGAATCACAACCAGAATGAACTACATCTCACTTAAGATATTTTTACTAATGCTTAAGGCTGAGTGCATATGGTTTAAATTAGCTCCCTGCAAACTTAGAGTTGCTGTATTACCCCAGTAAAATCTGTTTTCCTCCATGGTGACTCATATTAATTTGCAGCTACAGAGCTGCAAGTAACTTCAGCCATCGTAGGCTTGGTAAGCACAAAATATTTAAGTATTTGTTTTAGAAAGCCAAACAGTTACACCCAGGTGAATGTAAACTACAGAAACATCTACTCTTCTGTGATAACAAACTTGCTTTGAACAGCTTCTCACTTGACTTAGCAAACTGTCAGAGCTGTAAAGGCCAAAGCACAGCTTTAAGGTTTGAAGTTAACAAATGTGAATCATATGAAGACCAAAAAGGTGAGTAAAAGGAAATTGAATACAAAGGCCCATAAAAAATGAAAAAAAAAAAAAAAAAGCAATGAGAACAAGAAAATTCTACAGAATCGGGAGCAGACTGGTAACTTGGCAGAGTGCACCTGCACATTTTTAGGAGAAATAGGAACCAAATCCACAGAAAGCCAAAAGAAAGGATATGAAATGGTCTCTACAGAAAGCAGAATTGCATTTGCTGAACTTGTCCTGCTCTTGACACCACAGCCAGTGGGCAGTGAGGGTCTCCTCACACTGCTGTGTGCCAAAGGACAGGAGGTGTCACGAGCATCCTGCCCAGGCTAAATCCCCTGGAAAACCCAGGAAAAGGTGAGAGTTCCAGCAGATTACTCAGTATCTAGACGATCCACCAGCTCTGGTGACTCTGCACACAAACCTGCCTTCACTTGGGATCCTCTCCACACTCACAACAGCACTGCCACACTCCACTGAGGATGTGTCCAGCCCCAGGAGCAGCCTCTCCAGCTATTTTCTCCTGCTGCTGGCATTGTTTCATTACATCTGCTGATTATCCCTCGGAGTCTTTTGCTGCCTTCCCATCAGGCTGATGTTCATGGCAAACAAGAGAGGTATTGTACAATGCACGATGTGCCTGCATAAACAGTGCAAATGAAAGGCTCCCAGAGAAAACCTGAATCATCTCTGTAAAGGCTGTGTTTATGCTGGAAAAGAATGCTGCTATCCCCAGGGAGCAAGTGGGGTGGCAGGAAACAAAAAGTGGAATAAAGTGTTCAAATCACAGAATCATGGAATCACAGAATGCTTTGGGTTGGAAGGGAGCTTAAAGCCCATCCAGTTCCACCCCTTACACTGTCCCAGGCTGCTCCAAGCCCCATCCAACCTGGTCTTGGACACTGCCAGAGATCCAGGGGCAGCCACAGCTTCTCTGGGCACCCTGCACCAGGGCCTCCCCACCCTCACATGCAAGAATTTCTTCTTTATATCTGGCCTAAACCTGCCCTCTGACAGTTTAAAGTCATTATCCCCTATTCTGTCACTATCTGCCCATACAAAAAGTCCCTCTCCCCCTTAAGGCACTGGAAGGCTGCAAAATCTGGTGCTTGTGCAAGGGAGGAAAGGACCCCGAGCAATTTGGATGAAAAAATGAAGACAAAAGGTTAAAGGCTTCATACCCCACTTTATGGATTATCTCCATACAGTTATTCTTCAGTCACCTGCTTGGCTGGAATCGGGAAATGCTCAGGAGACGTGGCTGCACAGCACACTTTGTGCTGCAATAACATCACAGTGCGCACCCCCAGCACGCCGAACCCGCGGGACTCCCGCGCTGCCCTGGAGCTGCTGAGACGAAGCGCAGCAACATCGGAGATGAAACCCACCCTGCCCCCTGCCCCAGCAGTCCAAGGAACACAGAAAGCGGGCAGAACCTTACGAGAATGAAGCGCTCCCGAGCCGGCAGCTGCACCGTGCTCCTTTGCCACACGGCGGCACGGGCTGATGTGAAATGAGCTCCAGCCAGCAAAGGGCTGCGCAGGGCTGGCGGCCGCAGCCTCAGCATCCCTGGAGCTACTCCTTCTATGTCAGGCTCCAGCTCGGCCCCACAGCATTAGAGAGACTCCTTATGCTCCTAGGATCATCCCCCAGCCCGGACTCAACTTCCTCCTGGGGAAGCAAGAAGTCTCCTTTTCCTCTTTCCACCCCTGGAGCTGCTCTCACCAAGGAAAGCCCCTTTTCCTGGCTGTACCTGGGAGCCTGCACCTCATGGTCAACCTCAGTGAGTTTTCTGCTGGTTCTGCTTCATCCTCTGATGTAAAAATCCCATATAATTCAAAGTACAACATTTCTGAGCATTCCAGAACACGGATTTCTCTGTGCTATGGTCCTGAGGGGCTGTCCATGCTCAGCTTGTGACAGAAGCAGCCTTGCCCCCTCTGCACCACTGCAAAGCACAAGTGCTTGTGCAGCTGCACCACGAGCCCAACCAAGGACACAACGTGGTGAAAACCTCAACTTTTTCCTTATTTCAGACCAAAAAGAGCAAAGCCAGCATTAATTTTCATGCCGTTGTGGTTGCATCTTTACAACAAGACAAAGAAAGCTTTGTGCTTTCTTCTCTGAATTTTACAGATTCTTTGTGAAGCATGCAAAAGATTGTTTATTCATGTAATTATGTAACGATAAACACAAATTTTGGGAACAGATCACATGGCGCGATCACAGCGTTCCAGCCCCAAGCCAAACCCTAAACACATGAGAATGATAATTGATGGCAAAGGTACAAATCTCACTGTGTGACTGAACACTTAATGTGTGCCCTGCAGTCATCTAAAAAATGAAACTTGTGAATTTTAATAACATTTTCTCATAGGCAGACACAGGGAAACCCTATTTGAATGTTTTAGAGGGAGAGGAAGAGTCACACAGCCTTTATCTTTAGTTTATTAATCAGTATTATTGTAGGAATATGTTATGTTGCCAAAAATCAAGATGTATTTAAGACACTTCAGTACTAATGGGACTGACCATTTTAAGAAGAAAGTCCTGTGTCTCCTATGCTGACACCTCCTTCTGCTTAGCATAAAGGAGCAACAGAATTATTTTCAGCATTTCCACAAAGTTCCCAAACCTGTCCTTACCTTTAAAAAAATGTAAATTAAAAGTATGTAAACCCTGATAGTGTTGAAGTAATTGATATGATATACTAGAGACACCAATTCTAGGTGCTAATGTACTAATGTAGCTAATGAGGCAGACAAAGAACACTGCCAAAAATCTGTGAGTACCGTGAAAACCACAACTTAACCTCCCAAGGGTGTTACCAGGCACTCACTCCAAGAACACCCTGCTGACCCTCGGACAGATGTTTCAGCCCAGCACTGTGATGTGTGCAGCAGTTTATGGCTCTCGCTCCTCCTTTAATCAGGAACTGTATATTCAACTCCAGTATCAAAATAAACCATTATGAACCTATTACACTCTGTCCAAGACCTAAATACCTTTCATGCCTATCAAAAAACTTCAGCTAAGCCTCTCAAAGCCCTGACCAATGTCTGTGTGGCAACTCCTCGATAAAACCCCTGCTGAGATGTTAACACATGGATGGTGCAGAGGGATGAAGCTGAAACCTTCAGGGTGTCAATGCGACCACACCTCCACCTGTAGGCACCATTCACCTGAAAAACACAGTCATTTGGACATTTTTAATTAAATTCCCGACCTTAAACCACCAAAACTCTATGGCCCACGATTAAATATTAAACCGTGTCAGTAAAACGGCGTAAAAATATTCACACAGACACACCCGAACACACAGGCATGCAAACACACACATATACACACACCCCCGCCCCAGACCCTCAGCTCCCACCTTCCCCCAACCCGATCCCACCCTCCCCTGCATCCCACTCCCGCTTCCCTGATCCTGCCGTCCCCCGATCCCGCATGCGCGCTCTCCCGCACCCCGCTTTTCCCGACCCCGCCTTTCCCGGTCCCGCTCTCTCCCGGTCCCTCTTTTCCCGGTCCCGCTTTTCCCCGATCCCGCTCTCTCCCGCTCCCTCTTTTCCCGGTCCCGCTTTTCCCGACCCCGCCTTTCCCGGTCCCGCTCTCTCCCGGTCCCGCCTCCCGGTCCCCTGGCCG
>NW_008238633.1:757493-770528 GCF_000691975.1 Corvus brachyrhynchos
TGCGCGGTGACACCAGCCCTTCTGCCACCCGCTGCTAAATAGTCACAGAGCCGAATCACAGCAGCCCAGGCTGGTTGGGGCTAAAGGGACCTTTAAAGTGCGTCCCATCCCACACCCTGCCCTGGGCAGGGACACTTTCCACCAGACCGGGTTGCTCCAAGCCCCGTTCAGCCTGGCCTTGAATAACTTCCAGAGATGGGGCTGTCACCTCTTGAATCACAACCTCAAAATGCTTTTAATTTAATAAATGATCTGTGTCGTTTTACCTTCGCAAAGGCCCACAGCTGTCAGGGAGAGAGAGGACCGTGAATGACAGCAGGGGAGCGCAATGGAAACTGATTTTCCCTGTCTCAGCGATGTCTTCATGTTTTGTAGTGGTTGTACCCCACCTCTAATCATCACTTAATCATTCTGAAAAACGCAGCTCAGTCAGTCCCGTTTGAGGGACCGCAATGCATAGGTCAATCCACACACTCGATAGTAACTTTTAGATGTAGCTATTACTGCTTTTGGTAATAGACTGTCTCTGTACTCTTCAGTAGGATAACAAAAAGATTAAAGGTTACATGATATATTAATAATCTAGACTTCAGTGTTTTCTCTTTACACAGATCTCTTGATTTTGCATTTCTCAGAGATGTGTTTTTGGGAGTCCTTCACCCCACTTAGCAACACTGAGCTCCACATCTGTGGAGGACTTAATCCCAAAATAATGTGTACAAAATAAATGTGTTTGCACTTTTGTATTGCTTGAAAGCATTTTCAGGTTGTGATTCAGGTGGTGGCTGCCCCATCCCTGGAAGTGCCCAAGGCCAGGTTGGAGGGGGTTGGAGCAACCTGGGGTAGTGGAAGGTGTCCCTGGCCATGGCAGGGGGTGGGACTGGATGAGCTCTAAGTTCCCTCCAACCCAAACCATTCTGGGATTCTGTGATTTTTCCATCTTTTGTTTCCATCAGTAGTTTATGTGAAACACAGAGAGTACCTGCATATATAAGGCAAGATGAAGTAAGAGAGGGAGACAGTCTGCAGGGCCAGCTGCTCTGAGAGTGTCACCTCAGAGATAAAATTAGCAATGTAATCCTCTCTCATGATGTACTTGCTTGGCTGGACGCATAAACCGACCTGAAAAGTGTTTCTTCGACATGTTTGAGTAAATATTTCACTTTGTTGTAAATCCAATGATACCATTATGACTATTTTATCTTGTGTAATAGCAGTAAAATTGTAAGTGAGAGGAGTTATCTAGAAACTGGGAAATCTGACCTGGAGGAAGGTAGTTGTCTCATAAATCAGAGCTTTCCTTTTTATAGCTAGATCTAATTTAAGTGGTTCTACACTGTTTTCCTAGGTGTGTAGTCACCTTTTGCACTGTAAGTCCATTGAATGACCTGTGAATAACACCTGATACAATTCTTCAGGTTTAGAACTGTCTTTTGAATTGGAATTTTCATATTACTCTGCTGCTTACCTAACATTTCACTACATTTTGTACTTGACTGGCAATTTTAGGTAACAGTGGAACCAACAGGAAAAGAGAGACTGTCAGAAGTAGAGATGATGAAAGAGAACAGGGATCACAGGTGGGCTGCTGCTGTGGGATCTCATTAAGCAGCTAAATGTGTACATTTCTCTCACAACTGTAATACTGCTGGTATCATCAAGGTCTACCAGAGGCTTTGACTCTACTTTTGTGATTGATTTGTGGTGGTACAGCATTATGCTTAATGGACAGAAAAGAATCTGTATGTATACGTGTGTGTGTATATATATATATATATATATATATATAAATATCTAAAAGCAGAACTTATAGAAAGTCTTTAATAACATTTATACAGTTGTAAAGTTACACAAAGCTGAAGCCTTCCCTGCAGTGTTTCAATACAAGCTGAAAATAAAGCAATATTAATTGATTTTTATGATCCAAACTATGAGAAGAGCAAAAAGCAAAAGGAGCAGCTGGAAATGCCCAAAGCCAGCTAGGAATCCAAACCAGTTTGTATTAAATGAAAATGAATCTTAGGTTTTAGTCAGCTTTAAGTTTTAGGATAGTGTGATGTTTTGATTCTGTCTGTGTACCCTGAAAACAGTGCAGTGCAAGCAGTGGTCAGAATTCTAATGAGGCAGTTCGGACACTTTTCTGCCTGCCTAATCTGACAAACTTGTACCTAAGGTCACGGACAGGTGGATTTGCTACGTCTGCTGTGAAGTAGCCATGAAGCAGCTCCTGCAGTGCAAGAGAAATAAGCTGCCAGAAGCCTAGTGATCCTGTTCTACTTACCTGGAAAGCTTGTTAGTTTCTTTAAATGGCAATAATAGTTCAGCAGAATTTTCCAGAGGACCAGAGATTCTTCATTTTGTTGAAACAGGAGAATGCCAAGCCTAGAGACATGAAGATTGCTAGTTTAGTCATTAGCATCCCACCTACTCTGTATTCTTTCCTTGGAAATGGCAAATTATTTCAGCCTGTTGGTTAATTCTCCCAAAAGTCACCCTCAGTTATCACAAAGCCTTGTCTTGACTAAAATACAGTGACATGGCCTGTTAGAACAAGCACGTCTGGCAGGGGTGCCTGGAATTAGCTAAACTCTGCAAAGCACTAGCAGAAATCAGTTCCTCAGCTGAATAAAGTGTCATTAATAGTGAGGAGTACAAATGTGGGAACAGATACAAGGGGCAGCCAGCAGAGCTCTGACACCTACAAGTGGATTCAGCAGAGCATTGTAATACCTTACCTGTCCCTCCAGGAATTAGCACCCCTCTGGAATCAGATAGGTGAACAGCGTTATATTATCCACATGGAAATAAAACTTAGGTATGTCAGTGACAGCTTCTCAAATGTGAACGTTCAGAACTTCCCCCAAAGAGTATGGTTATATTAAGAATTTAATTAATATTTATTAGTTTTCTGAAGCTGCTCTTTGTTCTTTAGTCAACTAAAATCATGCCAGCTTCCTCCAGTTCCTCCTACAAAATGTTTTGCCAGATGCTCCATTTGTTAACACATTTTTGTGTGCTGACACTTGGAAAATACATGTGTCCCTTTACTCATAATTTGCAGATTCAGATTCCTAGAGCCACTTCTGTAGTGACTGAACAATATGAAACCAAGGAGTGCTGCTGTGGGGCTGTTCCTTGTGTGAATTGACCCAGGCAGGTAACCAAGGGCAACCATCAGACCACAGCTGAAATGCAAAGAGTGGATTTATTTCATTGTATAATATATATTTCATTATAGCTGACCTCTGATTCTTTCTACCCTGCATTTCCAGTACAGATTCCCGCTGAAGGTCTGTAATTCCCAGGAAGTCAGCACTGTTCTGCTGGGCCTCTGTCGGGGTCTGCTCTCACCAGCACCCGAGTGAGTGAGACAGTGTGCCAGCCTCCCTGGCCCTGAGCAGGGCTGCTGGAGCAGTGGCACTGGACACCAGCTCTTGGCACCCAGGGAACCCACATGGATCAATTTTTGGAGGTTTTAAGCCCCCCAGTTGCAGCTGCAGACTGGGGAAGCTGTGGGTGCTTGGCCCCTTTGGAGTTGACACTTCTACCAACACACCAAAGAAAGGTGTGCAAAGGAGGATTTGAGGCTCCTCAATCTTTTCAGACTTTTTAGTAGCCAAGGTATCTTAGTGGCTTTTCCCAAATTGTGTACAAATCTTTTGAAGTCACAATTTCTTCCCCCCCCCAAACTTAGAATCACAGAACAGTTTGGGTTGGAAGAGACCTTAAGGTTCATCCCATTCCACCCCCTGCCATGGAGAGGGACACCTTCCACTCTCCCAGTTTGCTCCAAGCCCCGCCCAACCTGGCCCGGGACACTGCCATGGATGGGGCAGCCACAGCTGCTCTGGGCAAACTCCATACCTGTATAGAAAAGTGATGTTTGTTTACTGAAATGGCTGGATACACTTCAGTTCGTGCATGTGATTTTCTTGTATACTAAGAAGCTCTATGTGTAATTTTAAGGATACTTTGTTTCTAAATAATTGGGAGGTATTTTTAATCAATCCCTAGCTTCATTAATGGTAGGGACTTTTTAACAAAACATGCAGGGAAGTGATGGGAATAAATGAAAGCTCTTTTTTTTGTCAGTGCTTGAACTTGATTTGGAGATAAGATCTATTTTAAAAATAGAATAAGATATTCTATCCTATTTTATTTACATTTTTTACTTATCTAGTATTTACTTAAATCAACAAAATCTTTGTTTTTTTCGTTGATTACAGTTGATTATATTTTACTTATATATATACTTATATTTGCCTACTATAATATCTTATATTTACCTACCTATAATATATTTACCTACTTTTTTTTTTAGGTTTTGAGATATTACTTTAAATGCAGTTAATTTATACTTGCTGAAAATACTTCAGTGACATTCTGTGCTTTTACCGGGTGAGAAAAAATATTTTGTGCAGATAACAATGATATGTCCAGATAACAATTGAACATTTCTATCTAATTCTCTTTTCATGGCATTTCAAAATCAATGTATCAGTTTAACTGTTATTAATCTCACTTCACAAAATTATCTCTATAGCTCTGTGTTTACTTGTGTGATGCATGTAGACACACACAAATAAATATGTATTTACTCGTTAATAACAGGAAATGAGGTGAACAGGATGAGCAGAGCTGGAAGATTCAGTTATTAAAACATGAGGCTGCTGTGGCCTGTTTGCCTCAATCCCTTCAAAGGCCGGGCAGACGCAGAAAGCAGTTTAGGGATGATTATCTGCATAGTCCCCGAGGCACTCCCCGCACAGCCTTAGGTTAAGAAAAGATCGTTGCTGGCTCCTCCCAGATTACCATCCCCGATCGGATTAGCCACAGGAAACACCATGGGAATTCATTCAGCTTCTCCTCTGTAAAACGTGACTCCCCTACAACGTGTTTCTTGTGGCTGATACTGCAACAATGAAGGGATCAGCTCTCACTCATTCTTTTTGCAGGGTAACAGGTAAGGTGTTGCACTGAAATTATTAAAACTATTAAAACTCATGTAAATTTACTATGGTGTTGACTGTATTAGATTTAAAAAGAATTCCTCTAACTTGCAGAGATAATTTTTAAACTTGCACTTCTGAGTGCTGTCAGAATGCTGACAGTTACTGACAATATTTCATTCTTCTGCCTGTAGTCAGTGTTACGAGTCTGAGAGTCTCTTGGTAAGCATGATATTCATGATCAAGGGTCTCGGAGTCACCATTTTTGTTTGTAGAACAGCTAATATATTCACTTTATGCCATCTCCTTGATAAGTCTCTCTAGTAATTACTGCCTGCCAGCCTGTTCAAGGTAGTTTAAAATAACTTCTGTTAACTCTTGGGTTAGCACTACCACAGGAAGAGGTGATTTAAATAACGACTCAAGTCAATTGAGAGACATGTCCATCAGTTTAGCTTGCAGTTTCTTGCTATTTATGTCAAAAAATCTATGAATAGCAAACACTGAATCACCAAGCCAACACCTACATAACTTTTTAATGAATTACGTTCTCTTGTCTCTTTTGTACATGAAAGCAGTTAGAGTCCTCTGTAAATACCAAACTTGATGATTAAATGACATTCACCTTTTGCTAAGACATGTGGGGAATATTTTTTTCCCAAAGAGGGTAAAACACATGTAGAAATAACAAATCGTTCTGGTTATGGTTCCAGTGAAATCCCTGGAGTTTTACAGCAGCTGTAGTATCATTCTGCTGTGTAAATACTGTATAACTAAACTATATGAAAATTTGTTAAAATTTTTACCTAGTTTTCTCTCTGTCCTTCATCCATGTGTTCATTTGCTTTTCCAATATTTTGGCGTTTGCTTACAGGTAGTAAACATTTCATATTTCAAATAATTGAGCTTTTTAACACAGCTCAGGAATTGAGGTGTGTGCCTACTGAAATGTGTGCTCCATGCTAAAACTGCTTTCCAGACTATGGTTAAAGTGTAGCTTAAGCATTCATGAAATACCTGTTACCAGTGAGCTTTTTCACTGATACAGGCATTAGAACAACAACCTTTGCATCTTGTTTCATTAATCATAATAATGAAGTTTAGCAAAAACCCCCAGTTATCATAATTTTTTACAAACCTTTAGAAATGCTTTGTTATTCCTGGCAATGTTAAAATTAGATAGTCTGGGGTAATTTAAAACACAGTTTCATTTACCAGTGCTTCCTGTACCTGTGACTATGTCTCAGCCAATTTAGAAGATTCTTTGCTAGAAACTCTCATGATCTGCCAATCTTAAAGCATCAGATTCAAAGCCTGAATTGAGAGACAAAGTTATAATTTAGTAGCTCTTAACCACTTCATTAAATATAACCAGTCCTCTCTACACTATCCTATTTTTACTTAGTCTTAATCATCTAAGTTATCTTTAGTTAGATAAACTGCACTAAAAAATTAGTGCAGTTTACTGGATTTTGCATTTTGGCAGTGAAACTTTATCCCGTGTGATGTTATATTTAGACATTCTGTTGATTTCTGTGGGACTGCTCACAAAAGCAAAGCTTCGTAGAATTAGGCCACAGGAAATTTGAGAGGTGTTACCCAGTGCTTAGGTACCAAGCTGCCCTGGCCCCTACCTGCAGTGAATTGACTACGTTCCTTTAAAATTTTGGCTGCTTGGTAGTTAGTTACACGTGACTGCAACAGGGAGAGAACAAATTCACTTTAGAAGACAAGAAAACAGTAAAAATAACCTCAAAATTTCATGTGACAGGCCTAAGCATCAGCATTTGCCTCTATTGTATGAATATATTTGAGGTTTAAAATAATTTTTCCCATCTACTGATATTTTAAAATGGAGAACTAAAATTTTTTCATGTTAATACATACATACACATCTTTTTAAGTGTATGGTCTTCTGGGGCATTCTTCTTTAGCAAAGCCACACGAATTAAAGATTTGGGCCCTCGCTGTCAGTGGAGAGGTGCACAGGGGCGTAGCCTTACAATGGGATTACTGTCCGTGCTGGCAGCTACACTGCCCTAACTGGAATCCTTCCAGCTGGGAATGCAAGCCCTTCTCTCTGTCTGAAAACGTGTTCTGAACTAAAAGATAGTAATTGCATTCATTAAATAACCATCCTAATTGCTGAGATAGAGCAAGACCAGCATCTTCTTGTCTCCTCGCTTTTTGGCTGTATAGTTGTTTTCTGGCTGCTGCAATATTGGACATTGCTCCTTTCATTTCAGTCTGGAGCAAAAATTCAGCCCAGTCACTGGAAGCCACTGGTTTCCAGATCCCAAAATACCAGAAAGGAATCTTTTTTTGTGACAAGGCAGAGTTGTTAATTTGCTGGCTCCTGAGAGCCAGTGAGGAGTACTGCCTGTGGAAGGCAGCCTTTGGAAGGAGCATGGAACCTGCTCCTTGGGATCCCTGATGTCCCTGATGTCCCGCTGCCTGCGTGGCACTCTACTGCTCCACCTGCGACCTTACAAAGAGAAGTGCCTTTATTCCAGAGGGAATGGCCGTGGGCAAGAGGCTTCACTGCTTAGGAGAAGGTGGCTGCCGGGAGCGAGCTCACCCCCAGCGGCACGAGGTGCCCACACTGCTTCCTCTGCAGGAAAGCCACCCCTGCATGTGTGAAGCAGCGAGTGGGACTCGGCAGCTGTCGTGTTACCAAATGCAATACGTGAATCGAGTGCAACAGGAAACAAAAATCCCTTCTGGTAGGAATTGTTCAGCTCAAAAGCGGGGGGAAAGAAAAGGCGACTCAAAACTGCCTACAGACATCAAACCACGGATCAAACCCACGCCTGGAGGCACCTCCTGAGATACCCCGAGCGCTTGGCATCAGGATTCCAGGAGGTTCCTTGGGCAGTGTGGTCCTGCTCTTCCCTCCTGCCGGCCGACAGCACAGCCACATTTCCCGGTGTTTGGTGTCAGGAGCCGGGCTGTTCCCGCTCGCTGGATGGCAGCGCTGCCTGTGCTGGAACAGCGATGGAACCTCACCGCAGGGAGACACCGCTCCTCTCCTCTCGCTCGGGGAGCCGGGATTAAAGGGCGGCCTCTCTGCTGTCATGGCAATAGGAATGCACGGCTGAGATAAAGCAGCAGAGCTGATTAAGGCGATATGGTGATTGCCACAAGGTACGTGACTCGGATCCCCCAGGCAGCTCACGGGCACCGTGACCTGGAATAACGCTCCGGGCTGTGCCTTCCGCAGCCACCGAGCGTTCACGGGATGAGCAAAATGCTGAAGAATGTCTTTAAAATGTGAATATCTGGTACAGAGATAATGCAGGAGAGAGCTGTTGCTTTTACCTAAGCACTATTTTTACTTCTACACCCTTTTTATCGGTGCAGAAACATAATGCCCCTCTCTAGGAACATCAGCACTGAGCTGTGCCAAATTACCGCATTACATCTGTTTGAGGGAGTGCAATTTAACAGCTGTCAGTCAAGTTTAGCAAACTGAAAGGCACAGACAAAATATTCAAGTCAGTTGGGCAGCGCAGGAATTATGGATTTGGTGTATAAATGAAATAAAATTGGTTAGACAAGAAAGAAACACATAGCTCACCTCTGCCACTTAGAAGAATCTTGCTAGTATTTTGTAATACTCTAGGTATATTGTCTTCTGCACTAACCTCCATCTCATCCCTTTCCAGTTAAGAGTTCTTATCAGCCTGATTCCTGAGTAAAAAAAAGGAAAATAATTTTAGATGATAGAAATATCCCTGATATTTTTTCTCTTTTTTTTTTTTTTTCTTTTTTAATCTCTTGAGTCCAAGGAGATAGGAAAACTAAATAGTCATTGTGGTGGTGATTCTGCTGTCCATGTGATGAGATATCTTTTTCAAATGTTATCTGGACAAGCTATTAAGAATTTTGGAGAAATTTCTGAGAAATAGAAACCAACAATTTTTGTTAATCCAGCACTATTAACTCTAAAAAAGAAATTCTGGGGATAAAATCAAGTTATTTATTTAGGTACAAAGTTTCCTCTGATAATGGAAGCCATCACTTACTGATTTCAAAGCCCATTGAAGAAAAAATAGAGGTTTTGAAGCTTCTCCAAATAGAATGCAATTATATGAAGGTACTTTATTAAAAGATTGACTTTTCAGAATACAGAGTCAGATGGTCAAGTAGCTGAGTAGAAAACACTCCAGATACTCTTTTAATCTTTATCTAGAGTATTCTTAATTCATATTCTTCTTAATGTACTTACATTAGAAATACATTTCTGAGCATCTCTGAAGTTTCAGAAGGCTCTCTGTCTTTCACTGACAAATGTAATTCTCATCCCTTTGAGAGGACTGGTGCAGCACTATGAAAGGGTTCTTAATGGGGATCTGTGATCTGTTCCCACCATTAGGCATCTTGAAAAGAACAGAGCTGTACTGGGTGACTTTGTGGAATAAAGTCCATTAGCATTGTTGGAAGAATAATTTATTCAAATATGTGGTAGATAATGTAATATCTGAATGAATAAAGTTTGTTTAAATACTTACTACAAAAATAATTATGCAGAATTAGAGATAAAAGCTGGACAATGAACAGCAAACAGTTAGCACCACACAGGCCTGTTGTATCACCTAATCCCTACAAGACTCTTCTATTTTTTAATGTATTTTTTTAGCAAACTGTCTTTTAAAACCCTATTTATGCTGCTGAATCCTAATACTGGTTTTGTAGATTTGGGAACCCAAGGTTTGTCTATTTAGCAAAGTTTCTATAGTTAACGATACAGCAGATGTACTTAGTTTGGTACAAAAAACCTTTTTTTTTGTTATGCTTGCAGCTATTTTCCTATAGAGATAAGAGAAACAGAATGGTGATCTTATACTGAGTAAGAATTTCCACTCAAGAGCCATGTAAAGAGTTTATTTAACCATCACAGTGACTGATTATTGTGTCCATATTTACAGCTTCCCTTTATCTTTCTGTCAGATAGAAGGTCTTCAGAGCAGGACCTACCTTGTATTAGCAATAACATTAAAGAAATCTGTCTTCTGCTTAGAGACACTCCTGGGTTCAGTTTCCTTGTTAGAGAAGTATCATCACAGATGTGATTTCAAACCCCAGGAGTGGAGGGAAGAGAGCAGACAGGGCACGTGGATTGTAGACAATCTGTTTTACTAAGTACCAGCCCATGCCTGACTGCCCAAATCTTGAATGACTCCATCACCAGGTGCCAGATACTTGGCTTTATTTTGCATTTTTTGAGCTTCTGTTGTAGATTCAGTGAATATTTTATTGTTTCAACAGGTACTGCAATGGCTGCAGGAGTTTTGCTGCAAAATGAACTACCATACTCCTCGCTGATAGAGAGCAGTGTGTATTTGGCAAATATGAATTCAGGTAAGAATTTGTCTCTGATGTGCATTCACAATAAATGCTTAGACCAATTCTGGAAAAAAATCCACAGAAAATTTAAAAAACCCTCAGAAATATTATCCATGTTTATAAACTTAAATGTCTACAACAAAACCAAACTGCATTATTTCATCAACATGTTGTGGTGATAATAGGTTGATCTTTTCTGTAATTTTCATTTTGTCAGATCTCGTGATGGAAGAAACGATGCCATTTTTGTGTTGAGAAACTGCCTAGCTCTCTGAAAATACAAACCTGCCTTCAACAAAACTCCCCTTTCTAATTATTTAAACTTTTACAGGATGCAATTCTTTCTTACCGTTTTGGGTGAGTGCTTGTTTGCAAACCTGCTAGGTTCAGTAGGAAAATAATGATGTGCAGCATTTTATTTTCCTCATTTCTGGCTCCATTATCATTTGATATATACTGAAAAGAAGTTTCTGGGAAGAGAAAGAGAAAAATAATTAAATATCAGAAAGGAATATAGTTAATTAGAAAATATTTTTCACATTTCTTGGATACAGGTAGCACTTGAAATAGCCTTTTTCATCTCCTTTCTCTTCCACCCAATGCCCAAAATAAAAGCATATTTACATGTTTCCTCACCTGTTGATATTACTTGTTTCATCAATGATTCACTGATGAATGAAGAGTCAAGGTTTTGAACATTTTCCTTTCCTCACACGATACCGCTGCTGATGTTTCAGGCCTGGTACCCACTGCAAATGTTGCCACGTCTCTGTAAGAGCTGGGGAGCAGCAGTCAAAGTTCAGGCCCTCAAGTGCTGTCACTGTCTAGAAGCAGCAGATTTTTGCCTGGTGAATTTGTCCCAGAAGAAGACAGGGAGCTTCCTCTTATGCAAATTCCTCTGTACAAGTTTTGTAGTACAAGAAGAAACACAGAACTGACAATACTTTGTATTTTAGGAAAATGAAATGGGATTAATTTGTTTATTGACGAAGTTAAAGTGGATTTTCTTGATCTCCCCAGCCTTCCTCTTTCCATACAGTCTAATGTAGAGATACTGGGATGACCGAGGCTTTTTACATCAATATAATCCATTCTTCACACAGTTGCTTTTCTGAGTGCTGCAATCTTCCTGGCCACCTCATTCTCCTGCTTAGCACACTGGAAGCAAAGTGGGAGGCAATTTGCCACCTCATACCTACCTTCAGAAGCCTGAAGCACTCAGCTGACACACCTTCTCCTCCACATGAGCTGCCTTCTCTCAGGCTGCAGGGTTAACAGCTTTGCTCCATAAAAAAGCTGTGCCCTGAAAAAAAAAAATCAGCCTTTTGTTTGGAATAACAAATTGTGTTTTGTTAGAAGATGTGAATGGTCCAGGCAAACAGTCTACAATTCATCATGTAATGAAGCATTTCCGCAGGAACACACTAATCCCAATCATTACGCAGCTAATGATGCATTTTGGAGCAGCGAAGTGGAGGAGGAGAGGTGGTTGTGGAATGAAGAACCAAGAGGTGGGGGAGTATAATGTACTTCCTTACAGATCTCTCAGGAGGCAGAGCGTCCAGCTACATTTTGATTGTTCTGTTGAATCGAGTATTTTGTGTCTTAGTGAGTTCTGAATGCCTGTTATTGAGCAGGAACTAAATACTCCCATTGTTTATGAAAAATATTTTGGTTGTTCCCAGCGCGTTTTGAAAATTACCTACTTGAAATGCAACTATTTTCATCAAGCGGCGGAACAGTTTGTCCCAAGCAGACGCAATCCCTGTGGAAGGGAGCAGCCCGGGGCTGGCTGAGAGCAGCGCCTGCATCCTCCGTTACCATGGCGACAGCTCAGCCCGGGGGACCAGCTGCCGGAGCGCTCTCGGGGATGCTCCGCTCCCCGCAACTTCAGCGCTGAGCAACTTCCCCTCCGCTCAGAGCGCCGCGGGCAGCGGCGCCGGGCGGAGCTGGGTCCGGACAGCCATGCAGCCTTCCCCCCGCAGGCGCTCGGCCGTCAGCATCTTTAGCCATTTCTTCCAGGGGCGGAGGCATTCCTCCTCCGATCCCCTTCTCCGCCTGAGCCAGCGGCGCCGCAGCTCCGTGGTGGAGCTGCTCTCCTCGTCCACGCACCGGGTCATGGTGGCTCTGTCGTCGCTCAGCCCCGAGGAGCTGGATGCAACTTTTCCTGAAAAAAAAAGTAAAGTACTTTTCATTGAGACTGTTGGCAGTTCTGGGTATTTTCTCGGTATTACTATACTTTTGTTCTGTTAGCTGTATTTTTTATGTGTGGATAAAATAGTGGGGTTTAATTTTCTTCCTGTATTTTGTATTCTACATTTTGTTCATTGTTTTCTTATTCAAATGTCAATACATGCTTTTTACTCTAACAGCTCAGTTACAAACAACAGGTAGAACAGAGCACACATTCATGTATACACCAAGGATATGGTTAACTGTTTTGGATTTCAGGTTGAAGAGGACTGTGACTTTTTGCAGCTGCATGGGATGTCACCCACGTCTAACTTCATCATAAAAAATAACTGGCAGTAGTGCAAACAATTTTTCCCCCTCGGAATCCTTACTTGAACAATGAGCCTGAAATGCATATTGCATGTATTTGCGGTGTTCGCAGTTCCCCATGAGGCTGAACCGGCACTGTTCAGGTGGAGGGGCTGTAGGGAGCTCCCTCGCTAACGTGGCTCTTGTGTCGCAGGGAGCTCCAGGCGCCCCACGGCCAAGTACACGAAGGTGGGGGAGC
>NW_008238633.1:770738-781993 GCF_000691975.1 Corvus brachyrhynchos
CGCCTGCAAGTACGAGAACCCGGCGCGCTGGGCCGAGCACGAGCAGGCTGTCAAGGGGCTCTACTCCTCCTGGTGAGCAGCTCAACACAGCAAAATAGCTGGGCTTTTTTTTTTTTTTTTTTAAATCAGCTGCTAAGTGTAAAGCATAATGAGAATTTGATTTGGAATTAGAACTTGACGTAGTGGCTGTTGTACACAGCCCAGGAAAGACAATGAAAGGTTTCTGTTGACTTACACTGAGTTTGGTTCACGTCCAAAAGAATAAATACTTACCAGTCATGAATTATAAAAAAGCTGTTCTGGGCTACTAAGGATTAGGATGCAAATTAATTAAACGTGTTAATAATAGAATTGAAAAGTAAAAGCATTTGCTGCAGATGAAATAATGTGGGCATGTGTTCAGAAGGATGTTCATGTGCAGCAAGAGTCACATGAAATGTATTCTTACGTTCTTACTGTTTTTCCTAACAGCAAATGCTTGAACAGCATTTACAAACCTTGGAGGGACAAACAGGGATCTGGGTCCAGATTTGTATTCAAAGGAATTTTTACTTATGTCCTGGCATTTAAGTAGTTCCAGTAATTGTCTTTTGATAATATTCTACCTGTATCAGTTTAATAAGATTCATCATGAACACTGTGGCATAGTAGAATTTTTAAAAAGTAATTTCTAATTAGTCAGCAAGGTTATTTCTCTCTTTCTTGAATATAATGGTATTCTTATTTTGGAAGACTCATACCCAGGAAATGATTCATGATAACATTATTATCTACTTTTCTAATTTCTCAGGATAACAGATAACATTCTGGCTATGGCTCGACCCTCGACAGAATTAATTGAAAAGTACAACATTATTGAGCAGTTTGAAAGGTAACAAATTTAGTCATTATTTATTGTAAGTATTACTGGTGTAATTCCTGATCCGTTTTCTCTTTCAACATAGATTTGGATTGTTGATAAAGATCCTTTCATTTTAACGCTCTACAGGTAAAGATTTATTCTCCACTAAGAATAAACGTATGTTTCAGAAAATAAGGGATAATGAGATTTTGGCTGCATGTAATACTTTGACTCATCTATTCCTTCCTTAAGATGTGCCATAAAAACCGTAATTAACCTTCAGCGTCCTGGGGAGCACGCGAGCTGTGGGAACCCCCTGGAGCAGGAGAGCGGCTTCACCTACCTTCCTGAGGCTTTCATGGAGGCTGGCAGTAAGTTCCCTCCTGCTGCTGTTCCTCATTAATTATTGAGTTTGGCATTTAAGGATATTTTTACTTGAATTCCTGTGAGTTAAACGCAGCTGTGTAAGAAATATTGCACAAAATGGGATGTAGATGTGAAACCTGGCAAATAAAATAAAGAGCAAGCAACATATTATTGAAGATTGTGTATTATGCAGAGAGAGATGGAGGTTTGTGTTCAGGTGTTTAGAAAAAAGGGCAGGCAACAGTTACATTTTTCTTTTTCTTCTGCATTCACAAATATCTGAACCACGAAGGGTGTGTCAAATTCTGGTACACTCATGTTTTCGTATCTACCCTATAAAAGGTTATTTCATGTGGGGACACTGCTACTGACAGTGGTTTTGTATTTTCATATTATGGTGAAAAAAGAAAGTTCCTCTCCATAGGAAGCAGCTGTTGACTGAAGAAGTGCTTTTATTTCTGAAAAGAAAAAATTACCCTCTTCCTATATATAGCTTGGTAATTTTGCATGAGTCACTGTTTTGTTACACCTTTTACATTCTAGCTAAACTTGAGTTTGACAAATCTTTGCTAGCTTCATGTATCTATCAAATTTCAATAGCAAGCATACACTGAAATGGGAAAATAATCTCTTGCAACCAAGGTCTAGTGAGATTTTAAGCTCCATTATGTAATTTTAGTACTATAATTTCTTATTAGTAATCTCTACTCTGCATATAGAGCTACACATTTCACATTCGGTGTGGCAGAAAATCACTGTCTCTCTTTTTATTTTAGTTTATTTTTATAATTTTGGATGGAAGGATTATGGAGTGGCATCTCTCACGACTATCCTTGACATGGTGAAAGTGATGGCTTTCGCCCTGCAGGAGGGGAGGGTGGCTGTTCACTGCCACGCAGGACTTGGGAGGACAGGTACGTGCCCCATGCAGGAGCAGCACAAGGGTTCCTCTAGAAATTCCAACCCTCTCTGCTTATAAACTGTTCAGAACTGGGCTACATTCTACATCGTTGCAAGATGTACTTCTATAAAATGGTCAAAAGTGCTGAACTACTTTGTCCAAATGTCCTCAATGGCTAGAGGAGATCAGTTTTAGTATATTAAAACCAAAGACCTGTAAGGTTAGAGAAGTTTTTAATCTGTATAATGGTTCCATTACATTCAAATGTGACAGTTGCTTTTGGTGGGGAAAGATTCTCCTGGTACACTTTCATTGTCTAGTATTTATTACACATTCACAAACGTGCCACTCACTGTTGGACAAGGTAGATTTGGTGGAGCACCTAAGATTTAATTTGCTCCTTTCAAGTCCGTTTTGGTTGTGCCCTCCCCATAGAAGCCCCATTGCTCCTGTGTTTGCGAATGGTGGAGCTCCTGGAGAGGCTGTGGTGAGCTCCCACTGCAGTGCAGTGAGAAGGGCTTCACTGTCTGGTGGTTCTGCACATGCAATTACATTTAAGTAACAGCATCATGTAATAAGAGGACACTGTGTCTTCACCTATATTAATTTCTATCCCATATTTCCACTGAGTATTTGTTTTAGTCTGACAGTTCCTCAACTAATCCTGTCTTTGTATTTTCCAGGTGTTCTAATAGCTTGCTACTTAGTTTTTGCCACAAGAATGAGTGCTGACCAAGCAATTCTGTTTGTCAGAGCAAAAAGGCCCAACTCCATCCAGACCCGGGGGCAGTTACTGTGTGTCAGGGAGTTCTCCCAGTTCCTGGTCCCCCTGCGCAATGTCTTCGCCTGCTGCGAGCCCAAGGCGCACGCGGTGACCCTGTCACAGTACCTGACCCGCCAGAGGCACCTGCTCCACGGCTATGAGAGCAGGCACCTCAAACACGTGCCAAAACTCATCCACCTGGTGTGCAAGCTGCTGCTGGACCTGGCTGAAAACAGACAGGTGATAGAGGCAGAGCTGCTGGACATCCCAGACCTCTCAGCTGAGATTGAGAAGACCGTGTCCCAGCTGGCGTCCACGGAGCTCGAGCGGGAGCTGGCCAGGCAGGACAGCGACACGTCGGACTCGTCCCACACCCACTCCTCTGCTCTCGAAAGCCAGGACTGTCCCTTCTCCCTGGGACATGAATGTGACTCTTTTTGTAGAAGAAGGAATGTCGAATGCCTTCAGCCTCTTACTCATCTGAGAAGGCGTCTGAGCTACAGTGAGTCAGATCTCAGGAGAACTGGGTTTCTCTTGGAACAGGATGACACTGTCTGGACAGTGCCTGCTCAGATCTTAGTGAACAACAAACAGAAGGAGAACAGTGGGGAGGAATGTTCTGCCACAGGTGAAGCAAAGCCACAGCTGGAGTTAAACAAAGAAGCATTAGTGCATAACACGTGCACGTTCTGGAGTCAAGAGAAATTCAGTTTGGATGGACGGAAGGATGGCTCCTCACTTTATCACAGAAGGAATTCTACCAAAGAAATACAACGCAGCAGGACCTTTTCCTCAGGCCTCACATCCATCCACAATCCCAAGGAAACCGGGGTGTCGAGGCACAACTTTGCCAACGAGACTGGTCATAGGAAGGACCACAAGACCAATATATATGGCAGAAGAGTCTATCTCTCTGAGGACTCTGACTCCTCTTCTTCCTCTTCCAAAGTGAACTTTTCCATTGGATATGAAAGCCAAGGTAGCAGACATGTGTCAGAGACAATTCCACACATTGTTGTGCAGTCGGAGTTAAGTTTGGAAGCCCGAAGGGTTTTGGCAGCCAAAGCACTTGCAGATATAAATGAATTTCTGGGAGAGGATGAAGTGAAGCAGAAGGTAGAAATGTGGCAGGTAATTTTTAACGCAATTCCATGCTATGGGCTCTGCATATTTCACCTCAGTGAGTTCCTGGAATGGCAAAAATGCCACGTGGAGCTTTGAAATAGCACATTGGGATAGCAGTTTATACGAGGTCCACTAAATGATTGTACTTGTCAGTTATGGGTCAGTTCTTGCACAGGCTGGCAAAATGCACCTGCAAATTCTGGTCTCTAGCAGGAGGGTGGAGGTTCTGGTTATGTTAATTTTCCTGACTGGGGGAAATTGATGGCATTATCTCTGGTTGTAGCGTGGCTGCTGGTGGCACAGAAGTAGTACAGGTTTTAAGGGTTTGAGTTGGTTATCATCAGTGCTTTCTCAGAACTGATCAGAGGATTCATGAGTAAAAGAAAAAGAATTTAGTAGAAACTTAATTGCTTATCCTCAAACCCAAATCCTCTTAGCAACATTTGCTTTGAAGCTGGAGTGCAAAGCTGGTTTACGTATTCTGGTGGAGTATTGGGAGGTTCTCAGCTGCACTGCTTATGTCATCCTTCTGTTTTAAAGAATCACTTGTATTACTGCTGATTAATGTTGATACTCCAGAAAAAAATACAAATTTTTTTGATAACTCCTAAGTGTTTTTTGTTGGAACATAAGCAGCCAAGTACTGCTACAATCAAAGAGAATACTGGCAAAGGTAAATAGATGATGCATTTTCAGATTTGTTTTGGTTTTTTTTTGTTTTAAGAAAGAACTGAATTCTCGAGATGGAGCTTGGGATAAAATCTGCACCGAGAGAGATCCTTTTATCCTCTGCAGCTTGATGTGGTCGTGGATAGAGCAGCTGAAAGAACCTATTATATCCAAAGATGATATTGACATGCTGGCAAAAAATTGCACAGAATCCCAGGATGCACTCTACTTGCTGAGAAAGGTACATATTGGATCTGACAATTCATTCTTTAACTTTAGGCAAGGGAATTGCACTTGAAAAAAGCCACTTCAATCTCTTGCAAAATCAGAATGAGAATTCATTCTGTATCGAATTGTATAAGTTGTCACTCAATGCTATGTTGTCACAATCAATACCACAGCAATGCATATGACAAGAAAAATACCAGACAGAGCCTTGGAACACCACTCAGCAGCAGCTCAACTGCAGCACATTTCCCTGCACATCCTGCAGCTGGAGATCTGGAGGCAAAGATGAGAAACCTTTGTGACTCCGTGGTGGCTTTTGTTATGTCCCACCTGGCAGCTGCACTTCATGGTTGTCCCATTTGCTGTGCAAACATCTCAACCTGGCAGCTGTGGGAGAGCTGGGGCAAGGAATAGGACGAATTTGCTAATTCAGAGAATCAGAAGCCAGGCCTAATTCTTACAGAAGTCAGAACTGTGGCCACCTGTATTCTGAAATCCCTATGCAAACCAGTTACTTTTGATCCCAGTTGTTCAACTGTGCTTTCCCCAAAGGTTAGATACACAGTAGATGAAAAAAATAAATAAAATTCTTCATTCTTGGTCTCTTAATTATACAAATTTCCTAACTCTCTGGGAACTCCTTGTTTCCCAGGTATTTATGAAGAAAATAGAGGCCCCAGACACTCAAAAATACAACTTCTGATTAATAGGTGGTCAGAACTTCATGTGCAGTCTCGATCTTCATGACATGATGTTCAGAATTCCCAAGTTCATCTGAAAACATTATGTTTCTTCCTGAAGTGTTCTTCCACTTAATCAGATTTAACTTTCTTTTCATATTACATAAAAACTGCTTGACACCTGTTATAAATGAATGGGAAAGGAACATTTTTTTAAAAATATCCTTATCCTATATTAATTCAGAATCCCACAATAGCTGTGTTGGCTGGACCTCTGGATATCTTCTAGTCCAAGTGTCTTGCTCAAAACAGAGTTACCTAGAGCAGGCTGCTTGTGTGACACATGCTCCAGCCCCTTAATTAAGCTGGAAAAGAGATGGGAAGGAGCAGCCACAAAGATCTGTTCCTCCCTTTATTCCTCCTTGCAAGCACTGCTCAGGTGTCTCTCTGCCAGCTTCCAGTGGTGACAGAGACTTGGAAGGACAGAAAGAGGTGCAAGATGGGGAAAAGAGCCCTGAACATGCACAGCATTTGGGGCTGAAAAGATCAAATCTCACCTTCCCTATGCCAGTTCACAAGAAGGGTACTGTTCATGGAGGGGATCTTGAAATTCCCAGAAATTCTGAGGAATTCCCACAGCAGTTTGTGGTACTCAGGAGAAGAGTTTTCCCATTGTGACTGATATAATTATGCAGAGGCTCTTTAGGCTGGTGGGAATTCTCCACCAACTCCTGCACCTAAAGGTTTCAGTACAGGAAGGCACAACCTGATGTTCAAACAGCAGTTAACAAAACCTGACTGCTGAAATGCTTTTCATGGAAATATTTTTTCTAATGAGCTGCTGTTCCTTTTACCCACCAGGAACAGTGTCAGACTATCCTTTGTATTTTACACTGTGTAGTGAACCTGCAAGTGCTGCCAGCTGATGTGGAGGAGGCCTTACTTGCTCGTGCTATTAAAGCTTTCACCAAGGCAAGTGATCCTAAATAACTGTCTGTGATATTGTATTTACTTGGTTTAAATCATGAAAGGTGAATCCGTCAGCAGAGGGAGGCCTCTGTGAGAAAGGCCACAGTAATTCCTTCACACTTCACAGTGTGAAGCTTATTTATTTCAGAGTTTACATTTTACAGTAATCACATACATAGAGAGTTGGAAATATTCTCAATAAAATTAAATTCTGTTACTACAGCCTTAATCCTGGAGTCTCATTTTTCTATTTCTGGATCACTGCCAGTTCATGGACATCTTCAAATTAGGGAAAGGGGTGACACTGACTGATCACTGGGAGTAGCTTACCAAAGGCTTTGGTAAATTCTGTACCACATGAAGTCTTTCCATCCAATTAAATCATTTTCTGAAATTATACTGCAAGTCAGTTACATTCCAGGCCTGTACCACAGGATGTGAATAACTAATTTTTGCTTTGGGCTCATTTAATAACAGTGACAGGTGAAGCTATTGCTCAGCTCAGATTTCTTCTCAGATTCAGCCAATGAAATCTGAACTTGAACAGAATGTTCACCATGCTGCTTCCTCATCTTTTGTAAAGCTGCCTGTTAAAACAATCTCTAAATTTCTTCTTCTTCTGGTTTATTTTAATGTCTAGTTAGTATAAAACTGAAAACACTTACCATTAAGCACTCCCTCAAAACCACGTATTTTCTTTGATAAATCTCAAAGCTCTTTTTTTTTTTAATGTTGTGCATCTACTTTGAATTTTGCTGTATGACATCTATTTAACAACTGAACTGAAACTTCTCTCTTTTATTAGACAAGCTTCGATTCTGAGAATGGACCATATGTTTACAACACCTTGAAAACTGTATTTAAACAAGCACTGGAAGAAAAAAGGAAAAGGAATAAAGAAGGAACAGAGAATCCTTCTTGATTTCTACACAGCTCTGGTGAAGCATTAGATGGGCCTACCAAATTATTTTGCATTTTCCAGCTACTGTATTTTGTGCTACCTGGCATGATATACCTAACTTTAGGTAATAGAAGTTATTAACAAATGATTTTATTTTTTTAGAGGGAGTTTTAGTGGCAATTGTTCAATCTACATAGTTTTAAAGAACAGCTCCATGTGACCATTCTCTGTAGCACTTGGTTTCAGGTACTGTGCTTTTATAATGTGAAGGGTTCTTCTGTTCTCAGATGTGTTTATTGATTTAGAAACCTCTGCTACTGGCAAGAAACCTTTTCAAGTGACACGACTGCCATAAGTTCAGTGCCATTATCCACAAAGGTTTAATGGATTGAGTTAATATTTATGTATTACATATGTTTACATTAATGGTATTTGATTTCACTTTGCAGAAAATAAATATTGACTGAACCTGTGAAGCTGCTTTTCCTTCCAGAAATTTTGAAATAAGACAAAAGTAATAATGGACAGATCTTGAGATCTGTTATTGACAGCAGACTATGTTTTCCTTTAGATCTCTTAAATAATTGTAACCAATGCATTTCTAGAAGGTGTTGCAGTAGAGAAATGCACTGTGTTGAGCAGTAGTCATCAAGCCCTAATTTAGACTTTTTTTGGCTAAGAAAAACTGTTTTTAACAGAAAATTGATTGACGCATTTTAAGTGCTTTGAATAAGAGTAAACTTTTACCTTATTAGCTAAACTTTTATTGATCTTAAGTGAAAAAACACTTCATTATGAAATCTTCATCAAGATATGATTCTGTCCATACTTACATTCAGCATATACTTGCATAAAGAAGTGTGATATAATAATACTAAAAAAAAATTAATCAAAATTTACTACCTGCAACACACTTTGTAGAGGCATTGTTATCTAATAAAACAGAAACAACTGGGACATCATCATAACACAGTTTTGGATTACAGCCTTAGGAGCTGGACTGGAATGCCAGTTTGCAGAACAAACAGTTCTTCCAGTTTGATAGATTTAAGTAGTTAAACAAGAATCTATCCTTTTCAGAAATATCTTTCTTCCTTTCTGTAAATGACTAACATTTAGAGGTAAATATAGACCAGTTTGAAATACAGATAATTTATACATGCCTCAACCATTGGATGATTTTATACCAAATCCAAATTAAAAAAGCTACTTTGGCAGAATCATCCTAAAATAGGCACACTTGAAAGGAAAATATCACATGTGAATCACAAACACAAATGCAGCTTTGCAAAGAGCAAGGCAACATGACAGGCATTAGCAGTCAGGCTTGGCAACACTAAAATGCACTTGCAAGTGTCTCCGTTTCCCAAGAAATTATTTGAGTTGATTACAGTTCCAAAAGAGCCAGCACCAACTCCTGGTGCTGGTTACTTCAGCTGTGTGTTTTAGCTGTTTATTTCTGCAGCCCAAGACACTTGGGGTGTAGAACCAGGGCAGTATTGTTGAAAGCAGTGTAAGAACAAGGGCTTTCACATATCGTTAGCTCCAGCTACAATAACCTTTCTGAAGTTAATGTCAGGTGTTGGCATTTGAAAAATCACCTACACAGGATAGTGTAGAACTGGGAGCTTTTTTATTTAATACATTTTTTGGTGACTGACAGATGTGTTTAGAATTACAGCCAAACTGGCCACCACATCTGCTTGAACCCATCATGGATAAAATCAAAACCTGCCCATCTGAGCTAATAATCAAACCTACAAGCTTCAGCAGCCGCCTGTTAATTAATTTGTGACCCAAGTGATGCAAATTGGGTGACCAAATTCAGTAGCTGCAGGGAGCCTACAAGAAAGATGAGGAGAGACTCTTCACAAGGGATGGAGGGACAGGACACAGGGAATGGCTTCCCAGAGCCAGAGGGCAGGGCTGGATGGGATATTGGGAAGGAATTGTTCCCTGGGAGGGTGGGCAGGCCCTGGCACAGGGTGCCCAGAGCAGCTGGGGCTGCCCCTGGATCCCTGGCAGTGCCCAAGGCCAGGCTGGACATTGGGGCTGGAGCAGCCTGGGACAGTGGAAGGTGTCCCTGCCCATGGCAGGGCTGGCACTGGATGGGCTTTGAGTTCCCTTCCAGAATTGAATGAGGATTCTATAAAATCCTTGAAGAGCAAATAGTCCTTATGGGGTCCTCGTGCACCAAACCTGACTCAGCTCTGTGTAACAGCCTTGCAGTTGGGGGTGCTGTGTGGGCAGATTTCCCTTTACACTCCTCAGGAGCACTGCCCTGCCTTGCTCACTCTCAAATCCTGACCAAACGTTGCTGCAGCAGGATGGGACAGCAAGACCCAGCTGGCCTCTGCGGATCTGTTCTTCAGAGAATCCCCCTCCCACTGGAGAGTCACCTCCATATCAGCAGCAGCCTCCCCTGCAAGAACTACTGCAGTAGAGCACTGAACACTCATTCTCTCTATTGAGACTTCCCATGCAGTCACATCAGAGGTGCAGAATCCTTGGATCCCCTCCGTGCCATACAGGACAAACCCCTCCACTGCTGTGGTGCTGTCCAGCTCTGCAACCATTAGGGCTCTTCTTTCTTGCCTCAAGTCCACAGCCAGCTCACTTCTAACGTGTGGTAAGATGTGGTAATCACCAAAATATCACTGTAAGGACTTTGAGTAGAAAAATGGTCAAGTTACACCCTGTGTAGCCAAATGCCCCCTTCTTTAGTGGCTGCTCTGGTGCTCTGCCATCTCACACACCGGAGTGTGGTTCATACATTGCAGCCCAGAGTTAGGTTTTTGCAACACTTAAATGAGTGTAGTCGGCAGGATTGCTAGGGATAAATTCCTACAGAACTAAATGAAATGTGCACCATCCCAGACTGGAGTTGAATAGGCCCAGAAATTTTGGAAAGAGGAGGACAAGGGTAGCAGAGCGAATAGAACAATGTAAAAATCAGCTGAAAATAAAAGGAGGAAATGATACAGGAGTTATTTGTGCAGTTTTGGGGGTGTGTTTATCTTGGGTGCAAAAGGAAATCAAAAGCTCTCAAATGCCCAAGAGATTGGAAATGTGGAATATACTCCATAGCAGAGTGTCAGACCTCTGGATCCTTAAAACAATTCATACTGTTCATGGTGGAAGAATAACAGCTTGAGCTGGTGCCTCTGAGGGACCCTGAACAATGAACCCCTGGGCTTTTATACCCTCACAGCTGAAGGGTGATAATCTGGGGTTTTACAGCTGTGTCTGAGTGCCTGGTCACTGGCTGGCAGCACAGGTCCCCAGGCCCTCTGCTGAGCCATCCCTGTCCTGCAGTCAAAGTTAGTCTGTCAAATGGGGCTTTTCTCTCCGATCCACCACCAGGCCCACAGCAGCACATTGTCCTGAGGATGTAAAAATGCTTCTTCATCCTGGAACACTCCTGTTGTGTGACACCCCTGAAAGCAGACTGGGAATCTGTGCAGATGTTGACTCGTTTCCCTCTTCCCAGAAGTGCTGCACACATCAAAACTCCTGGGTGTTTGTGCTCGCTGGGACACGGCGCTGCCCGGCCCAGCGCCACGGGCCTGATGCGAATTACAAACAAAGTGTCTTGAAGGAATCACCGCGCATTAAAATACACGATTTAGCCTGGGATTTTAAGGTGTTGCTCAGTTAATCTTTTAAAAGGGCTAAACAGCTCTCCTAGGAATTGTTTCTCTCTCTGGCAAGTTCAGTGACGCCCCCAAGTCCTCCTCAGCGTTCACAAGGCAGGGGTAGGAGCCGGGTGTTCACTCGCACCCCGCTCCGTGGGGAGGGCCCGGCGCAGACCG
>NW_008238633.1:782304-783985 GCF_000691975.1 Corvus brachyrhynchos
CCGGCACCGCGGCCTCGGCCCCTCACACCAAGGATCCCTGCACAGCCGCTGCCCCTGGGTGCCCCTGGGTGCCCCTGGGTGCCCCTGGGCCGCGGCAGCCCCGAGCCGCACGGGCCCCTGCGCGCCTTACAAGAGACTCCAGCCCCACTGCGTGCAGCAGGAGGGACCCGAAGCACCGGCATGCTTACGCGAGTCCATGGCCCTCTCCACATCTGAGAGGAGACCCCAAAAACCCCTCATGTACCTCACGAGAGACCCTAGCGCCCTGCACGCATTGGGAAAGATCCCAAATCCCCTGCATGCCTCACAAGTGACTCCAAACTACCCACATGACTTATGGGGGTCATCAGGCCCTGCACACCGGAGACGAGATCTGAAAACCTCCTCATGTGCCTCAGGAGAGATCCCCGCCCCTTGCATGCTTGAGGAAGAACCGCAAGCCCCCTGCATACCTTAGTGGCAAATCCAAGCCCTTCACACATGCCTCAGAGGGATCTCTGCCCCCTGCATGCCTTCCAGGGATCTCCAGTCCCCTGCACACTTAATGGAGATCCCAAACCCCCTGCATGCCTCACACAGGATTCCAAATCCCTTGTATTACATACGGGAGACCCCAGTGCCCTCCATAGTTCAGAGGGAACCTAAAATATCCCCGTGTATCTCACGAGGGACCCCAGCTCCCCGTGCACCTTACAGGGGACTCCAAAACCCCCACTTGCCGTTTGGGGAACCCCAGCCTAGCTACACTGAGTGTTTTGACCTGGAAATCAAGTGTGGTTGCAGCCGGGTTCTTGTGCCTCCTGGCGCTGCTCATCAGCCCCATCCAGCCCATGGCTGCAGCCCTTCCCCGCCAAGGCCTCACCCAGAGGAGCACACCCCATGCAGCACCCTGGATTGGTAATGGCCCATCAGTTAGGTCCCATCAAGTCTGTGTTAATTAGGGAGGACCTTTGATTTGCTTGCTGACATTGCTTGTCAGGCTGTGTCCCTGGAGATGCTCCCGATGGCTCCCCTCTTTTCCTGGGCATGCCACTGGAGGAGCTCCATGCCCAGATGATCCCGCTGAAAGAAACGTGCCCGCAGCCCAGGGACCCTCAGCATGGGCTCCCCCCGCCCCTCAGGGCCTCGCCGCTGGTCCCAGCAGCGCCGTGCCTGGCTCCTGCCCGCCCGCACCGCCTGTGCCGCGCCGGACCAGGGGTTTGAGCCAGTGCTGGTGCCGTGTGGGCTTTGCTGTTGGTACCACCTGGACACTGCTGTGCCAGCTCCATCTCTTTATTGGAACATAAGAGCTGATTTTGGAAGCTCTCAGTCAAGGTTCAATTGAGCACTTCCAAATCCTTTCCTGAGAGTTTCACCTTCAGCTCTGGATGAAGGGCTGGGCCTGTGGCCTCAAAGCAGTGCAGAGCATGAAGGTGCAAATGAAAACTGGTCAGACGCAGAGCTGCTGCTGTAGCTCTTCTGGCTGTAGAGGTCTGGGGAGCAGCAGCCAGCTTTCAGCTTTTCTTGAAGGATGTACCTGTGGAGAGAGGAGGTGTCTGAGGCCCCCAGCTGCACCTGGCACACAGGGACCCTCCTCCCCAGCAGGGCCCAGAGCTGGCAAGGCTCCCCAGCACGGCTGCAGCTGCTGGCACACCTTGGCCCAGGTGGACAGCTGCCCCTCAAGGCCCCAGCCAGCAGGGGA
>NW_008238633.1:785139-785759 GCF_000691975.1 Corvus brachyrhynchos
GGCGCCCCCCCCCTCCTTCCCGGCGGGGGGCCCTGCCAATGAGCCACTGCTTTCTCCGGGAAGTGCCGTCTCCTCCATGGCCATTTGGTCTATCCCTTGAGAAAGGAAAAGGGACAGCTGGGTCAGATGGAACTGTTCCCCATTTCACTGGTGGCATCGTCAGGAGGTCATGCTTGTAAAAAATTGGGGATAACTATCAGAAAACGTCTCAGCTTTTGGATCTGGGCCAGGGCCCTCCCTCCTCCAAACAGCCACCTCTCCTGAGAAGGAGCAGGGAGGGGATCCCGCAGGGCGAGGGCACACACGGGCACAGCTGTGTCCTGGCACCTGCAGCGATGCCCCGCTGGCCACCTTTGGGCTCTGAGCGGGCAGCTCTCCCAGGGGAAAGGCCTTGACCTACCCTCCTCATCCTCATCTTCTTCCGGAGGCTCTGGTTGGGAATCCAGATCATCTTCATCAACAGCTTCAGCTGCAAAGAAAGGCAGGACCGAACAGCTCCTGTGACACTGCTCAAGAGTCCCCTTCAGGCCGGAGTGGCAGTGGGTGCACCTGGGTGATCGGTGCCCTCCACGGCACTCCCTCATCTCTGCCTTCCACTCAGGAGCACGGGCAGAGGGAGC
>NW_008238633.1:795805-798625 GCF_000691975.1 Corvus brachyrhynchos
CCTGGGCAGCCCTGGCAGGCAGGGCCACTGCCAGCAGGAGCAGGAGCAAGAGGCGCAGAGCAAGGGCCATGGTGCCTTGCCCTCAGCCAGTCCCGCAGCTCTCGCTGCCACCACAGTCCTGACACTGCTGTCCCAAGGTCAGCACCGCTGCTGCCGCCGCCGCTGCTGCCGCAACAGTTGTGGTCACCGACGGACTGCTCGGTCGCTGTGGTGCTGTGCAAGCGCAGGGCTCTGGGACCTCTGTGACCTCAGAGCCTGCTGTGACCTCAGAGCCTGCTGTGACCTCAGGGATGGGCAGGAGCGTGTAGGAATGGATCTCAAGAGCTGCCCTCCTAGTGAGGAAAGTATTTCCTGCCAGGCATCTCCATCCAATCTAGTTTTTTTCACAAGAGCTGAGTTATATGACACCGGACAAGTCAGACATTTCATGGTTCTACCTGCAATGTCAATGTGAAGTCCATAATTCAACTCCCATTTGTGATTCCCACTATTGCAGGCAGCACCAGCCCTGCCACACCAACATCGAGTGTGTGCTCTGTGCTCAGTGCTGGGTTTTGGTGCACAACTGGCATGACAACCAGGTCTTGTCATCTCCAAAGGCAATGTCTGATCAGTGTGTGTGTGCACAGGCAGCCTTATCCAGCTGTTCATGATTATACTTGTCCAGTTACCTGGTTTTCTTCCAATCATTAATCTATTAACTCTGATTTCCTAGCTGCTGTACACCACATATTGTATTTAAAAATAAATGAGGAATGACTTCTATATACCTGGCTAAAAGCAGCAACCAAATCGTACTGTCTTGATAAGTACTCAAGCCTTACAGCAAAGTGTTTTTCTACATTACACTGAATTATCAGAGAAATAAAGTGCTCCTGCATCACTCAAACTGTTTCATTTATTTTTTCCTTTGTAGATCATTTATTTGAGGGATGGAAGAACTTGCTGGCCTGCTATGAAATAGTCCAATTGAAAGCATACTGGAGAGATTTAAATATGAGCTTGAAAAAATCTGTACTCAGGAGAAAAGACGGTCATCCCAAATCTTTTAAGAAACTGGAGAAAACATAAACTTGCTATGAATTTTTATCTATCCCTTTTGATTTTAGTAATCTGCATACTTTCTATCCTGTAAGTGCTAACTCCCTACTAAGTCCAAAATGTATTTATTGGAAATCCTAACTGTTGATCAATACCTCGCTAAGTCCTTACCTATCAAAGGTATTACAATTAAAAACAAAAAAAACAAACCAGTATTAAGATACAGAAGTTTATTCCAAGATATAACCAAACGGAGATACATCTGCCCTTTTCCGAGCAGGACTCCTGGCAGCTACCCTGCAATAACTACTCCTTCTAGGCGATTCTGCGGCGAGTTAGCCAGAGCTCGAGCGGTGCCCGAGCAGAGCAGGGCCGTGGGCTGGAGCTGCCGCGCTCCGTTCCGGGCGCTCACGCCCCATCTCGTGAGCTGCCGGGGAAGTGCAGCCGCCTCCGGGCGCTGCTCGGTGTCCCCGGGCACCCCGCACAGCTCCTCACCCTGCAGCAGCTGCACTCCCCGGACGCGGGCAAATTACACCCCGCGTGAAAGATTAACACACCATACAGCACCCCGAGGAATTCACTCGATAAAGTTTTACCTTCACAAGATTAAAAACTGCATTTTAGCTGCCAAAGCATCATGGTTTAGTTGGTGCAACATGCAAAACATCTGCCTTATGAAGTCAGCAGCTGGGTCATTGTTTAATCTGTTTGTTGCTCTCATGACCACCACCAAGGCACATGTTCCCTTCCCGAATCTGGGATAAAAATTACTAATTTTGAAGTGAGACAAGACACCAGATGCACAAAACCTCCATCATTCCAACTCTATAAACTTTTAAAAAATTGTTAAGAACTGACAATTTCCATAATTTCAAAAATTTCTCAAAAGAAGAAAAAATTCTGGCAAGAATACACTGTGCATTCACAGTTTTATTTATTTACTTCAATATTTTATACTGAATATAATGATATACAGTTATATATATAAATATTATATTGAGTATACTACTCGATATTTTTACTTATTAGAATCAAAATCTATCCCAAAAATCTTGTGAAAATTAAGAGACACGGAAAACAAATGCTATGTTTGAAGTTCGATTTTAAACACAGCATTTCTCTCCCTGAGCTTGTATTAGTCCTGGTGAGTGTGATATTGCAGACACGCTAATGAGCTGAAGGACCGCTTCTCCTCGTCTGAAAGGCTCTGATGCTCCCTACAGACCCTGTTCACCCCCAAACGTTAAAAAATCAGGAATATAACCAGAAAAGGTTATTTTGACCTCAGTGAGGTGGGGCCGGTCTCTTCTGCCGTGCCTGCACTGAGAGGATCACAGCAAGCGGCCTTGGGCTGAGGCAGGGGAGATGCAGAGGAGGCACCAGGAACATTTTCCCTGTTCGGGTGCCCAGCCTCTGGAGGGGGCTGCCCAGGGCCGTGCGGGAGTCCCCATCCTCGGAAGTGTGCGAAAGGTGTCTGGATCTGCCGCTGAGTGGTTTAGGGCTCGCAGTGTCAGTGCTGGGTGACATTAAAGGGCTCTTCCACCCTCGGTGATTCTACGGTTCTGTGCGGTGGGCCACGGGGAAGCCGAGGCCCCTAAGCCCGGTAATGGTGCTAATGCCGCGGGGTCACACCGGGCAGGGCAGGGCAGAGCAGGGCCGCGGGGTCACACCCGGCAGAGCTGGGCTGGGCTGGGCTGGGCAGGGCCGAGCCAGGGGGAAGGACAGCAGTGACCTCCCCTGCCGGGGCCAGCAGGTCCCTGTGGACACGCCCCATCCCCC
>NW_008238633.1:799826-816614 GCF_000691975.1 Corvus brachyrhynchos
GGGGAGAAGCCGGAGCCCCTTCCCAGCTGTCCCTGAGCCTCGGGGGTCCCACGTCCTGCTCAGGGCCAGAGGGACAGTGCTTTACCTGTAGCCTCAGGAGTGTCATTTGTCCTTGGGAGCATTGCCTGGCACGGGGGCTGTGCCCTCCCCGGGCCCGTCGCCCCCAGGCAGCTCCCGCCCTGTCCTTTGTGATGAGCGGCATTGCCTGGCACGGGGGCTGTGCCCTCCCCGGGCCCGTCGCCCCCAGGCAGCTCCCGCCCCGTTCCTCACGAGCGGCTGGTCCTGGAAATGGGTCGGAAGCTGGGCAGCTCAGCCCCCGGGCCGCGTCAGGGCTCAGCACATGTGGGTTCCCGTGCGGGGCTGGTGGCACAGAGCGAGGTCTGGCCCTGGCACATTGCAGCTGCTGCTGGTGACTTTGTTCTGGCGCAGCTCAGTCAGTTTTAGATGAAGGTGTTACCCCATCAAATTGTGTTTTTATGATTTTACGTTACAACTTTCCATGAGGGTGGCAGAATACTGAAAGAGGCTGCCCAGGGAGGGCGTGGAGACATCTCCAGAGTCCTTTCTGGAGACATTCCAAACCTACCTGGATGTGTTCCTGTGTCACCTGCTCTGGTGACCCTGCCTTGGCAGGGGGTTGGACTGGATGATTTCCAGAGGTCCCTTCCAGTCTTAACAATTCTGTGATTTATTTCTGGCAGGAGTTAAAACTCAGCCTGATGGGCAAGGTCGGGATAATCCTTGTTTACCTTCCCACCTTGTCGGTGCTTCTCTTCATCTGTACTGCTCTGCGCAGGTAGTTTTGGGACTGAAATGCAAGCCTTAACTGGCAGGGAAAAATTGCTCCCATTAAAAATGTACACAGGAATAACGCTCAACAGCAGCAGTGGGGCGAACTGAATCCATCACTGAGTTTTTGAGAAAATCAATCTGTCCTTTCAAAAGCAATAAAATAATCTTTAAGAAACAGAGCATCTTCAAACATCCCCTGCTGCCAGGGGCCTTACCACACAGTTACTTGCTGATGTGGCTTCTGTTGTCAAATTTCACCAGTTCTGTTCACAGCAACACTCAGGCGTTAAATAGTCTGAACTTCCAAAAGGTTTTTTGCAGTGGTGGTTCAAACTTGCTGCAGTCAACATGCAATAATGGGCTAATTAGGGTTTTTTTTTTTGCCCCATGATAGTTAGCCTCGTGAAGAGGGACTTAGTAAATAGCTGTATTGGGATATTTTGAATAGAAAATTGCTGGCTGTAATTTTTTTTCACTGAGTTTTTCCCAGGTTGAACTCTGTGTATCTTATATGCAACCTCACCTCACATAGGTCATGCTAGGAAATTATTTTGCATACTAATAGTGGAGATTTAGTACTTCCTTAGTTGAAAGGAAGTTTAGATAAAACATGAGTTCACTTGCTTTGTTTTTCTACTGCAATGAGCTGTATCCTTACTTCACTTTCCTTTTGATAAATGCCTTCTGTATTTTCCTCTGTTTTTAGTAGTGGAAAACGTCAGTTCATTTGCAAATAGTGAAAGGCTCCTGGGGCTTATAGAGGGCAACAGATGTTTGATTATGTTGCCAGTTAATAACATAACACAGCACTCTTGAAATACTTTTGTGCACTGATTTTCGTGCTGAATTTGTGTGTAATTGTTATAATGTGTAAACTTTCTGCAGACAAAGTGAGCCTGCTTGCTCCTAGCATGTCCTAAGAGACACAAATCTAGTGAATAAGTCCACAGTTGTGTATTTTATGTATATATATGTACACACACGTTTTTGTTTGATGCAGGACCAGATAACCAAATGGATGCTTTCCTTTGAGAAGGGCACTGAGGCCTTTGTAATGTTTGAAGCTGAAGTGTACTTGTATGTACTTATTTATAAATATCTGCCTTTATTCTGTGTACTGAGAGAGGTGTACTCCGAGAGGAGTAAAAAATGTGACCATTTTGGTGTAGTCATTCTCAATCCACCCTGAGGTTTCACAGCACTGTGCAGTGCTGTGGCACATGCACCCCTTAGATGCAGAGAGTTTAATACTAATGCTGTAAAATCGAGTGTGTGTAAAAAATGTAGGGAAGGATGCCAGGATTTGTGTTCCTTTGGTTCTCTGCTCGTAGCAGAAATCATTAATTGTGCTCACATACTTTACTTTTCCACAGGAGATGGGCTTCACTTAGTGCTTGAGTGGCCAGTGGGGACTTCTCATTTCTCTCAGGCCATGGTTTCTAGATATTTATATTCCATCTATAACTACATGGTTAGAAAAATAAATTAAAACCAAACACACTAATTGAAAATGTAGTGAAACAGTAATATCTTGTGATAATTAGTTAAAGCCAGAATGCTCTCTGTTAATTAAATGCAAGTGGGGTATAGATTCTGGGAAAAAACCCCTGTATTTCCAATTGAAGCAGTAGATAAAGGCATTATTGGTAGCAGTCAGTGCTATTAATCTTAATGTTATGTAAAAAATTCCACAAAATACCATTGTGGGCACATATCCCTGTCTTGGTGTGCAGACTGTGGTGCTGCCCAAGAGCACATCTGTGCATTTGTATGTGCTGGGACTGCTTGTTCTCCTTTTCTCCTCTGTACAGTTTCCCAGCTGAAAGCACCTTTCTGGTGTGATTTACACTTGCTCCAGTGTAGTGCTGCTCAGTGGGCTGGCAGGTCCAGAAAAAGGTGTTAAATCTTTCAATTTTGGGTCTAAGCAGGGGACTCTTAAAAAGGTGCCTGGGCTTGAGCTGGGAGGTGTTACCTTCAGATTAGCACATTATTAAGACAAAGGAAGGCACAATCCAAAACTGAATATGGGAGAGGAAAAATTCTTAGTTTATGCTAAAGCTTTTGTGTCAGTCACTATGTGGTTCTCCTGAGCCTGTTTTGGGATGAGGGGCTGAGATGTGCCTGTAGCACGTGATGACAGGCAGTGCAGGGGTGGTTGAGTGGAATGAGGGGAAGCCGTATCAGGAATAATGACGTTTGTATCAATTGTGCTGCTCCCTTTCTTCCTGTAGTCCACTCCAGTCAAAGAAAAACCCCATGGAATGAGCACATTTGAGGTAGGAGTGTGCGTGCAGTCATTTGGGATGCTTGGCACGGCTGGAGAAGGCGGCAGACATTCACTCAGCGGAAGCTCGTGGGATTCAGGAAGTGCAGCTTCAGTGCGGGGAGCGCTGCTGGAATCCAGGGGTAAAAGTGTGAGGAGTTGGTGTTGGAGCTGTTCCTGTAAATCCCGGAGCTCCATCGTGTGGTGGGAGCTGTGCAGGCCCGAGCTGCAGCCTCGGGACCACGTTTGGGAGCTGGGGCTGCTGAGATTGTCCAGCTCCACAGTTCGAGTCAGTTTGTCTGCTTTCACTGCTTAGGGGATTTTAAACACGTGCTGACAGGAAAAGTAGCCCTTGGGAACCTGGCTTTTTTGACAGGGAAAGCAAATGACCCAGGTACTGCTTAAAGCTTGTCTCTCATGGCGTGTGTTGTGCTGAAGGGGTGAACGTGCGGGTGCACAACCCTGAGCTCCTGGGTGCTGCGCTGGGTGTGACATCAGCAGCACAGTGACTTCAGCAGCAGGGAGCCTTTGCAGCTCTGCATTCACTGGGGATGAGAACATACCAGATCAGTAGAGGCTGTGCCAGGAGGATAGTTTGTCAGGCTTCCCTGTCTCTGCGAGTGCCAGAACCCCCTGATGCATGGTATGAGAGAAGCAGCACACAGCAGGCCCCCAAGGGGACCTGGCAGATCTCATCTGTCAACATGGCATGTGGGTGATCCAGCTTGGAACGACTGTTAGAAATAATCCACGAGTTAAAAATGCCCCAAAGTGTGCAGGATTAATGTAAAGCAGAATGCTAATTACCTGGACTTTGCAGGAATACACAGGAAACAGAAGTAAAAGCAGAAAGTAACCTGAACTTCTTCCAAATACAGGATTTTGGCTAGAATTTTATTTCTTTTAATTACACACTCCTCTAGTAGTAAAAACAAAAAGTAGTACCTGAGTGATGTAAGATAAAATGTAATTGCCTTTCTGCAATAGGTAGAGGACAGGTTACCTGATCATCTTTCGTAAAGTGCATTTGTTACAGAAGAAGGCTTTCCTCATGGCCTGTGTGCACTTCACAGTCACAAGCCAGACTGACAGCATAGCAATTGAAGTTAAGTAATATTTTTTCAAGGACATTTTTAACCTTAAGTAACAGCGTTTTCAGACCTGCAGTAGATGAAGGGCTCCTGTTTCAGAAAGGTGGAAGGAGGCAGATTCCTGTGGATTGAGGTGCTACAGGTACTGAACAGGAGAATCTAGTGGTGGCAGTACAAAATGGTTTAGAATCGTAATGCTTGATTGGGCAGTCCTGCTGTCAATGGAAATAAAAATAAAAGTTGTTTGATATATCTCAGGTTGGGTAGGTTTGCAACTAAACTTTGTCTAAAGGTGGAGAAATGAACAGATGAATTTCTAGGTTTATTGTAATCCTTGTGTCTCTCAGGCTTAATTTTAAAAAGAAATTCAAAAGCATTGCCTTACATGTTCTGTAAAATTTAAACAGGTCTGTAACACCTATTCAGGTTTTCAAAGTGCTTTGAACATTTTCAGTACATCACAGAACCATCAGCTTCATCCTAAAGCTCCTTCAGAAGCTAAACGTGGGACTTCATTAACTTCATGGGGTCAGTGTGAAACTGAGGGTGCAGAGTTGGTGCTGTGCAGCTCAGCTCCCTGGCCAGGCTGCCTCTCCCACTGAGGAGTGGGAATTCACAGGGGTTCTGCTCAGCTGGTGAAGGCTTGGATGCAGGAACAGGGAGCTGAAAGGAATGTCAGCTTCCCTGCCGAATGTCAGCTCTGCCTGAGCTGATTTAAAAGGATTTGCTGGGGGCCAGTGCTCTGTAAAGGTTTGGCTCTGGCCAGGAGCTGCTGTTCTGATTTATTCCTGCTTTGGCCATCGGGAAGTTGCTGCTTGTGTCCATGCTGAAGTTCATTTTCTGGTAGATGTGTAAGTTAACAGAAGCAAATAACGGGATTTACACCAGTTAAAAGCAAGATTTTAAGGTTGATTCACCCAAATTTGTCATCACTATTTGTATAAAGGATTCTGTAGTAAGGCACTGAGGGGGCTGGTAAGTAATTTGATTTTCTGTCTGTCCAAGGAATAACGTCATCCTTTGTGTGTGAATGCACGGGATCACGCGCTGTGTGCTTGGCAAGGACACGAACGTGCATGAGGGTGCTCTTGTTCTGTCAAGGCTTTGTTTGGAGAGTGGGCTGACAACAGCAGTGTACAACTGGGATCAAGTACTAGTAAAATGTATTTAATGTTTTAAAAACTGCTTTGCTCTAAACATTCTCAACTATTGTATAAACTACCTGCACAAACAATAATTTTGCTTTCCAGCCCTGTTCTCGAGCTGTCCTTGCTAAGAAGGGGATTCTGAGTCACACATCTGTCTGGCAAGTGTTTTCATTTCAGTATTCTAAGAGTTTTTTACTTCAAGATGATGTTGAGCTGCGTTAATGTAGAAATTGGCTTTAAAGTTACGTCAGCAGCAGTTAGAGAAACTCAGACTTCTTTCTGATGAGAAAGCACGTATTTTCAGTGGCCTTTTGGTAAGGCAGTTTAACAATTAAATGTCAGGGTAGAGGCCATAATCTTATTGAGTTTTGTTTCTAATAAAAGAATTCCTGTGCACAAGACTTAATGTAATTTAAGACTGGCAGAAAAAGCTTGAAGCAGTGCTTTTGACAGTACATGATTTTTTTTTTTTTTTTGAGCTATTGTTACAATGGGTGAAAAGGTCACTCTATGTAGTAATACTTACTTAATCAGAATTACAGATATTGGGGTCTCATCCTGATCCATGTAAATCAGTCACATAGCTGTGGTCCTAGATTTCATCATTTTTGAGTTCTAAAGAGGAGGAAATGTATGTCTGCCTACAATGTTTCTGATAGACTTTTTTTTTGATTTCAGGTGAGAAGTTACATCTGTGGAACACCACTAGTGATGTAATAGAAGTTTAATGGCTGTAGTTGCTATGACTGCTACAACTTGCTTACTTAAGAAGCAAGCAATTGGTAAAATTTTGAAATTAAGGAGCCTTATTACTAAAATAACTTCCTTACATGACTAGGGCAGTGAGGGGAAGGCTTTCTCTATGGTGAGTATTACAGATGCTGTCTGCAACTAGCCTGACTTGTCTTGACTGAAGCAGCAATCTTCCCCCAGCTCTGAAGATGCCTGCACTGTGGGATGAGGTAGTAGGTTGTATAGTTTTAGGGTCATACCCACCACTGGGAGATAACTATACAATCTACTGTCTTTCCTAAAGCAGCAGATAATCAACAATGGAAGCTTCTCAGTTTTAAGCTCAATGTCAGATTTTGCTGAACTTCTGTACCTGTAGTGCTTATTATAGGACAAAAGACTTGTGTAATAGCTGTGGGAATTGTGTTTAGATTTTTCTAGTTCTTGGAAAAGCTAGGTATCATTCTGCATTAATTTTTCTGCTCTAATGAATAAAAAAAAGAGAATAGATTATTCCTGTATGTGTATGGAGGGGTAATCAAATACAAAGTACTGGTGTTCCTCTTGTTGGGGTGTTTAACTTTGCTCAGTGACATATCAAACATCCTTCAGAATGAAACTGGGGTTGGCTGTGTGAGCTCTTTGCTGAAGTGTGTGCTTCTCTGTCAGAGTGAGGTAGTAGATTGTATAGTTGTAGGGTAGTTATTTTACCCTGTTCAGGAGATAACTATACAATCTATTGCCTTCCCTGAGGAGTAAAACAAACTGCGCTCCCTGCAGTCAGTCGTGGGCTAAAAATACTCATGGAGTGAAAACAGATAAATCAGGGTTGTAAAGCATCAGTGCCAGAATGTACAGGACTGGCAGTCAGTGTGAACGCTGCAACCCCCACAGGGTATATTTGACTTAACATGACTTGTCTCCCAAGGTGAGTGGCACAGTGCTGGCTGGAGATGGAAAATGCCCGTGTTCTAGGTAGGGAGTGGAACACTGCAGAGGGGGAAGTTATTCCAAGCCAGTCAGGAGAGTGTAAAATACAGGTAGCTCAAGCTTGTACATTGTGACTTGAACTGTTTTGACACTCCAATTTCCATAATGTATTAAAATTCCATGACTCCCAACTGCTTGGTGAAAGTTGGAGGGAAAACTTAAAATTATCCTTTGTTAATAAGTCTGCACATTTTTTCTCCAGCTTTTCCAGATTCAATGCAAAATTTAAGTGTTGGCCAATTTTGGCCAAAACTGACCTCTCACCTTTCTGGGGGGGTGTGAAGCTATGGAGTTTTGAGCATCCAAGAGCCAGCACTTTCCTCTGAGGTAGTATTGTTTCTGTAAAAAGACTTTTTAAGCTTATTGCATTCTCTTTTCTCCTGCTGTCCTTGGTGTACCCAGTCTGTAACTGGTTCTGTGCTAGCATGCCCAGCAAGCAGCTTGCTGTAGTAACAAAAATCCCATGGAAATAGATGCTTTTTGGGATGGCAAGTTTAGCTTAGCCAGAGTGAAAATGGAGCCATTCACAAGTGTTACAAGGAGTGAGCCACTGTTAGTAAGTGCTGACAGTGTCCCCTTGGAGTGTGTGCCCAGCCAGGGCAGAAGACCCAGAGCAGCTGGTGAGCTAAAGTCCTCCAGAGAGTGAAGAACTGCACAGAGGAAGCATTGGGCTCCTAGGAAGAGGTAGTAGGTTGCATAGTTTTAGGGCAGGGATTTTGCTCACAAGGAGGTAACTATACAACCTGCTGCCTTTCTTAGGGCTTTATTATAACACCAGGACCATTTTGGCTTCAGCCTACAAACCTCTGCAGCTTTGGTACATGGAGAGAAAGGACTTTCTAAGCATGTTGAGGCTTAATGAAAGCTGTGTCTTGGCAGATTTGGTCCCAAATGGAAGTGCAGGTTGGTGACTGTGGGGGCTGCCACTTTGGGGACACTGGGCTGTGGTCTCCTTGGGCTGTGTAAGTCAGAGGCTGTGTTGGGAGGGCAGCTCCTCCCGGAGTAAGCTGGAGGCCCCTGAGGTTAGGATGGAGGTGGTGTGAACTTGTTAACATCAAGGTACTGGTACTGTGTGCTCACAGGGAGCTAAAATACATCTGCCTTTCAGGGGGAAAAACCAATTTTCCTTCCCCAAGAGAATCAGATTCCAGCTCCCCTGAAATCTGGTGCTTTTTCACCAGGCATGGGCACTCCAAGTGAAACAAGCTCTCAGTGGTGCCTTAGAGTCTTGCAGGAGGAAAGTTCCCAGTTAAAGATGGTGGTGTGGTTTCTTATGGAATTGTTGGAATGAGTCCATGTTTTCTGATGTAATTGCACTGCACCACAGCAGTAGTTGTGGTAGGGCTCCAGCTGGACACTGTTCTGTGGGGTACAGAGACTTCTTTGCTGAGCACCTTGTAGCATTAATATGCTGTGCTTACGCCAGCCACTGTTCAAACTGCAAATCAGACACAATCCTAGATCATAAACATGTTAAGTATTCCTTATGTTGAACATTTTTGTATGAATTTTACTGTACTTTTTTTTGTTTTAGTTAATAAAATACAGCATTTTGTGCAACTGATGGTGAATAGCCTTTACTTTCTCCAAAATGAGGACATGAGTTTTAAAGGAAAACAGTGCCCACATTGAAACAAACTCGAGGCCATGTTTGGTCTTCACTATAATTCTATCACTAATTATAGTGTTAACTAGAATCAGTGTTAATTATTCTAGTGTTAACTAGAAATTACTCTGGCGTTAACTTCTGTTTAAGATCTTTGGTACGAGACTTCACTGTGGGTGGGGAATAAGTATTTACTGCTGAGTGTGCAGGAACTCTGCTTACTCCAGGCCTGGTTTCTGACCATGAGTTCAAATTGCTGCACAAAAATCTAGACTTCAGTTTTAACATAGATGCAGCTGGTAAGGTATCTACAGGTGAGGCTCGGGCAGAGAAACACCAGTGAGTTTGATTTTGGCAGTACCAAATGCCTTAAAAGCTCCAATATACCTAACATTTTATAACTATAAGGGGTATGCTTCCAAAAGGTTTGAATGATCTGTGCCACCCGCTGCAGCTGCTGGTTTAACAGTCTTGTCTCACCAGGTAGTTTCTCACCTTGACTTCTCTCTGGATTCCACCCAGTAAATAGGATCTGCTCAGTGAGGCACAGGGTTGCTTTGCCTTTTCCAGGTGTGTATTCCGAGGGGTCCAAGGATGAGGTGGCAGCATGGCAAGAATGCTTGTAATAAAGAGTGGTTAAAGAATGCACAGCCAGCAGTGCAGGAAGGTTTGCAGTAGCAGTAGAGACTTGTTTACCACCCATAGTGCAGTGATAGTGTCATGGTGGTCTTGGAAACATTCCAGTGTTGCTCCAAAAACAGAATACACGGCTCCAGCACAGCTCCACATCCCAGGAGGATTATTTGTGTGCTGTGCCCTTCCATGCAGAAAGGTGTGCTCTGCAATCTCCCTGTGGTGTGAAAGCTGAGACCTGTTGGGCTTTTCCATGAGAGACACCACTGCTAATAAACATCCCTGTGCTTCCAGAGGGGGCTCGGGGTGCTTGTGCCATGGTCATGGTAGGTGAACTTGGTGCATTAAAAATTCTCTCCCTTGTGTTGAGAACTTGGGTCACATCAGCTGAGAGCTCCCCTCTACTGTGTCCAGCTCTGGGATCTCCAATATAGGAAAGATGTGGAGCTGCTGGAGCCAGTCCAGAGGAGGCCATGGAGCTGCTCCAGGGCTGGAGCCCCTCTGCTCTGGAGCCAGGCTGGGAGAGCTGGGAATGTTCCCCTGGAGAAGAGAAGGCTCCAGGCAAACCCCAGAGCCCCTTGCAGGGCCTAAAGGGGCTCCAGGAGAGCTGCAGAGGGACTGGGGACAAGGCATGGAGGGACAGGACCCAGGGAATGGCTTCCACTGCCAGAGGGCAGGGATGGATGGGAGGTTAGTGGCAGTGCTGGGTTAATGGTTGGATTCTATCTAAAGGGCCTTTACCAACCTGAAAGATTCTGTGATGTCTTTATGCCCAAAAGCCCTTCTTGCTCTGTCCCCTGGTAAGCAGCAGGCTGGACTCAGTAATAGGTGCAGACAGGCTTTTGCTTTACAAGACAAATGATAAAGTACCTGATACATGCAAAGGGAAAAAACCCCTTGAGAGAGAGGGAGACAAGTCTCAGATACACTGGTCAAGAGACCAGTGAGACAAGTCCAGCTGAGATTATTGCCTTCAGCTGAGCCTCCCAAAAGACCCGACATCCCTCAGTTCTAGAGACATTAGGGCATGGTGTGGCCTTCAGCCCTCTAGCTGAAGCTGTGTCTTTAATGTCATAGTTCTGTAAAGATGAGCCCTGGCAGGAGCTACTGGAGGCATCAGATGTCAGTGTGTGTGTTGTTGCAACACGAGAAATCAGATTTGTTCTTATTTGTTCTGTTGGTTGCAGTGGAATTGGATTTTTAGGCTGGTTTGTTTCAGATACTTAAAACCACTCCAAGTGAAGAGGCATTGGAAAATCAGACACTGTTCTCTTCCAGCCTGTTGTATTAAAGCAATCTTCAAAATAAAGCTATTACAAACCACATAATGCTACTAAGGACTGTATTTTTGGAGATTGAAATAGTCCTTTCTGAAATAGGAGAATGTTTCTGAAAAAATACTCCTTTGACATTAAAACTCTCCTCTACAGATGATGTCAAGCTGATTAGTTAAACCCAGCACAGGATAAAAGCGGGGAGAAGGGTCAAGTCATGGAAGTCCCAGTTCTGTGAGGGAGTTTTCTACTCCCTGTGTACCTCACCTTATATATTATACACCCCTTAGTACACTCCCAGGAACTCTGTGTAAATTAGGGGAAAGGAGCAAGCAGTGGTCAATCAATGCCAGTGTCCCAAAATGCTGCCACACGTCAAACCCGATTCTCAGCTGGAAGTGGCTTCTCCTGCAGTAGCTCCCTAAAATGAGGAGGGATAAGGAAGAAAAGGAGAGGTGTAGTTTGAACTTCCCAACTCCTGCAACAGTAAATTTGTCCCTGGCTCACACTGTGCCTGGGGAAGCTGTGGCTGGTGCTGTTGGGTCCTGGTACAGAGCAACGCTGAAGGGTCTGACTGCAAAAGAGCAGCCAGAGCCTTTCCTCGATGTTTATTTTACAGAGAGTAAGGCTGGGGCTGTTTTTAGAGCCTGATGTAATTCCTGATGGGTTCTTCATCAGCTGCCCAACACTGCCCCGACTGCCTTTTCCTACGTGCTGCAAGGAAGGGGGATGCACAGAAACCAGGGGATGCACGCACAACACAGCAGATCTTCCTCGGCTTAGGGCACACCTCATCAGCCCAATGGAAAAAACCTACAGGTAAGTGAAATAGGTGGAACGTGAGGCCTGAGAATAACTAAGGAGTGTGAAATAAGCAGAGTACATGAGTATCTGAAGGATGCAAAGGCAGGAAATAGGATTCTTGTTAAAGGCTGTTAAAAAATTTCAGCTGACTGTCACAAAAATGTGCAGTGAAATATGTAAAACTACCGTGCAGAGAGTTGAAATGGGTGCAGTGCCAACGAGCAGCTCTGCAAAGCTGTCCTTTGACAGGAACAGACGTGTTTAAACCCGGGTTCAGCTGAGTCAAGGGAAATCCTTCCCTTAATCTCAGGACAGGATTTCACTTTGAACTCAGAATAATTCACAGAATCTTGAATATCCCAAGTTGGAAAGGACCCACGTGGATTATTGAGTCCTACTCCTGGCCCTGCACAGGAGACCCCCAAGGATGTCACCGTGTCCCTGAGGGTATTGTTCAAATGCTTGATTGAAATAACGTGAACAATTAACACCTTATTACATTAGCATATTAAGAGAAGTCTTAGCTAAGATACTAATTATTATGCATTCTTAATTATATTAACATAGTATAAATTAAAATATTTTAAAATAAAATTATTAGAATTGTTAAGTTTCACATTTCAGCCCTAGCAAAACCTGTGTTCCCACTGGATTGCCATGACTCAGTGAACTCCATTGTGTTGCAGAAATTCTGAAACGTGGCCAAGAAATTCCAAGATTACCTTCTTAAAGAAAAAATACCCACTACTGCTTGTCCTTCAAATCCCATTCAGTGACTGCAGTGTTGTATTTCAAGCAGGGCCAACATAGGAGTTTTCCTTTCAACTGCTTTTAAAACATAGGAACTAAAAATCACAGAATATCCTGAGTTGGAAGGGACCCATGAGGATCACTGAGTCAACTCCTGGCCCTGCTTGGGATGCCCCAACAATCCCACCCTCCCTAGTTCCCCTCTATCTGCTTCCCTTTGGTTTTGGGAGCAGCCCTGTGTTCCTGTGAATCTCGGAGCCCGTGTCTGGATCCAGATGCAGCACAGCTGTACACAAAGTTTTCTGCCTTCTCTGCCCATCCATGCCCCTGCTGGCTCACAGAGGGACATCCCAGGTATTTGAAGACTCCACGGAGATGCAGCTCTGACAGTAGCCAAATCTAAGCTGCTCTGGAACTGTGTTAATTGGTTTTAGGGTGACTGGTGGGAGTGCAAGTGCTCAGGAATTAATCTCCAAAAATAAAGGTCTGAAGTGGCGATCAATGAATTTGGTACTGAACAGGGTGCTGCACTCAGTGGACAACAGCACTGAGCTGGTCACTGGGTAATCCCTCTCCAAACACAGCTCCCTCCATCAAAATGGGCAACAGAAAACAGTCCAGTGCTGCTTTTACATTTACAAATTCTGTGACTGGATGACAACAAAGCATCTTCCGTGCACCTCTGCTCTGGAGCCAGGCTGGGAGAGCTGGGGGGGCTCACCTGGAGAAGAGAAGGCTCCCGGGAGAGCTCAGAGCCCCTTGCAGGGCCTAAAGGGGCTCCAGGAGAGCTGGAGAGGGACTGGGGACAAGGGCTGGAGGGCCAGGATGCAGGAATAGATGGATATTGGGAAGGAATTGTGCCCTGTGAGGGTGGTGAGGCCCTGGCACAGGTTCAGATGTTCATTTTCCAGCACCAAACATGTTCACCGTCAGACAGATAAGCCATGGCAAGTGTTTTTCCTACAATAAAATAACAGATCATGAAATAGAGCTGGCAGGTCTGGGTCTCCACGAGCTCTGCTCAGCAGTGTTTGAAGCTGTGGAGCTCAGTGCTCCGGGAGAACACCCCTGCTGCCCTTTGGCCAGCGCAGTTCTGAGCACTGCTAATGACTGCACGCGGGAGGGTTTCCCTGTCAGTGCTGCCTTACAGGTGATAAACAACTCAGATTTTACTGCACGTCCCACAGACAGATTTGCACTATTAAGGTAACAGATTGCTGTGCAGATAATGCCCCAAAACATTTCCTCGAGTTGGTTCATGGCCAGGGAAGATGGCAAAGACACTTTGAAAATGAAGCGTTTCTTGCCCACCATCGATGACCTAATGAGACACAGTCATGAGATAAGGGTTTGCGTCACCATCTTTTATGTAAATTCTTTTTTAGGGCTGGTAAGGGAGTGTTACAGTTGGCCACTTCATAAAGGAAAACAAACAGATGGAGCTCTATTTTTACTCTTCTGAGAATATAACTCATAAATGCCATTTTTCCAGAGGTGATTTGTTGACTTTCCACAATTCCGCTTATGGTCAGCAGAGCTTTTAACAAGGATTTGCATGTTAAATTCATGTGACAGTTCCATCAAACCTTTGGAAGTGTTGCTTCTGATACCTAACAGAAAATACACAGGTATTTTCTTATTATCTTCTGACCTGCATCTTTGAGAGCTTCATCAAACTCGGTCAATTCCAACTAAGCATTTTGAAAACTGTTAACTACAAATAGGGTGAGCAACCAAACCAAACTCTATTTTCTCTACTACCTAAACCGTGGTGAATATAACCCTCCCTCATATTTTTAGATTCCTTACTGGACATGTTTAGTGGATCTTTTATTGCTTGGATAGTTTGGGTGGGTATTTTCCTTGTACAATAAAATCCCAAGCAAATCTTTACCAGGTGTACCTGCACAGCATTAGTGTTTTTAGCTCTGTTTACCCAAATAAAAGTGATTTTGATATTTTAGGCATTGGCAGCAGCTTTACTGCCCAGGTAGCTACTCTCAGCAGTGTTGTTCCAGAACTCTTGTGCCAGGAAAAGAAAATTTAAAAATAGGATATTAGACATGGTGAAGCCAATTCAAAGCATTTAATGCTCAAGGAAGCAGTAGCAGATTGAATCTCTCTTCTGCCATGACAGCCCCAGGTCTCTGAGGCATTGGTGTTATACATTCAAAGAAACTGTAAATGTAAGTGTAGGCTGCTGGGAGAGTTTTCAAAACAAACCAGTGTAGTCATGGTGTATGTTAACTTCTTCGAAGTCACTAGAACATTCCATTTGTGTTTTTTCTCATGAAACAGGTCAGAACTACGTACCACACAGGGAGGGGTTGTGGGACTACCATCATGTATAAAATCAGTTTGGTGTTAAAAACAGTAACATCAGTCAGGAACATCACCAGGAGCTACTCCTGGCCCAAGAGCAGCCCGTGAGCTGCCCTCTGGTCAGCAGTCCAGCACCTCACATGGCAGGCTGGGGCTGTTCCTGCCTCCCACCCTTTGCTGGCCAGCAGTGCCTGAGGAGAGCTGCTCGGGCTCCGTGTCCCCAGCCTGGTGCCGGTGCAGGTTTCCCTCGGTGTGTGTCAGCACTGGGCGTGCTGGCTGCTGTTCCTCCATAGCCAAAGTGATTCCCTGAGTTTGCAGGTGGGTGTCCTGCTCCGCCTGTGTGAGACAGGGTCACAGCAGGAGCCTGCTGCCAGTGCTGTGCTGCCGTGGGGACCTTAAAACACTGCCAGCTCTCCCGGTGAAGGTGGTGAATCCAATCCAGTCCAACCTGGGGTGTTCCTGACTCCCTGGGACATTGCTCCCTCCCGCTGTGTCACACCATTGGGGAGGGCCAGACCAGCTGTGAGCCATGAGCTCACCCCTCTAGCACAAACGCCAAAGTGAAAGTGGGGGAAAAAGCTCCCAAGCAAACCCAAACCAAGCTTCTGATCCACCTTTCTGGTGCCATCTCTGGGTTTGATGCTGGTTCTGTATGTTGAGGCATACATGTGCCTGCTACAAGCCGTGGTGGGGAGCACAGGATGTACGGACAGACCCGGACAAGCACGCTGGCAGGGAAAGCAGAGCCCAGCTCTCCCAGGTGGTAATCCTGCCTGCCGGGCATATTCCCTCCCCCGTGGCCTCTGGGCCATGAAGAGAGCATGCCAAAGCCTGCCCAGGTTATATTTTTCATGTTCAGTAAAATTCGAGTCAATTTGTGCCAAAAACTTTCAGGATTCTCCCTCCCCTGTCCTCCATGAGTTATGCTTCCTTGAAAAACCACAGCCCTCTCTAAGTACCTTAGAAATGCACCATAAGCATTAAGCCAACACTGGATGATAATAAATGAGGCCAAATTACATGCCAGGATGTGCTGGTGATAATGTTTTCCACTGAAGACAGGAGCAGTGAAATTTTCCAGCACAACAACAGAGGCACTGCCCCCCACCCCACACGAGTGACCTTTACCTGACCACCCCGTGCCCATCCAGCCCCAATCCTTCCCCATGTCACGACATCCCCACAGGTGGCACACGGAGCAGCCGGGGCAGTGCCGAGGGTGGCCAGCCCAGCGCTGGCTGACCTTTAAATCCATCTTGTCTTGTTTGCATGCCCAAGAGGAAATCACATGTGTGGCACGAGCCTGACCCAGAAATATTGCAGGGAGTAGGATATTTTGTGCGAATAAGGAAGGGCAGGGTCTGCAAGATGAATCACCAAAACAATAATTATCCTGAGGAAAAACCTTGGAGGGTGGTTTAGCCGTGATAACTGCCCTTTCAAGGTAACAACAATGAGAGCCGTCAGCTCTTCGCGGTGGCGAGGGACACGAAATGCTATAGCACAAAGCTTAAAAATAAAAATGATGGAAGTTCATGAGAAGAGATTGCCCAAGGAGGCATCCTTCACTTCCCAACTGCTCCAGCTTCAGCCTGCGATTGTTATACAATCTGCCACAAGAATTGCTCCAAAAAATATTTTTAGCACACCAGCAGCTTTCAGTGAAAATAAATAAAGGGCCAGACAGTTGCTATAAAGACAGGAAATAAACTTTAGAAACTCTTTAACTTTTGGCTAAGCCCGGCAACTGAATTACACAGTTCCTGAGCGTGCATGATTGTCTCAGATAAGATGAGCTCTGATAGTTTTCTCTTCTCTTTCCGATCAGCCCAGTTATAACATCACGGTCAGTGCTTTGTGACCAGGCACACCTGGAGCCAACGCCAAGGCCGGGAGTCTCGGGGTGCTGCAGTCTCTGGCGTGTATTTCCCATGGCTGTGCCATGCAGGCGCAGGGCTCAGAGGCAGCACCTCCCATGGGCAGTGCTGTGCCCATTCCCAGCCCCTGGAGGGGTTTGGCCACAGCACATTCCCAGAGCAGTGCCCCTCCTGCCCAGCCCACCCCGCCTGGCTCGGGCACAGGAGCAGCGCTGCCTCCTGAAGAGGCTGGGACAGCTCTGCTTGCCTGGAACTTAAACTGCTCCCAGGAGCTTCAGGCGCCCCAAAGATGGGCAGAGCCCCGGTGGCAGCGAGGGCGACGGGACCTGGGCCCCAGCAGAGCTGGGAAGGGGCAGCAGCACCTCCAGCCCCTGCAGAGCCCACCGCGGGCAGTGCCCCTGCCCAGGCTGCCCATTAATGAGCGGCTGCTAATCAACATCGCGCTGGAGCAGCAGTGAGGGGAGGCCTGACTGGCTCCCAAGCGGAGCAATCTCGTTCTTGCGGCT
>NW_008238633.1:816738-823298 GCF_000691975.1 Corvus brachyrhynchos
CTGTGCCACGCGCTGCGCTGCCCCGGCCCCGCGCGCCACCCTTGGCAGCCGGGACAGATGTTATACTGAGAGGTGTTATACTGGGAGATGACAAGATTTTGCTGCCTTTCAGTTGTACGCCCAGTTACCTGCCTCAAGTCTGCTTTGGGCAGCAGAGGGGCCACAGCCTTGTCCGTGCTTCACCCCATCCGCCCCCAGGGCTGGGGCGAGTGCCGGCGTTCCTCCTGCTGCCGGGCACGGGCGCTTCCCAGGGCGAGAGCTGAGTGAAAAATCCTACCTGGGGTCGCTCAGGCTCTGTCCGGCACCTGAACAGGAAAGTTCTCTGCGGTGACAGCGCTCGGGGCTGGGAGCTGGCAAACGGAACCGCAGCAAGGTGCGCCCTGCTGCCGGGGCCGGGGCTGCTGCGCTCCGAGCATCCCCTGCCCGGCGCATCGCTCACCAGGCACGGCACAGGCTCCACCTCGCACACAGCTGGGCAGGGATGTGCTGCCAGACGTGGTCCAAGGAAAGGCTCTTCCTGCTCCTCTCCGAGACAGCTGAACCCCGGCCAGCAGCCAGCACAGGGACAGACACGGGAAGCGAAACCCCAGCAGGGCCACGGAGAAGCTGCAGAAGGCACTTCCCGGGTACTGCTCCTTCCCTCAGGCTCACAGCCCCTACAACATCCTTGTGCCCTTTGCGATCTGTGGAGGAACTTTAATAACAACAAGAAAATGAATAAAAGCATTTCCCTGCTCCCGTGGCATGTGGATCCCTTTCCCTCTTGCAGCTCCTGACTTATTACAAGGAGTAGGTAGATGGTCTCAATTTACCATTCCCAAGCCTGTTAACAGCTTCATGTGCCTCTGCCAGCTCCACTTCATCCTGAACTAGGCTGCCAGCACTCTCCAGTTACTCCCCACTAGCCTCCCCTGAACATTTGGATGTCTGCTGACTGGAATCAGGTCCCTCAGCGCTTGAAGGGTGGCCTGGGGGCAAGCTGAGGTCAAACCACTTAAACATCCTCATGTTTTATTTGCTTGCTTAGCTGTACACGGAGTTCCCTTTGGCTGCAGTAACATCCCTCCCTTCTGTTTTTAATTTAAGGTCTAACAAAATTATTTTCATATTTTTATGTCCCCAAAACATAAAAAACCCCACCTTCAGCCACAGCCCTTCAGCTTGGACTCAGCCATGCCTCCCTCAGTGACAGAATGAGAGTAAAACACCTTATCAATTTGGACAGATCAGTTTCCTTTATGGTGGAGCTGTTTTCAGCGTGCTGTGATGTGTATTACGAAAGCCAAAGATATAAATGATCAACTGGAAGCTTGGATTAATTTTTCCTTGTGTCTAAATTAGGAGAGTGAGTAATTGCTGCAGTAATCGCGGGCAGAGCCTGTTTATCAATGCCAGTGAATAATTGGCTATCAAACAATAGTGCACTTTGCCTTTGAAAATTCACAACACTCCAACAGGAAGCACACCGCCAGTTCTGTGCTCGCCTGCTGATTGATGAGAGGAGTGGCAGGATTACAAACGCAGTTTGGGGAAAAGCTTTCTGACGTGTCTCCCCCCAAAGCATCCCTATGCCACAGGAGTTATCCTTGCTGCAAGGATAAGCACACAGCAGCCTTAGATTACAGCATCTGAAGTCACAGGGCCAAAATAGCAGCAGCCTAATTCTGTAATCAATCACTTCTGGTCACAGGCAGAAGTGCTGTACCTGGAAACCACAGGCAGGAGCTGCCTCCTGTTTTCTGATGTTGTACACGCGCCCGTCTGCCGTGGCTCTGACTTCACCCTTGGTCCGTCACAGCACCTGGCACTCTTATCTTCCTTAGGCCCTCCCATTTTCCGTGCCAAGCCTATCCTCTTCCCACCGTGCTCCTCATCCCTTCCTCTGACGGCTCTGGGTTGTGTCCCTGTCCCTGTCCTTGTCCTGCCGAGGTGCCACCCCCTCTGCCCAGCTGCACCGGCCCCTCTCCTCCACCGGCCCTCCGGTGCCACCACCCCTCCTTTTCTCTCCCCTCCCGGCTGTTGATGGACTCTGTGCTCACCCAGGCACCCACAGCTCCTCCAGCTCTCAGGGCCTCACCTGTGCTCTCTTCCTCCTCCAAGCACCTTCCTTTCCCTGAGCTTTCTGGATCAGGAGCAGAGCTGCTGCAAACGGTCGGGGATCTCTCCTGTTCCCGCTGCTTCCGAGCCCCTTCTCTTGCCCAGCCTCTCCCCATCCTTCTCCATGCTTGATCCAAGGCTCTTCCTTCTCCTCCCAGATTCCCACACGCACTCTTGGTGCTGTCAGGTCCTGGAGTGACAACACAACCAGCTTCTCACATTGGCATCTCCTCACTCCTTCAGTTGAGCTGCAGCTCCTGTTTGACCCTCCTGGGCACTCTGAAATGGTTAATCTGCAATATTCTGCTCTTAGCACTGCTCTTCCTCACCTCTCTGCTGTGCAAATTGTGATGTGCAGTGTGTTCTGCTCAGTGCTCAGCCAGGTAATTCAATTAGTTTTCCTCTCCTCCTGTTTGCAGGCCTCTCCTCCCTGTCCTTTTCTCAATTTGAAAATTGCTCATTTGCTTTCAAGCTTCATTTCAGTCCAGTCTATCCTGCTCTCCCAGAGTCTGGCCTACTGACTGAATTTCACTTCTTTTTTTCCCCTGGAGCTTTCAACACAGCAGAAAATTCATTCTCTCTACCTCTGTACCATTACCTTTCCAACTACAGAGCTGTAAGATCCAGCTGAATCTGAGGAAATGTACCTGCAGCTCCGTCTGATGCGATTCCTCACTCGTGGCTCCCTCCTGGCTCCCCTGTTCTCCCAGGAAATAGGAGCTGACTGGTTTTCCTCATTTCTCTAGTAGGGCACTGGTCTGTTCTCCCTTCCAACAGCATCTCTGTAACATCTCACTGGCTTTCAACCTTCTTTCATCCCTTTTAATTATGCTTAGCTCTTCTCATTTAACCTTGAATTCTGCAATTTCCCCTTCACTAACATACTTTAGCATCTCCTGCTTAAGATGTATCAAATGTATTAAAAGGCCTTTGATTTCCCTCTTGTCCTTCCACATCCTGCTCCATCCCATAGCTCACTGTTTTTTGTAGAATCCTGGTGTTCCTCCAGGAGTTTCCACCCCTCACATCTTATGGAAAATTCTCTGGTGGAGATCTCTCATTTCTTCTTCTGACCATGATTTCAGTCAGCCACTTCCTTCTATCTCTGGTTCACAAGGAATTAATTTCACAATGAACAGACTTCAGCAGTGTCCAAAGGGTTCGTGTGTGCACCTACCCCCCCTTGCCACAGTTCCCTAATGCTCCCAGGAATGCTCCAGCAAAGGCTGAATTTCTGGGTGTCCCTCTGGGCTTTCCCCTCTGAGGAGCAGCACAGCAAACTGCAGCACTCCCTCAAACCAGGCCACCAGAACGTGGCTGGAGAGCTGCTCTCAGCCGAGGCAGAGCCCGCTGAGGGCACGGCTGAGAGTCCCTCCAGGCACAGAGAGCAGACACCGAACGCCTCGCTTATCCTCGGTCACGGTATGAGAGTGCGGGACCAGCACCTGGAGCTCGTCAGAAAAAGGACCAGTTTTGGCAGATGGACACTTGGAGCTGTGATTAAACTTCTGAGTGTCCTCACCTGGCCATCAGAGAGGTGGCCCCAGCTCTGGCTCCAGCCTGGGTGGCACCTGAATGGCCTCCTGCAGCAGGAGGGCAGGACAGCACTTCCAAGGCACCGCGGAGGTTTGAGTTTTCTGCCCCCAGCTCTGCTCAGGGGACCTGAGCCAGCAGAGTCTGCTCAGCCAGCCCTGGCCACCCAACCCAGCAGCCCCCCAGCAGCCCTCGTGGCCAGTTCTGATCTGCCTCCATTCCCATCCCCTCAGCTGCACGAGGAACAGGCTCGGACTTGAGTGCCACCTTTTCTGTATGGCTGGAGCCCCAGCAGTTCCAGCTGTATGTTTAATACCTGTGGAGTATTTACTCCACAGTTACTGGGGGAAATGTGTAACTGGAGACCTGCGTGGCTGGAGACACCGGGCCCGTGCTCACAGACGTGCTGGAAGTGTCTGCACAGGCAACCTTTCCAAAACCAGGAATCAGCTCGGCCAGGCGTTTTCCATGAAGGCGTTTTTGACAGATCAGTTAATACTGGTTACATGATTTAGAACTAAATGTTGAGTGCTGTTCTGCCCTTCATCTTGACATAAAATATATCTCTGCACAGGTAGATAGGGAAATGTTCCTGGCTTTACAAGGAGATAGGAAATTATTGATAAGAGCCCTGACATCTGCAATACAAGTCACTTTCCGAGGGTTCGCAGAATTGCCCCAAAGCTCTCCTATTAGCAAACGCTGTTTGAACAAACTTGGCTGGAAAACAAAATCCAGTTCAGTACTTTTCCTTTTTTTTTTTTTTTTTAACCTGCAGTGCTATTTTAAGATGAGTTTTATGGTTCCAGTTTAGGCAATGGCCAAAACGGAAGGGAAAAAAATGACAGTATTTCATAAAGTTTACGTGCCTTGCTCGTGACTCTCTCACACCATGATATCACCATGGCCTCGTGCATTTCTAGTGACATCTTGACATCAAGCTTGTAAAAGTGCATCTCAAATCTTTGAATAGATGGAAAGGGAAGTTTTATTTTGGAAAAAGACATGGTTTGAGTTCTGTCATTTTAATTATAGTTATATAAAGATACTAATCTAGTCATAGTCTCAAAATGTCTTCTGCTGATTGTCAGATTTGTAAATACGCATTAGCTCAAGGTCAGACTTCGTCACAACAGAAAGTGGACCTGTGTCTTTCTGTGCCCTCCTCCCCATCATTCCACTTTCTCCACCCTTTCTCTCCTTCCTGCCATGAACATGAGTTTGCTTCCCCTCATCTCCACATGATTTCCTCATGCTATTTGTTACCCCTTCCACACCGGACTGTGCGACTCCGCCCTGCCCATGGCCAGGGAATGGACACCACCCTTGTTGTCCAGGCTGGTCCCCACCCAGCCACACGTGCTGGGCACATCACCCGGCCAGCCTGGCCAGCCAGGAGCAGCTCAGGCCACTGCAGTGACCAGTGTCCAGCACAGCTGTGCAGCTCAGGGTGCTGCAGTGACCTGTGTCCAGCACCGCTGTGCAGCTCAGGGTGCCCCTGCCGTGACCAGTGTCCAGCACAGCTGTGCAGCTCAGGGTGCTGCAGTGACCTGTGTCCAGCACCGCTGTGCAGCTCAGGGTGCCCCTGCCGTGACCAGTGTCCAGCACAGCTGTGCAGCTCAGGGTGCTGCAGTGACCTGTGTCCAGCACCGCTGTGCAGCTCAGGGTGCCCCTGCCGTGACCAGTGTCCAGCACAGCTGTGCAGCTCAGGGTGCTGCAGTGACCTGTGTCCAGCACCGCTGTGCAGCTCAGGGTGCCCCTGCAGTGACCAGTGTCCAGCACAGCTGTGTGGCTCAGGGTGCTCCTGCAGTGATCAGTGTCCAGCACAGCTGTGCAGCTCAGGGTGCTCCTGCAGTGGTCAGTGTCCAGCACAGCTCTGCCTCCTCCTTCTCCTCTCCCACTGCCCCCATGCTGGAGCAACTGCCAGAGCTCAGCTTTCTCCAGGGCCAGTCCCTGGTTCCCAGCAGGTTTTGTCACCAAAAGGCTCCTGCAGGGTTTCAGGGCCAACACCAGCTGGCCACAGGCAGCACAGATGCACATCCACATCCAGTTTTGCAGCCCAGCTCCCTTCCCTCCATACGTGCCATTGCTGCTCCACCTCTCTGTAGCCTTGGGGAGACGCTGATGGCTTTGGAACCTTCTTCTGACAGCATCCACAGCTCCGTGGTTCTTACACTGCCTGCAAGACTGTCATGTTTTCTGGATCGGATCCACGATGTTTAAGACCTTTCTTTGGCAGTGAATAATCTGCTTTGACAGTTCATCTTTTCACCTCTGTGTCCATCAACAAATGTGTAAAGGAAATGTCACGTCTTTTTTTAAAAAAAAAAGCAAAAATAGTGTTTGTCAAAGTGCCTGTTGTGATAACGAAGGAATATTATTTTTTTTACAAATACAACATATTCCCCAGTGTGTTTGCAACAAGTAACACGTTATGGGGTGGGATCAGGAAAGTCTCCCAGAGCAGCTGTGCAGGAAATGAATAATTAAAAAAAGTCTGGATGAGCAGCATCCCTGTGAACAAATAGCTGTGTTTGTGCTTGTCAGGGAATAAAAGGTAAACAGAAAGAAAGAAATGAGCCCCTGTAGGTCTGGAAGTCACTTCATGACATGCAGTGGGCACCTGGTGACACTTCCACGTTGCTTGAGGGAACAGACAATGCAGTGGGGTTCACATGCTTGGTTAAAGATGACTGGCAGAAAGAGGTTTATTTCTCCAATTCTTCTGCTGACCTTAAATATTACTGCTGGAGGGAGAATTTTCTTCATGTATATTAATGATTAGCCCCTCCTCTGGTGTCTGAACAAGGCACTCCAGGTGGTACCCAGGGAGGGGGCACAGCCTGCAGGGTAGCAGGGCTGATCCCAATGCCAGTTTGGGATCCAGCCCCAGCCGCAGGCCCGGCTGTGTCTGGATGTGCGCCCGACGC